>NC_063217.1:26062035-26367935 GCF_020740725.1 Corvus hawaiiensis
TTGATAGCTGTTTCAGAGAGATGTTTATTTCTCCAGCCGCATGGCCGGGGCTCTGCCGAGGAACTGTTCCAGTCACGGGACCAAGGGTCCTCCTGCCCGCGCAGGGAACACAAACCAACCAATGGGAACGAGGCTGAGCAGGGGCAGGAAACCCCGTGTCTGTGCCCTCAGGGCCCCTCTCCCAGGGCTACACGGCGGGGGAGGGACCCCAACAATCCTCCAAGAATAAATCAGATGTGGTACTCAAAAAAGTTGATGATGCAATAGTGTTTTCTTTTCTCCATGACAGGTTAGAAAATGGGAATGCGGGTGGTGCTCTGCTCAATTCCTTCAGTAGCAGGGATGAATGACAAAAGGAAAACCCGTGTTATCAATAAGCAGCTTAAGGACTGGTGTCACCAGCAGAATTTTGGGTTTTTTCATTGTGGGGCAACTTTTCGGCACCAGGTCTGCTAGAGTCAGATGGGCTTCATCTATCTAGCAAGGGCAAAAGGATTCTAGCCCATGAGTTGGCAGGGCTGATTGAGAGGGCTTTAAACCAGGTTCAAAAGTAGGGAGGGGATGAAATCAGGCTCTTCAGAGATGAGCCTAGGGGTGGTAAGCCAGAGTCAGGGTCGGTCTCTTCTCCCAGGTGACTAGCAATAGGACAAGAAGACATGGTCTTAAGCTGTGCCAGGGAAGGTTTATGTTAGACATTAGGAAGAAGTTCTTGGCATTGGATGGGCTGCCAAGAAAGGTGGTGGAGTCACCATCCCTGGAGGTGTTTTAGAAACGACTGGATGTGGTACTCAGTGCCATGGTCTAGTTGGCAAGGTGGTGTTAGGTCACAGGTTGGACTTGATGATCTCAAAGTCCTGTCCGAACCTAGCTGATTCTGTGATTCTGTGATCCTCAGCAGTTTTTTGACTTGATCATATTTTGCTTCAGAAAATTCTTAAATTATCCCTTATTTTCCAACAGTGAAAGACACCTACATGGTATTCAGAGCTTATCCACCAAGAAGAACAATTTTTTTCTACTTTATAAACCCCCAAATGTTTGATATTATTATGATATACAGACCACTTTCTCTAAATTTCACCCTTAGATGAACGACCTAGGGATCCAAAAGAAGTGCAAGTGAGGACAGTGGCAAGAAATTGTTCTGTAGCAGAGAAACAACCCTTGGAGTACCACTTAAACTGTTTGTGGCAGTAGGAGGGGTCCTGGTGGCCAAGCAATCTTTCCTTCTCAAGTTTCTGCACAGTTAGAGTAAAATGACAGATCAGCAGCCTGTTCCCTTGGCTAATTGCTACAGAGCACCTTAGCAGTGATTTACAGTGGCATATTTAAATGCATACATTAATTTGTACAGATGAAATACTTGGCTACCACAGAGATATTTTTATTGTGGATCAGGATAATAGCCCTGACTCACCCATATCAGTGACATTTCCAAGCTTGTGTATTGTTTAGGAGTTAACATCCCATTCAGTATTTGACAACCGGGGAGTCAAGGCTGACAGTTACCATCTCTTCTGCGTGGCGCCTAAGGCTAGGATTTGTCTCTGGTTTCATTTATTAGTTATATAACCCACACACTATTTTTGAGCTATTAAAAATAAAAAGAAAGAAAAGAAGTGAGCCAATGTAGAGAAAAAGAAATCCCCATCTGGGAATTACCCACCAGGTAGCTACATACAGTGGACTGATCTACATATGCATGTATTAATTTTCATTTAAAATGTGTGTGCCAGTGAAAACAGAGCCAATGAAACCTTTTAGGGTTACATAACAATGATAAATGTACTGCTACAATTACAGGCAAGCACAGGGCCCCTGAGATTTATAGGTTCTTCCTCTCTTTTTTGATGTCCTATCTAGAAAAGCTCAATTGCAGTGCAGCATCTGTATTTTGCAACAAAATTTTGCTTATTTTTATCTAATGCCTTAGTTTGGATGGCCTGAGCCATGTCCAAATCATAAGGTGAATATGAACCTTATATACTACCAGGTACTACCTGATTCCCACTTTTTCTTACATTAGTAAAAGCGAGGAAAACAATGCAGCGCCATAAGCTGTGACAGTCTGAAATCCACACTCTCGCTGTTATTATGGTATCATCTGAGGCCAGTTTTGGGAATAGCAGGGAGGACAACAGCAGGGGGCACAAAGGAATGAAAATGAGCTAAATAACAGCAAGTCAAATCAAGGCAAGTGTGGGTAAGAATGTCCCCTGTACATGCTTCTACTCCCTGTGCCACCAGCCAGGAAAGCAGCCCTCAGTCCTGAGCTTGCTTTTGGGGGGGTGCATCCTTCAGTCCCTTCAAGGGCACTCCCTTTCCTCTCCAGACAGATTTTTTCATCAGTACTGTGAGAGACATCATGACATCATTTTGAAACTGCTGCACTGGCAGCCCATGGCTCTGTTCATGCCAAAGTGTAGCAGAGACATAGGCAGCAGTGTGAAGAAAGCAGAGGAAAAAAAAGAAAGCAATAAAATAAATGAGATAGGGAAAAGGAAAAGCTTGTGAAGCAATGTTTAGTTTAAATAGGTGAATGGAGTCTTCTTCATCCTGGTGCAGCTGCCAAGTATCACTCTCCTGTGGGATCGGGGGGGCCTGTGTCAGCAGGTGCTGCAGCTCATCCCTTCTCACAGGATGGGCCTACAGCCATTTGCTGTCTCACCAGCGGCTGTAAAAATTATTATTGTAGCGGAAACTGAGAAGACTGTCACCTTTTGAAAGTTTTGTGCAAGTTAACGTAAGTTCAGTTAGGTTTTGCTATTTAAAATGAAAACTTGAGAGAAGAGTTAGATTTAGTTTCCCAGCTATTTATCAGTTCTCTGGCTGAAGATACTCTAGGGAATACTTAAGTCAGGCTATCCTGGTAAGTTTCTTTCTTTTGTTGTAAAAGAAATATGATATAAAAAGCAGAGCCAGCAGAGCAAATCACCTTGCCTTAAAACTGCCTGTCGCAGCAAGATACAGCTGAAAACCAGAAACACTTCAGCTTTGTCAGCAGAAGAACCTATGCTTTATCTCTTACTGAAACCAACATTTTTTTACTCTACCTAATGATTAAACAAAGATGATAGCAGTAATAGAGCACTATCAGCTGAAAATAGCCTAAAAATGTAGCTTCTGCAAAACTCTGTCTCAATCATCAATATAGACATACCAGTTTCAGTGAAGAAAATAACATTTCACCATGATGAAAATGTGAATCAGATTTTCAGGTTCAATTGCTTCATTATTTTGCTTTCTGTTCAATTACTTCTGCCTATAGATCACAGCTTAGATTTTCATTCAGGCATTTTGTGTGTTCAATGTAATACTGCTGCCTTCAAATTGACAAATGGGTTTTCTGCTTACTTTCATGCAGTAAGTTAACTATCCTGCTGCAGGCCTTAATGAAATCATCAGTTTTGGTTTGTTTTATTTTGCTTTATTTTGTCATGTTGAGCAGAACTCTGATTTCACAGAATCATTTAGGCTGTAAAATATTTCTAAGATCATCAAGTCCAAGCTTTGACCCATAATGACCTGGTCAACGACCACAGCACTAAGTGCCATACCCAGTCTTCTCCTGAACACCTCCAAGGATGGTGACTCCACCACCTTCCTGGGAAGCCCATTCCAAAGCTTGACAACCCTTTCTGTGAAGGGTTCTCCATAATGTCCAACCTGAACCTCCCTTGGCACAGTTTGAGGCCATGTCCTCTCCTGTCACTAGTTACCTGGGAGACCAATCCCCACCAGGCTCCTACCTCCTTTCAGGCAGTTGTAGAGAGTGATAAGGTCTCCTCTGAGTCTCCTTTTCTCCAGGCTAAATAACCCCAACTCCCTCAGCTGCTCCTTATAAGGGTTACTGCCTAGACCCTTCCTCAGGTCCGTTGCTGTTCTCTGGACACGCTACAGGCCTTCAGTGTCTTTCTCATCCTGAGGGGCCCAAAACTGAACGCAGAATTTGAGGTGTGGCCTCACCAGTGCCGAGTACAGGGGGACAATCACTGCCCTGGTCCTGCTGGCCACACTATTGCTGACACAGGCCAGGTACCATTGGCCTTCTTGGCCACCTGGGCACTGCTGGCTCAAGTTCAGCCACCGTCACCAGCACTCCCAGGTCCTTTTCTGCTGGCAGCTTTCCAAAGACTCTGCCTCCAGCCTGTAGTTCTGGTGTTGTGACCCAAGTGCAAATCGTGGCACTTGGCCTTCATGAACCTCATACCACTGGCCTTGGCCCATTGACCCAGCCTGAATGCTAAATCTTACCTGAGATGCTAAACCTTACATTGTAGTATCAGAGTGATTAGTTTTATGCAGGTAGAGATAGATAGAGATGATATAGATGTAGTTCTAGATCATAGATATATAGATTTATTTAGTCCACAAAAACTTCCAAACTTGCATTGCATGACAAATATTCATGTCTTAAATAAATTTAATTATGAGAACAAATTTTTGGAGCATCTTTTCCCAAATATTTTGCTGCTGTGAAATATCACTAGAAAACATCCTATAGAAAACTTTTTTTTGTATGGGAAGACTTTTCAGCTGCTGCCCAACCTACAGGCTGAGACACACTGGTATACTCTTCTGTTCTCTTCAGACCTGTCTTCCCTGCACGGTGAAGGGGAAGTCAAATTAAAATTGTCAAAATCAGATCTCTGTAGAATTGTAACTATGATGTGATTGATTCTAATATTTCAATATGTCTCATTTTCCTTAAAGCTATGAAATACACATACACGCACTCTTTGGGAAACATGAAGAGACTTTGAAATAGAAGGGATCAATTAAGTTGAATAACAGGGGATTTTTTTGTATACAATGTAAGAATGAGGTTAGCCTGAACTTATATTCTCTACTTGAAGGGAAATAATATTATTTAATTCAGCTCTCTGAAATAGCTTTTCTGGTTATTTTGATTCACTAACAATTCTGCTTGAAATACACGCTGGTGATTGGCCACATGTTGTGACAAATATTTGGCAGCCCGTCTGTGCCATGACCTGCAGCTCAGTCTGACAATTTTAATGGTATGTTGCTTCTAGTTAATTTAGATTGTATTTCATGCCATTGCCTACAAGTCTGAACACTGCATACCATATGTAGACAAAAGGGAAAAAAACCCAAACCAAAACCAATAAAGCCCTCAAAGCTGAGCACATCTATTTGAAATAACAGTCTGTGAAAGTGGCAGTCTACGGAAAGTGAGTTCTTAGCAGGGTCTCATGGCTCTAAGCCATACTGTAATGGCGTTGTCTGCCTAGAGCTAGAAATCTTTTGGCAATTTCCAGTCTCTCTAGAAACGCCAGTCTGATATGTGTGGCAAGGTAATTTGCATAATTTTGCAGTGTTGTTGCATACCACTTGTTTTTTTTTTAAAGTAATAAGGGAGGGCTCATATTCCATAAGCTAGTTTTTTCCCTGGGAAGGAAAGCAGCCAACAAGCAGCCCCCATATACAATGAATGTAGGAGAGCACTGGCAGCCTTCACCCCTGCATTACGGAGGCTTGAAACCTCTATCATTCTTACAGCCTGGGTTTGGGGGCTGGCTCAAAATGCCTATGTTGCCACAAGAAGACTTTTCTATTTGTGCAAAGGTTTGAAAGAAAAACAATGGCCATGCAAACACATGAACTGTAAGATTTGGGATGATTGCCTGCTCCCTTGTTTTGCTTGTCATATTTTCCAAACGCATTTCAGTTGGTGTGCTGTGATCATGTCTCCAGTGAGAATAGAAGAGAGCAGCTAAAACACAGCAACCATACAATGCTCTCAGGAGAAGCAAAGTAGTGGGGAAGGTCATTTATAGCAAGGGGTGTAAATGAGGGCAGAAAGAAAACAGTTATTATGATGAAGCACTAGAGAAATCAAACCTAGGGGAAATATTTGGTATTTGTGCTGACACTTCTTGGTTTTCCTTCAGCTTCAAAAGAAAAAATGTCACAAAGAAATAGTAACAATCTTGACAGAAAAAAGGGGAAAAATTCTTTAGCTGAAATCAATTTTACATTCAATAATTTAGACAGGGATTCTGAACAGCCCTGATTTATATCTTGCAGGTACTACAGAACAAACATATAATCAGTGAAATGGTTTATCTATAGTTTTCAAGTATTATAGGTGCCTTGAAGGGTTCAGTATAGTTCAGTCTAGATAGCAGAAACCCTTTACAAAATAATTCTATTCTGCTACATAACTCCAGCACTGGAGAATACAAAAGATTCCTTCCAAAATTTCATAGGAATGGTTTCTATCCTGGGTTCATCTCAGAGTCTGTTCATCTGTGAGTAATTTACACTTCGTTTACATTACTGAACTAGAAAATGTTTATAACACACTTTATCACTAAGAGATGTAAGCATGACAGTGAAGTGGAAGACATGTGACAACATTAAACGGTGCGTGCAAGTATTTTTTAGATATTCATGAACAGCTACAGAGAAAAGTTTAATTTAGAACCTATATAGTGCTTTCTTTTACCAGATCCCAGACAAGTGCCTGGAATGAAGCTGTCAGGAAGCAAAAAGAGACTTTTTTCAAGAAAATGTAGGTATAAACAAAAATTGTCAGGTAAAGGGATTCTTTTGATTGTCAGAATGTCTTTGAAAATTCCTCATGCTGGATTTACTGTGGTGTATTTCTGTGTGCTTTCATTTGAAAAAGAAGTATAGGAAATTAGATTTTGGCTGCATTGCTAGTATTATGGCAGTAGTCATTTCCTCCTTTTTTGTTACATTCCAGAGTACACAAATTCACACAGTGTAGAAGAAATTCAGCACTCATATAGTTATCAATGCTAGAAAACTTTCCATGACCACAGTACAGCATTAAAAAAAAAATCTTATTTTGCCAAATCTTCTGCACATTGTATGGATTGTCTTATCTAAATATAGCAAATTCTCTGATGCCACAACTTGAAGCTGTAAATAAGTGCTGAAACTTAATAGCACAAGACTAGATTTAGGCTTTTGGTACAAATAATGAGCTAAATGCTCTTCTCGTCTTCCTTAGAATACTACATGAAAAACTGGTCTGCCACAGCAACCTATGTAGGCTTTGTCCTCAATAAAGCCCTAGTGCTTGCAAATCCCCATCACAGCACCTAACTGACTTTATTGACTTCACCCTGCGCCACCACATAGTGAAAGTGACAACCAAAACCTGCTCAGAGTCTTAAATGACACATGCAGAGCTGAATGTTGCCAGTCAAATGATGGGTGGCCATGGTGAAGCTGGCTCTCATGAAAGAGAGCAGAGGAGGGGCTGAGTACAGGAAATTTTGGTGCTGGGCAGGAGTATTGTGACATGGTATACCTTCTTGCAGATGCTTCAAAAGCCTTGGTAGAAGTCTCATCAGGGTCACACAGAGAAGACAGTCTTTTTTAAGCATGGGTATATTGACATTAGAGGATCCAGTTCTTTACAATGTAAAGCCTTTGCAAGTGCTGACTTTCTCATCTTTCTGTAGTTGTGTGTGGATTTGAAGAACCCTAAAAATAACAATAGAATATAGTGGTGAAAATATTTGCCTTAATTTTGCATCCAGCATGAAATAAGGACACTATAACATATTCAGATCTTAAGTGTCAGTTCTTGTTTCTTTAATGATATTTTGCTGTCTGTGGTGCGTTAAAAACAAAAACAAAAACAGAAACAAAAACAGGAACAAAAACAAAAATGAAAATGAAAATTAAAACAAAAACAAAAAATTAAATGTATATATAATTGCAGAAATATAAAGACAGAGTAAATACGTTTTAAAGAATTTTAGCGTAAATGCAGTTTGAATGTAAGGCAGCACATGAAACACACTGAGTGCTGCTTCAATCTCAGTAGCTATAATTTTTCAATTATTTTACTATATTATTCTGTGTTAACTTCTTTTCTAATTTAGAACAGATATTTCTTTGCTGTCCTTGGGATTAGCAAATGTAGAGTTGTCAAAGTTTGTACAACTGAGTGTTGTTGAAGTCCTAGATAGACATTCTGAATAAAAAGCAAAGCAGAAGGAGGATTGAGCCTCAGCTTCCTCAAGAACCAAGAAATTAAATCACTTTTTCCAGTTTTATGGGTGTGTTAGTACTTAAATATATGCATGAGTGCTCCATTATCATTGCCACTTAAGTGCCCAGAGTAGCCAGAACATTTTATTTTTTATAAAAAATAATACTTTTCATGTTTGAAAAACATAATTAACACTACTCAATTTTTACTGTCTCCTTTGTTATTATGGCAATGCAATTATGTATCTCTGTTTGGTAACTCCCATGAAATTGACAATCTGATTTTTTTACCACTCAATTCTGAAAAATCCAGTGGTATCTTCCCTTTTTTCAATAATTACATAAATAACCCTGCAGATGATACCTTGTCCTACTCTTATCTGAACTGTTCTCAGCATGGATTTGATCATCCATCAGATAAAAGCTAAACTGCTATCTGCAGGCCATGTGGTCAGAACAGGCTATAAAAACATAATAAAGATACATTTAAAAGAGAAAAAAAATTTTCAAAGGCTAATCAAATAAAAGGATGTCTCCTATTCATAACTTAGTTTTAGACTATGATGCCTGAGCTTAGGAAGGACTCTTGCTCTTCTGATGTTCCCTTGCTTGCCTCTGTCTCCCTTGAGTTTTAAGAAGATGATACCTAAGCTCTTTCAGTTGTCTCACAGAACTGATCTCTTCCCTTTTCCCTCCTGAAGCAAAGATGTGCACTGCACATCTTCTGGCATCCCTTCAGCTCCTGTGTGCCTGCTGGAATTGCATGAAGATCTAGGCAGTTGGGTTGGGATTAAATGCCTATTCTTGTTTTCCTGGATGGCAATTGTCCTAATGAAAATTCTTCCAGCACTTTCTTTTTGTTTTGGAAACAAATAGCTATTAATTTAATTATATAATTTAATAATTTTAATAATTTAATAATTTTGTGAATTAGGCAGCTTGTCATAGTCAGCGGAGCTGAGAATTTGTGGTCAAATTATCCATGGAAATAGCTCTCAGTAGACCTATATTAGGAGGGAATATATCTTTTGGTTTTCAGGTAGTGATATTTCTGTGAACTTTATAATTAAAGCGTATGCAAACTTGTTACTAAATCACTAGATTGACTAGGTTGCTGTACAAATACTAATGACTCCATTTCTCTTATTTCTTGTAGGAGAGCACAAATGTCTTTTTGTTCTTGCCATAAAACAAAGGTTCTTGCCATAAATCACAGTCTTACGGTTATAGACTGCAACTTAATAAATTTGAGCGTACCTGGAGATAATATGCACCCTTTAACATAATATCCATCAGACTTCTGGCACAAATTGTGTTCTCTGTACTTGTTGTTTTGGGGATGTTTTACAGGAAAACATTAGACGAACTATTGAAATGATGGTCATGGATTTATAAGAAATTTAGTATGGCAGGATATGAAGACTTGTCTGAAAACTTAATGCTGACTTCTCTGTGGGTAGTTCTCTCATCTTTTCTCCCACAAGAGTTTGATCTTTCATTTTCAGGAAACATGATATATTTTTAAAATCTGTAATTAATCAGGGAAGACAATGTAATTGAAATACTAACTACCATTGCTTATTCAGGTACCAATATTTCTGCTACAGTATAAGTTGCTTAAGTACCTTTGTGACAGTGGATTTTGAATCCATATTAATCCAATTATCCGGAATATGCCCCAAAACAATTTGGTATCTACAGTCTCCGAAGCCAAAGCAAATTACCATTGACGTTAGTAAGATTTATGAGGGGAAACAAGTAATGTAGACACAATTGGAAATTACAGCTTAATTGTATCCGGATTTGTGATTTTTTTTCCTCAGGTTTTTAGAATGAGTGCTTTGATTTTGTTTCTTTTTTTTTTTTTAATCCTTCCCTTCCATTGCCTGGGACTTGCATGTCTGATTTAAATGTTCTAGGATAACGCACATGTTGAAATGCATGGTGGTAAACCAACTTGATGGTATCATATCCTGTATGATAGTTTCTATCAAGATGATTGCTGACATATTCCTGAGTCTGTTATTTATGCTGTGTCATTTTTCTGTAGGTCTACAGGATGTTCCTTGTGCTATGGTGCTTGGAACCGATGTGAGCTTTGGAAATGTTGAACCTGGAAGGAGGAAGGAGACTTGGAATGTGCCATTAAATTTTCAGTTTGGATGCAAAGTGAAAGATATTTCCTGCATAAATTAATTGAATGTGGAAACCTATGGCAATCATGAAACCTCTTTTCCTTCCAAATCCATCCTTTGGTGGAAAGGAATACTATTACACTATGTACAAATGACCCCTTCCGGAACATGCTTGGCATGGCACTGCCACACATGTAGTAGTTCTGCCAAACCTGCTGCCCTTACACAATTCCCCTCTATGCTGTCGTGTATAAAAATAGGTGACAAAGAACCCTTAAGTATGCTCACAGCTAAAACAAAATCAAACTGTTTCACTAAAAGAAATTCTCTTGTGTATCAGCCCAAGGTAACTTTTTTTCCCACCAATCTATTTCTGTGATAATCATTTCTGGATTTACCACACAACATCTGCCTTATGTGATAGTTGTCTTATGATTATGGAGTTCTAGGTCACATGCTGACTGTGAAAACAGGAAATCAAAGCAGTTAAACAATCAGAGTGAGACTCTCTCGGTCCAATGTATTTCTAGCCTAAACATAACATTTTTGTTTATTGAGTCTGTTGTTTGGATTATTTTACTTGTCATGATGAAATGGAGCAATCTAGGAGTTTCACAAACTCTCAATTCAACCTGCCCTTGCTTTTATGAAGATAAGAATGCAGTTTTTCTTTTGCCCTATCTATTGAAGCTTTAGGACTAGGGTTGATTTCAACACTGAGAAGGAACAAAACCTTAGGTGGACACTAAGAAGAAAAACGTTTTTGTCAACAGAGTGTACATACTAATGCATGAATTATATAGTTCCACTGTAATAAACCATTCTCCATGGCAAATTGTTCTTAGTGATAATAATTAGTATGGTAATTTGAAATTATAATCTCTCATGCCTTTCTTCACTGGATATCAAATTACTCTTCTGAATAACTGCTGAAATACCCCACCTCCTTGCTGGTAAAATAAAGTATATGTTGTTCTTTTGCCTGTTTCTCAGCTATAGAAATAATTTCTTTTTCATTAGAAATAACTGTAATTTCCAAAGACCCAGCATCTCTAAACAGTAAGGCTGAAAGTCTGAAGACTTCCAGACCCAGAAAAGATTTCTTGGTGCATGGCTCATGTATTGATAAATGGTACTTAGCATTTTTTCCCATTCTGAATACAGTACTTGTCAGTTCTCTATTAGCATGAAATTCCATGCTCGTTTAACATGTGCTTTATTTCTTTTCTCTGCTAAGATATTGACCAGTAATACTGAGTGACGAGACACTTTTCATCTTTCCTTAAAGCAGGTTGCACTTCTGATGAAAAGAAACCAGTGGTGACCTATAATTGTACTTGTCACCAGCACAGAATATATAGAACAGAGACTGTTTAGTCTTTTAATGATTTTTATACTCATTCAGGGCTCCTGGACTTTATGTTGCTGTGAGGTCCTATGATTTTGAAACCTGTTTATTCCCAGCAGACTAAAACATCTTGTGCATAAGCTTGATTGCCCTTGTTTAGATTGTTGGACTGGGTTAATCCTAATTAATTTTCATTACTGTGCTGATGGTTTTCTCTCTTCTGGGTGTCATTGTATTAAAGCATTTAGTAACAGTATAAGCCTTTTTAGTTTTGAGGTACAGTCTTGGAAGTCAGTTTTATGAAACCCATTAAGAAATTTCTTTATACAGTAAACAGCGGTGGTTTGAGTTGTGCAAACTGTCTCTCTAAATAACTATTGCAAGATTATCCTTACCAATTTTTTTTTAATCAATTTACACCTAAGAGGCTATTTTACAGGTCTACTTGTGTGAAACTGAAATTGAGCTCAATTTAGGTTTAAAATTTCTAGCAGCTATAAGTCAATTAATGTAACCTGAAAGACATTCTACAATGTCACTATTATTTGAATGTGTAGAGACCATGAGAAAGCTGTCACAAAAAAACCCAAAAAACAAAAACCCCACAAAAAAACCAAAGAAACAAACAAAAGACCCCCAAAAATTCAAATCTTGAGGAACGTGGATATTGTTGTGTTAAGCTTAGTTTGATAGACTCTGACTGAGTGACTCAACATCTTTTCCAGGTAGATGACTAATCTGAAATCCTTTTTTACCCAGCAGTATCAGTAACAGCACTCTTTTATTTCACAAATGAGAGGTCAGATTCATAGATCCTTTTGAAATATTAGAAAGGGTAAAACTGACCTTATAGGGATGTCTGTTCACGATTTTAATCTTACAGAATGTCTCAGTTATATGGATGTTCGTTCCCTTTGCTTTCTTCTGAACCTTGATATTGTCATTTTTTCCGTGATTGTACAAATTAGATGTTTGATGCTGCTATAGGTGACCTAATGCAGCAACTGAATGCCTTGCTATAATTCAAAATGCCTTAAAAATGTCACACGTATAAAAGGAAATAAAAAGTAAAAAAACCAAAGGAACAAGTAACAGCTGACCCCTGGTACAAATGTGTTAACGATTTCCTAAGATTTTGTAAGCAAGCTATTTTTAAAAAGTATGGAAAGTCAAAAATCTATGCAAATATTTAAACTCTCTGACATAAGCTAATAAACATCCTTTAATGTTACAAGATACTGGAGAAAATGATTGCTGGCTCAAAACAACTGAAGCCAGGTGGGGCAGGGCAGTTTCTGTCAAAGTGGAATGATGCTCTGCTCCACAACCCGCCCCTGGAGCCTCTAGTCCAGCCCAGGATGGTTGTCAGTCACTGGCACACCTGAAGCAATGTTCCACACGCTGCCCCTGAAGCCCAAATGGAGCACAGAGTGGCTGGATGACCAGAAGCCCCATCTAGGGAAGGTGTGAGGGGGAAACAGGAGGCCTCAGGAGTAGATAAACATCATTGCCCTGATAAATATCATCGCCATGACCACATGTGATCACGTCCCTATTGTCCTTGGACTTCAGGGCAGCTGAGTCCACACTGGATCTAATGTGGTAGCTACAACTTTCTTTTCTCTTTCTTTTTCTCTCCTTCTCTCCTTTTCTTCTCTGAATTTCCTCTTTCTGCAATTTGGGTAATTTGAGGTGGATGGATAGAGCTTGCTAAGTCAATGCTTTGTGAAATACTTTATTTTGAATGAATGTTGCTTTAAATTTTGCCAAGTTCCTGATCTTCTAAAATTTGCCCTTAAAGTTTGGTTTTAACCTTCTGGGAACTTTTTTTGGGTTCTCCTTTGCATCACCTCAGGGAAAAGTAGTACCTTAAGTCCCTTTTAGCTAGACTTGCCAAACGAGGACTGGGGCTTCACAAATATTTTGGATATATAGTAAAAACAATTTCACTGAAGGAGAAAACATATGCCTCTGTGACACTAGCAGGACCAGCTTGCAGATCCGCACGCTTAAACAACAATTTTGGTTTGCATCAACATCATTCGTGCTTTGTACTCAGGGATCATATCACACAACAGGGACTATTGAAATAGAATATTTAGTCTAGAAAGGCATTTGGGCTGTCTCTTGTGAAGAGGCATATGCAGTCTATTTTGGATCCTTTTGGGGTCTATTCTTTTTAGCTCCGTTGAGACACAGCGGAAAGCAAATATCCTCAGGGACTCAGTGCCACCCCAGCTTCATGGTCCTGATTTAATGAGCATTTCTGATGAGGGACTGTCATTGGAGAACTGCTTATAAAGAATATATTGCTCGCTGTTATTACTTTGCATAAGTTCTTTCCTCTCTTCTCACCCATAAGGTGGTGTTGTGATCAGCTGTGTTGTATGTCACACAGCTGGTTAAAGGGCAAATGACAGCTCTCTGACATCCATCTTTTATATTTCAGCTCTCTAAGTATCATTTTGACTTTCAGGATAATCTGAAGTTCAGCTATATTACATCACATGTATGGTGGTGCTACTACATGTAATGAGAGGTGGGCAAACTTCTAATGAGCTATAATGAGTTGGAGCAAGATTAGTATCACATTTGGAAGTGGCTACAAAGGTTATAAGAACAGCTTATAAATATACTGATTATGGTCCTAAATACTCTCAATCTTCAGCAATGCACATCTGTGGGTGTGCCTGAGCTGGAAGTTTTCGAACATCCTCAACAGATTTGTCTTCCACAAGTTTGTCTGGTTTCCAACTGAACCACGAAAAGTTTTAATATTCACCACCTTCTGCAACAAGGAGATCCACAGTTTACCTGCCTGTTATATGAGGAAGCTCCTCTTCTCTTTGAACTGCATGTCTGTGAGCTTTTTGGGATGCCTTCTAATTCATATCTTTGAAGAACCAATGATCAAATACTTTCTCTTTTCCCTTGCCATGTGACTCCTCATTTCATAGGTGTCATGTTACATGTTTCTTGTAGTCTCTCTCCCTACACATGAAACCTAGTCTGTTTATTCATTCCTTCCATGGAGACTGAACTTTAGCCTTTGCCATTCTTAGTGTCCTTCTCCAAAGCTTTCCCAGTCTCAGTAAGTACTTTTTTGAGATAGATTCACCCAGATTCTTTCTACACCATATCCACATTTTGGATCCACGTAATAGGAATCAGAAAGGTAAAAGTGAGAAAACTCATGGATTGAGACAGAGACAGATAAATAATTGAAAGAAAAAACAT
The DNA here is from genome assembly GCF_020740725.1 of Corvus hawaiiensis. Classification (NCBI taxonomy): domain Eukaryota; kingdom Metazoa; phylum Chordata; class Aves; order Passeriformes; family Corvidae; genus Corvus; species Corvus hawaiiensis. The sequence continues at coordinate 26,076,751 of NC_063217.1, forward strand.
AGTAGTAAATTGTAATTGAAATCAAACCAGAGGAAAGGCTTTTAAATGCTTTTAAAAACAGTTGCTCACAACCAAATGACCAATGCCCAGCCAGTCCCCCAGCAGCAGTCCCCATGGACAGAGTCTTCTCCCGTCTGTATATGCTGAGCATGATGCCATATTTTATGGAGTATTCCTTAGGTCAGTTGACATCAGCTGTCCTGTATCCTCTCCCAGCTCCGTGTACACTCCCAGACTCCTCTCTGCTGGGGTGGGGTGAAAAACAGAACAGACTTTGAGTAAATGCTGGTCAGCAGAAATGAAAACATCCCTGTGTTACCAATACTTCTCACCACAAATCCAGAACACAGTCCCATCCCAGCTACTGTGAAGAGAATTAACTCTATTTGATACAAAAAGAAAAACAACAAAAAACCATCACAACAGGGTTGTGAAAAATAAGAACCACAATTTCAACTAGCTGGGCAGAAATCAGGAAAACATTTTTAAAATTGGGTAGTTTTAATCTACAAAGAATCAAGGAGCACTAAGATGCCTTACAGGAGTAAATATGAAGTATATCTCCAGAGAACACAGCAAAATAAACTCACTCCTTCAACGGAGTACTATTTTACTTTTTGTATATTTGTACTGTACTTTCCTATAGGTGTTAAAACAGTCTACTGATAAAAACTTTGTGGCATCATTGTGTATGTCTGTGAAAGTCAATGCCACTGTGTTTGACTGACTCTTGCTTTGAAACAAGGTTCCTGCTCTGGAATCTGTTCTCCTGTTCTTTGAAATGCAGTTGCACGAGCTTCACAGTGTCTTTTAAATTACAATTTTGTAATGAAACCATATTAATGAAGATACTAGAAAAGTTGATAATCTATAACATGGCTTAGAGAACGCATTCATTTTCTTATCTTGCAAATTATGTACTCTGGTTTCTGTACTAAAGACAAGCATTCATAAGTTCCATTACTGAAATCTAGGTGACTACTTACTACAGAAAAAAAAAACTTTATCTTTTTGTATTGGTACCAAACTATTTTTTGCATTTGGAACAGACTCATCATGTCTCCTTAAAATCCCCCTATGCTTTACTATGTGCCATAGTTTTTTGGGTTTTTTTGGTTTGATTTTATATATCCTGCTTATAATGATGTGAACATTAGTATTCTGGAATGGAACTTTCTTTGTACCATCACGATTTCTGATAGTAATTCACTTTCTCTTAAAGGTCTCATTTCCATCTGCTAGTGCTCTCATCAGTGACAATTGTTTGACTCCTGGCTGTCACACTATAAAGTAAAACAAAGCACATAGTTACAATGATATCAAAACAATTAATGACAATTTTCAAATAAAAAGCCTGCAGAGTATGATGAGAAAATGGACACCACATTTTTAGCTAAAATTTCTGTCAAAAGAATGATGATCACAGATGGGCTTATGGAACAAAATTTAGCAATCTTCTTGACAACAGCTGAGGACAGATCAGCTTGTCACATCCAGAAAGAGTCAGTCTATTTTAGATTATTGAGTGATGCCAAATTTAAAACACATTGTATCAGATTTCTTCATGGCTTTGTGAAAAATGGAGAATTCTGACAGAAACAGAAGGGCTCACTCTCATAATGCTGCAAGACTATGTTCAGCAAAACAAGCATTCTCAAAAGGCTCAAAATTATGTTGTGCTGCCCAAATGGATCATTTAAAGCCTTTTTGCATGGATTTAGTAGTATGAAATATGCTTTGTAATACATCGCGCTGGTATGAAAGACTCCTTGAGTTACTGAATCATTACACTGAAAGCAAATCTATGAAGAAAGGCAACCCTAGCAGTTGTTAAACAGCATATCCCATAATAGTTTTAATGACCATATTTTTCCTTGGTAAATTAGTATACTTGGTCTTCCTGCTTAGATGCTTTCATCTTTTTTCCTGTGTTCAGTGTCAATGATTTCTCAGGACCAGCTTATAGTCGAAGCACAGTTAGATTCAAATTCAAGAATATGCAATTATCAGTAAGCTCCCAACTCTGCTTGGTTTTCTTTCACTTTTAACAATTTGACAGTTGGCAGGAGTTTAAAATAAAACCTTGCCTAGTTTTAGCATTTTGCACTTGCACATTAAAAGTGTAAATGAGTGTAAAACTGTAGTAAGTGTAGATGAAAGGCATGTTATGCTTCAACTTTATGTAAAGCATTATAATTTCACTGAATTGTAATAATTTCATTTTATTAATAATCTCGTTTTCACAGAAAAAGCACTTACATTCTAGAAAAGTCCCAAGTATCTAGCTAATACAATTCTTGGTGCTTAATTATATCTGATTGTATCACAGATCAGTAGCCAAGAGCTGCAAAACCTCTCAAGGCAAACAAAGCATTAAGGTACTTTGTATTTTCTCAAATCTAGAAATAGAACGGGCAATCTCAAAACATACCTCCACAGTATGTACCACATTTTTTCCACTTCTAATAAATATTTGGCCAAACTTGTGCTGTAGTTTGTTTGTATGGTATCTCCTGCAGTTTTTCCAGCAAAGAAATAATGCTGATTTAATAGCTGTTGTGTGAAAGAAAATATTTTTGAAGGAAAACAAGTTCACATGTCAGCTATGATGAGTAGTATTGAACAGTCCCTTAGAAACCTATATTTCAATTGCTTCTGGATCAATTTTCTGAGATCATTTTGAATAGCCAGTGTTCCTGCGTGTTGAAAATAACACCTTGTTCTGAGCATGAATTCTTAGAATTTTTGTGCATTTATGGTTTAGGAATTACTTCACAAAATATTGTTCATAATTTTCGGGGTAGACCATGTGCTAACATGTGAATTCAGGTGTAAAATTTCTAGTGAAAACAGGCAAATGTGCAATACAACCATTTATATTACATTAAATTCTTAGTAATCTTCACTTTAGAATTTTAAAATGCACAGATAACTCCTTATATTTTCTTTAAACTGCCATTAAACATATAGTACATAGCCCATGCTAAGATGTTATTTGCTTATCACAGCTTTCAGGGTAATTTAATAACCAAAATTCGGCCAAGATACTCTGATGCACTCCGCTACTATTTTTTTAAGAGTTTCAGTATTCTCTACACTTTCCTAAGCATACCAAAACATCCTAGCTGAACAGTAAAAGCCAGTGGCATTATAAACAGGTTTTGCATTCCAGAAGAACTGTGCTTATCATTACAAAACTACTGAAAACTTTTGTGTTTGTAATAAATAAAGAAAGATAAATTCCAGTGTTTGTGGGGTTTTTTCAAAGGTATGAATGCAAATAAGAAAAATAAATGCAAAGAAAAAAGAAGGAGCCCAATACTAGAAAATGACTGGCAGCTTGCTGGTGTATAGCTGTGCTTTCTACATCAAAATTATTATTTCTCAGCTTTTCTTGTAGCTCAGTCCTAGAGGAAAAGCATAAGACCCAAAAAGGCTTTGGAGACTTATACATAAAGCTAAGGAATCCTAGATATTCCATGTGGATAGCTATGATACACTGCTAGCAAGCTTGTGCTACTGAGTTAAGGGAAGCTTTAGACTTTGCCAATGACAATGGAATATCTGACTCACAGATAACACTCACTCCAAATGGCACTTCTCCTGTATGGTAGTTCTAGTTTATCATGTCCCAGTTACTACATAACAAACATGTGATGTTGGCCATTTTCAGTGTTTTCCCTTTTCTCTTCTGGGTTTGTATACTCTCTCCCAAGGACTATTTTTGGAGTTGTCAGCCAGGCCTGATGAAAATGACAGGGAAACTATATTAACTTTAAATAAGCTACTGAGCTGTGTGTCTCTGCAGCTTCAGTGATCGTGAGTCATCATGCGGTCCCTGGGTGACTGTCACGTTTATGCTCAGAACAGTCCCTTGATTATGCCATGATTTATTTATATCAAATTTTATACAATGGCAAAAATGTTTTCCCAGTTCCTTGTACAGTTGCAAAAAGAGTTCAGAAAAAAAATTTTAAAAATAACATCTGATAGTAAAAGAAAGACATCAAATGTAAAAAAAAAAAAAGTGTTAATTATCTTCTGCAGATGGAAAGATGTGAAAGAAGGAAAGAAAAATCTTAAGGCAAATAATTGGGTTGCCTATGCTTTTAAAAGTACTTATCTCGACATTCCCTGACAATAAGTTTTGATGTAATACTACTGGAAACTCACTTTGTTGTTGCATTTAGTAATTTAAATAAATTAGTGTAGGATTTCTGCAGTTGAATTTAATTTTAGAAAACCTGAACTGACTGTGAATTTGAAGCTGCAAGATTAACTGTGTGTTTCAGTTTTTACCCAAGAAATTAAAATGGGATCCTCCTTTTTTGAAGCTGTTCTGCTGAGCATGTAGCAACAGCTTACCTCCATGAACAGGAATTATTAATCTTTTCTCCATACCAACACCTCAGCTTTTTGTCATTACTTTAATTTGCTTTGGTTAAAACACCATTCACTCTCTAGAATCATTTAGCCTATTTTCTCTCTTATAGGGAAATGTACTGTAGAGCTGATCCTATTTTGAACAGAGGGCTCTCTAGTTTTCCCTTCCAGCCTAAATTATTTTCTGACTCTAGACACAAATACTCCTTGACTATGCTTGAAATATTTTGCCATTGAAGACTGTTTTTTGCTTTTTCTTAACCAGTAAAACTACCTTTACCTTTCTTATTGAGTCATATTTCCCACTTTCTTTCTTTTTTCACCTTTCTTTCCTCCCATTCCACAGAGAAATATTGCTAATGAAAAAACCCTAAATAATTATACAGATATTTGTACAAAAATAGCATTTTTTCATTTAGCAAAATTGATGAGGTAACTAAACTGAATGAGAACTTTGTACTTAGGCATATCCCAGCTACCACATTTCTAGTCTATACTAGCTAGGTTACTGAAGACCATTATTAAATACGGCAATTATTCTGCCTACTGTTAGGACTTGTTAAAGATTTTCTTTCTTTTTTTTTCAGTTGCATATTAATCTGTATATTTCTGTAGGTTGTTCTATTTCTCTACTGTTGTTACTTTTTGGGGTTTTGTTTACTTAATATTCTTCATGTCAATTATTCTCTTAGTCTTTCTGCTTCATTTTAAAATTAATTTTTTCATTTTCTTAATCGATGTCTCTTTCACTGAACTCATGACTGCATGTCAGTTCTCAGGACTACACACTGTGGTTCCAGTCAGGTTGGAATATGTCTATGTAGAGATAAAAGTATACCACCGCTCTGGTTTCAGGACATGGCTCTGAAAGAACTATCATTTTTGCGGTGTCTGACCTACAATGCAAATATAGATGGAAAGTCATGTATAGCAGTTAGAAGTGAACTTTGATGAAAATGAGCTTATTAAAAGTAAGATCACTGTGAAAAAATTTGATTTTTTACTGAACACCACTTCTTTTTGACTCTTTTCTTTCTACTAGCTATCTTTTCTTCCTTTCAATACAAATTCTTTTATGTATTTTCCACCTAAATGAAAGTATTGTGCTAGGGGTTGCTTTTTCTTTCCCAGAAACACTGGTGCAACACTTCTAATTAGTTTTTAATTGGAGAGTTTTTAAAACAATGTTTATTGTAAAATTCTTTCTAATTTTTTTTCACCAAAATTTGATTTCGACTCTAGGTCTTAGGTTTAAATTTTCTTTCTTATTATTTTTTCCTCTCTCTGAAAAATACAAAGCTTCTTTTTAATTCAAAGGGGAAAATTACACTTTCATGCTCATCTTGAAGAATTAATCAATACTTTCAGATATTCTTTACAGATCTGAAAAGAAAGAATGTAGTTTAACCGTAGTTCCAAGCTCTTACCATTTTTATCAACCTTTTTGAGGAACTATACATGTGTACAAAACAAACCTAAAATGAACATAGAGATTGCCTAGTTTTTCTCTTTAATGTCCCAAAAACTATGCACACTTAGTGTACCATATAAATCAAGTGGTTGAAAAATAGATCAGATTTTGAAAAAAATTCATATTGGAGTATTTGTATCAGACTTTATAAACAGAAGACCGTCAAACGTTGGCAATCAAGAAGAAATAATTTTAGGTTAAAGACTATATTTTGTGTAGATGTAGGAACAAAACCTATTAATTTCAGAATTGTTTTAAAATATAGAGACTAACTCTTGCATGAATCCCTAGTATCATGTAACCCTTACTGAATGAATGGGTACCATTTTTAGGAAGAAAAATAATTTTGGCTCATGCTTCTAAGGCACAAGGTACAGATGATATCTATCAAGTAATTTAACATTTTCTGCATTGACCTTTGGAAATCATCCCACAAGCCAGTAAAAAAGACATTTTTAGAAGTTCTGACTATTTTATATCTTTCCTCATTACATCCATTTATAGTCCTTAATCATATTTCCCGCATTAAACTATTCTTGTTCTTCTCTTTCTATAAATAGTGAGCGAAACCAGGGGACCCATGAAGGCTTCTCTTGCCCCAAGTGCATCTGAGTGTTTTAGCAGCACTCCCCCCTTATGTTACAGTCATATCTGGGCAAAAATCATCCCTTCTTCACCCCTGCTTTTGATGGGTAAGTGTGTGGACAAGAAGGAAACCTTAACCTACTACAGCCATATTCCCATCTGGACATATAATAAAGCCCCTTTTAGCTGTTATCTTGATGTGTTGCACATATTTACCTGCCCTTCAAAATGGAATTTTAGCACTCCCAAGATATTTGCAAAGTTTCAAACCAACCTCAAGACAGTTTTTCATTTTATATTTTTAGTTGCAAACTTGGTGTACTTCTCCAGTCACTGCGGCATCAGAATTGTATTTACCAGAATTATGTCTTCATTTAAGTGTTTTGGGGTTTTTTTCAAAAGAACTCTGGAATGCACTGGCTGAGGATCGTTTATTTAATAAACTAATGCCTGATTTGATGTATTGTCCAAGATGGGGGTCAATGTGAAAATTGATTGCTCTATAATAACTTGCTCTAATCTGTTTTTCACAGAATATGTTTCTAATCATCATCTCCCTGTGTCTTTTCTTTGGATGGATTCTTAATTTCCAGTGTTAAGGACACAGAAGTCCTTCCTTTGTTTTCTTTCTCCAACTATTTAATGTTGTACTGAAATAGTTTCATTTTTATTTCTATGAAATTTCAGTAATAGTAAAGAAAGGCTCTGATTTTTCATAATCATAAAAAAAAAAAGCAACAGTACTTTTGTCAGCCATGTAATATGACCACAGAATTGCTATCGTGTGCAAAGAGTAACACTTCATGACTTCTATTCTGCTTAAATAAATATGATGTTTTTAAATGTAATTTGACGAATAGAGAAGACACGTGCATATGACTGTAGGTCACGACTGAAACAGAGAAGATATACAGTCTGATTCATACCCCAGTGAAATCTTTCATTACAAATTAGAATGAACCTTGCTTTCTATTTTCCTCTGCTTAAGCCATACATACCTAGTAATTGAAAAAACTACTAAATAAACACAGAGTTAAAGAATTTTCCATTCTCTTTGACACAACCTTCTGGATGGTGGTAAATGCAGCTGCCTAAAGAGACTTTGATTTCCTGGGAATCAAAGTAATTTCACTATGTCATTCTCTTTCTTACCCTGAAAAACATAGAAAGTGAATGTAACAAGGAAAAAAGTCTTAATCATATACATAGAATCAAAGAATAATTTGGGTTGAAAGGCACTTTTAAAGGCCATGTAGTCCAACACCCCTGCAATGATCAGGGACTTTGTCAACTAGATCAGGATGCTCAGAGCCTCATCCAGCCTGGCCTTGAATGCTTCTAGGAATGGGGCATCCACCACCTATCTGGGCAACTTCTTCCAGTGTTTTACCTCCCCATTGTAAAAAATTCCTTCCTTATATTTACTCTAAACCAACCTTCTTTTAGTTTAAAATTTTTGTGCCTTGTCCTATTGCAACAGGCCCTGCAAAAAAGTTTGTCCCCATCTTTCTTGTAAGACCCATTTAAGTACTGAAAGGCTGCAATGAGCTCTCCTCAGAGCCTTATCTTCTCCAAACTTAAAAATTGTGCTGGTTTCGTCTGGGGTAGAGTTTACTTTCTTCACAGTGGCTGGAAGGGGGCTGTACTTTGGACTTGTGGTGGACACAGGGTTGATAACAGGGAGATGTTTTTGTTATTGCTGAGCAGGGCTTACACAGAGCCAAGGTGTTTTCTGTTTTACATACATTTCTGCTTTACACCACACTGGTGAGGGGACTGAGGGTGTGTGGGAGGCTGGGAGGACACACAGCCAGGACAGGTGACCCCAACTGACCAAAGGGATATTCCAGGCCATATGATATCATCTGAGTACATAAAGCGGAGGGAAGAAAGAGGAAGGGGGGACATTTGGAGTGAAGTTTGTCTTCCCAAGTAACTATTATGCATGATAGGGTCCTGGTCTCCTGGAGATGGCTGAACACCTGCCTGCCCACAGGAAGGGGGGAATTAATTCATTGCTTTGCTTTGCTTTGCTTGTGTGCACAGCTTTTGCTTTCTCTATTAAGCTGCCTATATCACAACCCACAAGTTCCTTATCTTCTACCCTTCTGATTTTATCCCCTGTCACTCCGGCAGGGGAAAGAAGCTGCATGGGGCTGCTTGTCTGGGGTTAAACCACAACACAACTCCAGTTCTTAGCCTTTTCTCACAGGAGAGGTGCACCAGCCCTCTGATCACTTTTGTGGCCCTTCTCTGAACTTGCTCCAACAGGTCCATGTCCTTCCTGTGCTGGGGACCCCAGAGCTGGATGCAGCACTGCAGGTGGGGTCTCACCAGAGCAGAGCAGAGGGGCAGAATCCCCTCCCTGGCCCTGCTGCCCACGGTGCTCTGGACGCAGCCCAGGACACGTTTGGCTTTCTGGGCTGTGAGTGCACATGGCTGGGCCATGTCCAGCCTCTCACCCACCAGCACTCCCAAATCCCTCTCAGCCTGGATCTGGGTCTGCTCTGGATCTGTTCCTCTGCTGATTCATGGTGTTTCCCTTAAATTTAGCCTTGTTGAACCTCATGAAGTTCATCCACTGATGTAGTCACTCAGTCATAGAAGGCCATTAGGTTGGTCAGACAGGACTTGAGCTGTATGGTGAAGCCACATGATTTAAAGTATATCAAATGCTTTATAATCTTTTCCAGTAAAGTAACAACTACGATTTTAAGTGTGCTCTGGTTTTTATGGGGTACTAGCAAAATAAGGAATGAATTTTACAATTATTGGTCTTATGTCTTTTAAGAAAGTAAAAGCATACTTTTGTCAGAATGTCAGAAGCTGATTAATGAAATTAGGGCATTACTTAAATATTTCTTTACTTCTCTCTAGTGCTATGTAGTCTACATCTCTGGGCATCCAACAAGAATCCAGTAACAGTTTTAGAAGTCACAAACAGGATTTCTCCCATTGGATATGAAATAAGGACTTTGCTGAGTTTACATGACATTTTCTTCCATCAGAGTCCCGGTATCATCCATCATAGCTATCTGTTAAATTATCTCATTATTGTCCCTTTCTTGTTTTGGAATAAGCAGGGAAGTACTGGAATCTATTGCACTACCTTCTGTTCGCAATATGCAGTAGTTCCAAATCTTATAAAATAAAGTTGGATTTGCATATCAAAGTTGATTGTCCTAAGGGCAAAAAGTCACGATAAAGTTATTCCTTAATCTATAGACCATGCCGCAGTACAATTTTCTTTCCTGTCAGCCTGGGAGGCTCAGAGCTCCTGCCTGCCTCAAACCTACAGAGAGTTCTCACTGGGAAGCTGGAGGCTGATCCTGTAGCTAGATTCCAAATAATGCTATGAGCTCAGTACAGGGAAAAAGAAATAACACTTTTATCATGAATCTGAAGCTGTCAAGAATGTTTTGAAAAATTTGGATCACATTCCTGATATCTGATTTTCATCCGAAATTTGTTGTGCTTCTTTGTAAAGAACAGAGAATTGGCAGCACAAGCACCCTAGTGGGGAAAGGATATTCACTTGGGATGTCTGAAATATGGAATTTTTTCATGCTTTCTTGGGTTCTTATGTCGCTGTGTCGTGGTTTTGGCCCAACATCAGGCACCCACGAGAGCCATTCGCTCACCCTCCCCTGCCACAGCTGGGCAGAGGAGGGAAAAGGGAAAAAAATTAATGAAGGCTTCATGAGTGAAATAAGGACTGGGCGAAACAGGCTCAACTTAACTTGTGAAGTGAATTTATTACTAACAGAATCAGAGGAGGATAATGAAAAGTAAAATAAGCCCTTAGAACACCTTCCAACCTCTAGCCCCTCCCTCCTTCCCACCGACAGCACAGGGAGGCAGGGCATGGGGGTTTGGTCAGTTCATCACCGAGATTTCCTTCTGCTGCTCCAGGAGAGGAGTCCTTCCCCTGTGAGGCCGTGGGGTCCCTCCCACGGGAGACAGCTCTCCATGAACATCCCTGGCGTGGGTCCGCTCTCAGGAGCAGCAGCCCCACTGCCCCTGCTGCAACGTGAGCCCCTCCCACGGACACACAGCCCTCCCAAAAGTGCTGCACCATGGCTCTCTCTTTCCACGGGGTGCAGTCCTCCAAGGACAGGCTGCTCCAGCCTGGAAGCAGGGCCCTCTCTCTCCACAGGGTCTTCCACTGGATCACAGCCTCCTCCAGGCATCCACCCGCTCTGGCACGGGCACCGCCCCCACGGGCTGCGGGTGGATCTCTGCATCTCCCGTGGATCCCCACCTGCTGTGGGTGGATCTCTGCATCCCCCGTGGTTCCCCATGGGCTGCAGGGGCCCAGCTGCTTCACCATGGTCTGCACCACGACCTGCAGAGGAATCTCGGCTCTGATGCCTGGAGCACCTCCTGCCCCTCCTTCTGTGCTGACCTTGGTGTCACCATGTTGTTTCCCTCACATGTTCTCACCACCTCCTCTTCTCTGACTAGAATCCAAAATCTTATTACTTTGTTTTGATTTTCTTCTTAAATCTGTCATCACAGAGGCATTAACAACCTCTCTCACTGGCCCAGTTTTGGTCAGCAGCCTGTCCATCTTCAGAGCCTTCAGCCATTGGCTCTGCGGGACACGGTGGGAAGCTTCCAGCAGCTTCCTCACAGGAGCCACCTCTGTGGCCCCGCTGCTGCCTAAAACCAGGCCATGCCAAACCAATGCATACTGTTACTGTTATAGTGTAACATAATAACACAGCAATGAAACTTAACTTTTAATTTAATGAAAATGAAATATTCATATGAAGCAGAAAAAAGCATTATTGTGACCTTAGATCAAGTTTAAATGAAACATAGGTTGTACTGAACTGTGCAGTCCACTAAATAATGGATGCACTTACCATCACAAGTCAGTCTGCCTTTGCCCAACAGTGACATGTAACTAATATTATCCTGTTGCATCAGTGAGCTACATATTTCCCTCATCCATGCAACAACTACATGTGTACCTTGGCACACCTTTTCCATGATGCACGCACCTGCTTCATGATGCTTATGGTTTCAGCACCTCAGTATGAAATGCTCTTAAATCTTAAAAATGTTTGATTTATTTCACTTGAAATTTTATTTATTCTGTATCTTGCCACATGTTATAAGTTGGAATGCAAAAGACAAAGAAGAGGAAGGAGAAGAGAAAACGTGTGAAGAGGCAAATAAATAACCTGCTAAATTTTTCAGGGAACAAATTTGTGTGAGATCTTCTGTGAGGATTAATCACTCATAACTGAATCATAGGAGGTCCAGAAAAAAGGACTCTAAGCACCTTCTTCAGCTATAATTTACATACACTTACCTTTTTTTTCAGCACAATTATTTCATCCACTTGGCCTATGAGTTAGACCTTTTGACACAGCTGGATTCCAGGAGTCATATCAGTGGTATTGTGAAATGACATATAACTAACTACATGTCAGTAAGTGGGTGTGATCCTAAGGGAATATTAATGAAGCTAAATGAGTAATTGAGCCTGAGAAAGTTGGAGCAAGGGTGATGTGCACTCCAAAAACAGATTTTTGCAATTTCCAGTCGCTTCTGCCCTTAGTAGACCATGGTAAGCACAAGACATTTTTGTCTGTATGTTACATGAAATACTGTTTTGTTTCTAAAAGCTAAACTTCAAACTGCTTTTGATTACCAAATGCAAAACCATACCTTTGATGAAATACTACAGAAGAGACAAACTCAAATTGAAACCCAAGAGTTGAAGGGTTTAGGTTTAAAAAAATATTTTTTTCTACAGAGTACATGGAACTGAAGGGAAAGAATGGAAAAAATGTGTGAAAAATAGGGAATGTTTTAGGTAAATTGATATTCAAACTGAAAATTCTCAGGAACTGTTCTAAAGTGGATTAGCATATTATAAATAAAACAATGAGAATTATAATGTTTGAGACAAAGTGCTTTCTGGCTGAAAAGAATTCTATACTTCCATCATTTTGGAATCCCTCCACAGTACAGTATAATCCTGTAAAAGGATGGTGTTACAGTACAAGATGCATAATTTCCTCATTTTATTTGGTTCTAGAATAGATCCTTCGTTAGGTCTAGTTACAGTCTTACATTAAGTATGTACATATATACATATGTTGAGGATGTAGAAGGTGTTGATTTCAGCAGTAAATGAAACAAACAGTGATTAGGGTGTCAGTAACGAATAAATAAAGAATAAATAAACGAATAAATCAGAAGACAAATAATGAGTTTTAGCCGGATTGGAATTTATGATGTATCCCAAAAAGAATGAAAATAGTCTTTTCCATCAGATAATGTTTTAATCTAGATGAGGAACTATTACATCCTGGAGGCCTCACTCAGAGTTTGTTTTCAGAAAAAAAAAATAAACATTAAGGTGTTGTTTGTGTTTTTTTAATGAGAAAAGCCGATTTTCAAAGCCTCAGAAACTTTGGGAGTACAATTAACTGTGATATTCATGGCTTATGCAGACTGAATCAAGACTTATTTAGCTCTTTGGTAATAACTGCACCTAGATAATCTAACAGAAAGATAATTATGCAGCATTTTCACTTATTGTTTATTTTTGTATTAGGTTTGCTGATTGAATTCCCAATAATTAGGGCACAAGCACTATTTTACTCCATGGGACTTAAGACTGCTAGAATATGGTGCATGTCGGACAAGCAATTTGCATCCACAAAATGTTGGAAATGTTAAACTTGTGGTCCATTTGCATTTGGTACATTATTTGCAGAGAAAAAATTGAAATTCATATCCATATAGGAAAGTAGAATGCATTCACAAACTCAAGGAGCTGTTTTCAGGTATAGATAGATGTGTGTGTGGATCATTAACTGACTGGTGTAAACGTGTATAACTGATCATAAAAAGTGTACATAATTTACAGGGAAGTTCTCAGCTACTTCAGCATTCTTATTCTAGGAAATATTAATGTTGAGAAGATAATGACTACAACCCAACATTCAATTGAACTATGCTGGAACTTAGAGTGTCACAGACTAAGAACAAATGATCGATTCCCTCCCATGGCAGTTGTAAACAAGCCAAAAATCCGTGAAGAAAAATACAAGATTTTGATAGGTAACAAAAAATTAACATTTGTTCTGTAGACGGTTAGCAACCATGTAGAGAATATCAGAAAGTGATATTCTGCATCAAGGAAGCTGTAGCTAGGATCTTTGGATCCCAGCAATTGGACAGGCAGTGTTTACTGTTTGTTAAGCAATGTCTCTTTACTCTGCCTGGCTGCTTGCTAAACTTGCCTCAGGACAGGCAGGAAAGCTAAGTGATGAATTTGGTATTAATCTGAGTTTGTGTTTGGGGAGATCAGGAATCCTCAGCTAAAAGGAATGACAAGCCTTCAGGGAAGAGTGAGTTACTGATTAGCCATAGTTTGAGTCATGGTGTCAAAGCATCCATAAGGATTTAGAGTAGATACTAAGAATAGAGGTTACTCCTTTGACTTCAGTGAGGCCAAACTTGTACACCATGGTGCTGACTAAACAGAGACAGTCATACTTGTTTGGAGTGGTATTTGACTATTTCTGCACTCTTATGTATAACATTCTGTAGTATTTCTTTCAACCATATATAATGCTTGTCTGCAGAAACTAAAATTTCTCTATGGAGCAGGAGCTATAATTCTAACCATAGAGTTATCTTTTGGATTTAGTTTATTATTTACCAGATAATTTCAGGTTCTTTTAAGAAGACAGTGGAATGTTATTACCTTTATCAGTCTCTGTTCTTCCAGCAGTGATTATGCCGTAACTCATTTGGTGATTCATTCTCACTGTTATTTTTCATTGCCTTTTTCTGAATTTTATTTTTTGCTTTAGGACAAAGACTTAAGGCAAAGTAATCATAAGATAAAATAAAGACTTTTCTGTCCCATCTTCTTTCAGTAGAGATTAAACGATCTATGTTGACTGACAGAATGGATTTTTCATTGAGTACAATGTGCTGTTTATACACAGAATATTTTTATGTTATCAGAGTAATGATGACAACTGCAAGCAAGCCTCAGAACTTTGCAACAAAAGGAACACATTTAATGAGTTTACTCTCACAGAAATATATAAAATGGTGCAATAGATTTCATAATATGCACATTTTGTGCCAATATACTATTCCTCTAAATGTCCCCCAGATTTTAAATGTATAGTTTTCCATATTTAAATTAATAAATGAGAAGTACTTTGCCTAGATATACATTTCATTATAATCATAACAATTTTCTACTGTACACGCACATAAAAGATGTTAGCCCACATTCCAGTCTTTTCTGAAAAAGTAAGAAACAGTTCTAGCTTCTATAATATAATAGCAAAAAGGCTTTCTGGAAATCTAGCACACTCAAGGTGCAAATTAGAAAATAAAAAAATGTCATTAATTCATTATAGATTCACTTTTAGATTCAGATCCTCAAACAAACTTGGAGTCCCAGTGGAATTGTATCACTTTACAACAGCTATGGATTAACTCTACAGGTGGAAATTTGAACAGGATACTTGAGCTGGCAATATCTAAAATCTGAATACAGGTCTATTTATACATACACAATGTATGTATGTATAAAGCATATATAAGCAGATATACTAGTACTCTGATCTCACATTTTCTGAATTATACCTGCTACTATTCAAATATTGCCCTTTTTATTCCTCTCTCTTCCAATAACAAGTTTCTAAGTCTCTAGAAAACAAAGCACTTCATCCATACTGACTAAATAGCTTTAGAAGTCTACAAGAAGTGGCCCAGAGTCACAAACAATCGAGGAGGTATTTGGAAAGCATCGACAACAATTTTTTGGTACAAGTGGTGAAGGAACCAGTGTGCTGCTGGACCTTATATTAACCAGTAAGGAAAATCTGGTTGGAGATGTGAAGGCTTAGGGCAGCTTGGCTACAGTGACCAAAAGATCATAGAGTTGAATATCCTATGAGGAGGAAGCAGGGTGCTGAGTAGGATCAAAACCTTGGATTTCAGTGTGGCTAACTTTGTCTTCTTCAGGGACCTTCTTGGAATAATCTCACAGAAACCTGCCCTAGTGGGACAGATGTCTTCCTTCACACTCAAGAATAATGCATCCCCATGGGCAAGAAAGCAGATAAAAGGCACAGGGAGACCTGTCAAGGAGCTCCTGTCCCATCATAAATACAAAATGGCATCCTATTTCTGATAAAGGTGATACCGTTCTTTTCCCTCTGATTAGCAGAATAGTCAATACAGTTTATGCTGGAAGGTCTCAATTAGTCAACCTTACTATTACTCAAGATTTTAGAACAGATTCTTAAGGGAAGTTCAGTGAAGGATTTGGTGATAAGAGGAGTATGGGATAAAATACAACAAAGTTCTATTGCAGGTAGATTTTGTCAGAATAAATTTAATGACTACAAATTTACTGAACCTAATATATTTGTAGTCTACGTGTGAAAGTATCTGATATGGTGATCCTGGACAAAATATTTCAGGTGAATTAGGTATAGAAGAAATGTAAGATGAATACAGTTTGCCCACCATTTTGTTGATAATATTGGCATGGGAATTACCAGTCTTTCAACTCTCCATCACCAAAAAAGACCCAAAGACAAATACTGAGTCTAGGTATGCTACATTGGGTAAGAATGGAATTTTTTCTTATGTCCTGTTCAAAATAAAAAAAAAAGTGAAGTTTGAAACCAGTTTATGAAACTTTTATAGCAAGATCATGTTGAAGATCACACCAACTCCTTCAAGAGTTGCATTTTCAAAACCAGATAAATAGAATAAAGTTTCATCCAGTCCAGTTCCCAACAATTTTAAGTTAGAGGGGTTCTGTATTCGATACATTTTCTGTGTGGGACAAGACTCTTCAGAGCACTTGAAATGGGAAAAGAGATCAAGTAATATTTAGGCATTAGAGACATATGGCATAAGAAAATATCAGTAGAACTAATAAGTTAAGATTCTACTCTGAAGATATCTTGTGGAAGTGCATATTTTTCTTGTCTTTAGGGAGTCTAACTGAGTTGACTGATATGAGTTTCAGACTGCCTTTCATATGCTTAGAAACTTCCAAAAATGTTCTGGAGAGATGGTAGAGAAGCTCTTAACACAGAAATAAATCTGTCTTTTTAAATACCAGACCTATTCATGGGGGAAATAATAAGTACTTATCTGATTGGCTTCCTAACCCTGGAGAAATATTTGAGGATGAGGGCAGGGATAGGATGTGTGGACAGTTGAATAGAAAAAGAAATTAAGTGCCTGAGTGCTTCTGATTCCCACATGGATAGCATATAATATATAGTAAGCTTGGTTTGGGATATGTTTTCTAAGAAAATTTTTGTTGTAAATGAAAAATTTTGTTTTGTGAAAAGTAGCTGGCCATGATTCACTCTACTGCATCTATGAGATAAAAAAAAAAATGGCCCATGAGCTGAACTGAGTTCAGACCTTCCTGAGGTTCATTATAGTGAAAAACCAGCACAGGGAATCCTTAGAATTCAATAAAGCCACACCAAGTTACAGAAAACGATAGAACAGGCAAGGAAATTAAATGTTTTCCTGTGTTGTAGTAATTTCATAGCCTATAAACTTTTAGTTTTCAGGATGTTAGGCTCCATGCAGTCTTCCCAGCAGTCTAAGTGAGGTAAGATCAGGTTAAAGTAGGTTCTGGAGTTTTACTTGCTGTAAGCTGAAGAGACATCCTGCGCAGGAGCTGCTTTTGGTCTCTGCTTATGTTCTTTTCCAGAGGTGGCTGCTGCCAGAAGATCACAATTTATTTGTCTTTCAGAAACATTTTCTGTAGGCTTATGTGTGTCTCCACGGAGAAGGCACTGGAGAAGCACCTCAGATTTCCTGGTTTCTAAGATGTTGGTCCTGAAGTTCCCAGAAATTTGAGTCTTTCAGGTTCCAAACTGCCACCAAGCTAGAAAGCATACCAAGGGAGTAGGTAACTACAATTCTCCACTGTTTTTCTTCATATCTTCTGGGAGCTGTTGAATTGACTGTACCAGTTCTGTTGAGATGATCATGTCATTCCCATGTAACTTTCATGGCAAGCTATTAAACGCTTGTGAAGTAAAATATTCTGATATTTTGCTCCTTCTATGAGCAAAACCCAATTACAACAAAAAGTTCCATGTAGGTTTTTTGTAATACTTGAGAAATCTATTTATCTGAGGGAGACCTTGCTCTGTGCAGAACTTACATTTAGTTTCCTGGACAGAGCAAAGCCATTCCACTTCTCCCAAACATTCAGTATTGTCAGGTGGGAGAGGCTCAGAAAAAAACCTAAATGTATAGTCTTTCACTCTGGGGACCAAGGCCGGGCACAGAGGTGGATCTTAGAGACTCCAGGGACATTAATATCTTCTTTGTCTGAGACAAAGTGGACAAATCATAACTGGGATACAGACAAATGAGAAAACTTACAGAAGCTGTAGCACTGGGCTAGGGAAAAGAATCAACCCTATTGCTGTAAATTCACATTTCTCAAAGAAAAAAGAGTGGGGTAAGATAGATATTGGTAGTAGGGACAAGCCATTTTTAGAAACACACTAAATGTTTGTAATGTAATGTAATGTATTCATTTCCAAGGGCTGTAGATAGAATGAAATAAATGTTGTACCTGTAAATGAGCGCATTAAAGGGTCACAGTTCTGAAGAGATTGTTTTGGCTGGTTTGGTATATGATTGAATATAATTTCTAGTTCAGTTTTATTTTTGGTCAGAAAAGGATCTTATAAAAGCCAATCAAATGTGTAGTGCTAATGTGCTGTCAAGTGGAATATAAATTCCTCAGTTAGCACTTCATATGGCATACATATACTTTACCACATTTCACAGAGTAAAGCAAATAAAAATTGCTTGATTTACAAATTCACAGTCAGGCTCAAATACAGTGTATATTAAATCATATGCATCCTGTACAGTTTGCAAGAAAGCAAGTAAGATAGAAGAAAAGCTGAGGAGAAAATGAAGACTGGAATTTAACTGCACTCCACTATTCATCTCATTTCCACTTTTCTATGTAAGAATGATAGAAACAAGCCTTGACAAGCTACCCAAACACTCTGGCTGATCCTATTTTATACCTTTCTTTGTATTAATCTTCCTCTTTGCAGCGGTAACCAAATCCGTCACATTTCAATTCTGAAAACTATAGCAATATTTTAACAATATTACTGGTTTCTGTTGCCATATAACTAGGAATTTTCAGCACATAAAATTTTAGTTTTGATAAGTGCAGCATAAATTAAGAGTTTGTCAAAGACAGAATGCATTCATCATCCTTTTCTTCTCTTTATTTCCCATGTTGAGACTGTGACCACATCACCAAAGATGTGTTATAGTCCATGTCTCTGGAAAACAAAACCAATTGCTTTTCCTGGAGGTTGTGAGCCTGTATGTCCTCTGGAGGATGTTCAGCTCCTCAGACTGAGCTCCCACAAATGCAGGCCCTGCCATGGCTCTTTTCGCCCCTTCACTGCCTGGGCACAATGCTGAGCAGCTGCTTCAAAACATCCTTTCATTTCTAAGCTCTTCACACACCATTCCTGTCTGTAACCCTTAGCTGCCTCCCATTTCCTTTTCCACAGTCTTCTCCATCAGCTTCAACTCTTTCTATCCCACAGGTATTTCTTTCCTTTACTCCAGGATTCCTCTTCTACTCTGACCACCTCATTTACCAGTTAGATTTTGATCTCACTTAATACTCATTAAGATCCAGCTAATGCAGCTAATCTCAGAATTTTCCAAAAAATAGGAAAGAGGTAAATTGAAACCATCACCTCCTGTTTTCTCCCTTGTTCTGTTTTAAGTTTCATTTGTTTATGCAGTATTAGACCACGTTTTATTTGTGTGGTTTTTTGTGTAGCCAATATCTTTCCAGAACAAGCCTGACTTATTATAGGTCAATTGCCAAAGAGCACCTATAGGAAGAATATTCCAGAGAACCAAGCTGTCCTAAAATAGAGGTATTTTTCAGCACAATTCCTGGGTCACTCTTGTTAAAATCTAGGGTGTGACTCACAGCTGGCAGAACACTCTTATATTCCTGAAAGTGATCTGAGTATCAAGCCAGACAAAGCTCCCCCGTATCTTCTTTCACTTTTAGGGAAAAAAATTAAAATTAGATGTGGACTGTGCAGGTGTCTCAGAGAGAAAAACACTGACACTGTTTAAAGACATTGATTTTCTTATTATTTGCCAAAATGGTCATTAAAACCATGTGAAAAGCTACCCTCTGATTCACTTTCAGAATCCATATTCTGAAAATCTGAAATCTTCAACTGGGTTTTATTTGTCACGAAGTCTGAATGACATAATTTAAAAAAATAAGTAGAATTCAACAGGTATTTGTTTCAGTAATGCTTATATTAGAATGGCTTTGTGCTATGACATTAGCTTTAGAAAAAAAGACACAATCATTTAATTTTTAAAAAGAAATGCTCAGAGACTGAGGTTAATAAAGAGCAAGTACTATGCATGAACATTTTTCTATTCATACTTAATATTCATTATCATTATGGGTAGAAAGAATTGTAAAACGTTCTAATTTTTTAAATATTCAAATTCATAATGAGCTGTATAACATGCATCCCCTTATGCCATTAATAGTCTAATTCCCATTGACACAGCAGACCTTTCCAATCATATCCATTTTTAAATACTCAGACTAAGATGAGAGATTTATGCAGGTCAGTCTGTCACATGCGTCTGGAATAAAAATTTGTAATCATGTATTTTTGTAGATTAAAAAAGATGGATACGCTGTATGCCAAAAACTAAGCAAGCATCTTTGGTACACCTCTGTTAAACTCTCATATTCCTTCTGCCTTTTAAAATAATATGAGAAGGTATGTAGTTTTCAAGAAAATATCTGAATTTTCACCTCTTTTACCTCTCCCAATCTTTCTCTAGATTTAAAAGCCAACAGTTTGCAATATGCCAATTCCATATCGTCACACAAAACCATATTGATCCTTTCCAAGTTCTTAATGGAATGTTTCCTTTCAAAACTGCTGGTCTAGTTAGAGCCTTTCCATCCTACCCTTCAAATATGACAGATCTGAAAAATAAGAATTTCCAATTTCTTAATCTCTGTCTGCATAACTGTGCAGTCATCACAAGTATACTGTTACTGACTGTGTTTATATAGAAGCTATATTAAGCTGTCACGCTTTCTCTTTTCTGTTGAGTGAAATTTGGCTTTCTGAGAGAAAAAGTACAATTGCTCTTTAAGACTCTTCTTCAAAATTCCATTTGTCAGAGGAGTTGATTGTTTCAAAGATTTGAAATAGTTCTTCTGCCTCCTACAGGCTAGCATTTAAGAAACAATGTATTGCATAGTTTGCCTTGGATTGTTTGACAGCACAGTAGGCTCTGAGTTTGCAGTGTTCATACTTTTATTTAGGAACAGAAAATATTAAGGGTTGATTCTAAAATTATCTTGGCAGGAAGGTTTTCCCTAGCAGCTATGACTTCTTAAGGAAAATTCGAAACGATATTTTTGGTTTTAAAATATCATTGTTTCTTCAGCACCAGCTTGCCATTGATTTTTTTATTTTCGTTTAGTGTTCTGTGTGTTGGAAACAAGGTAAGTGCAAACTGAATATTCTCGAGGAGATAAATTCCAGTTTATGATATGAAGGTCTCTTTCCAGACTTAGCCAGTGCTAACTGTAGTTGATTGCAATGTTCTTTAAAAAAAGCACTCTCGTAGAACTCTAATAATGATTTCATGCTACCCACAGCATTAGTCAAATATTTTAAAAATTAAATAGAAACAAAGTAACTACAAAATAGGGAAGTTATTGAAGGTTTAAAATGTTTAGAGAAAACTTCCCATCCCCTGACTGATCTTGAAACAGTTTTATTTTCTCATAGGATCACTTCAATGTAGAGCAAGAGGAATACCTTCATGACTAGGAAGATCAGGATTTGGCCTTATATAAAAGTTCTTTGATGAAAAAGCTGAAGGGTTTTTTACGACATTAATAGCAAACTTATTACAAACTTGCACTGAACATGCACATTTTTAACAAGATGTGTACCTTGATTGAGTAAAGACGTTAAAATACATGAAGGATTTTGTATGGTAGGAGAAAAGAATTTGCGAGAATAAACACAGAGAACTATGATGATGCTAAAACTTAACAATGCAACAGCTGATCCTTTTAATGAATGACCTGTGAATGTCCTTCCAACTGCAGTGACCTGTGGAACTCTTTGCGTTACGTAGAATAGTAAAAACATGCAGGATACATATCAGAGGAAGGATATAAAATTCACAAAAAATGCTGAATAATAAAGTACATAATATTTTCAGGTCTCAGCACAGTTTCTCTGGAGACTATCACTTTTTTTCTATATGGTACTGCACTGTAAGCATAACTTAAATGCCTGGCAACAGGAGTACAAATTGCTTGACTGAATCTTAATGGTGTGCTACTAAAATCATTATTATAATGAGAAAAAATTACTTTCCTTAATATTAGGGAAAATGAAAGAAGAGACAGTCAAACATTTTCTGTCTGTAGTTAAACTATTACATTCATATTTAGCCACTTGAATTCTAATGCCTTTTTTTTAAAAAATTCTGAGTACCAGCTCCTCAGTGAACATCACTGAAATCACTAAATGATTGACATCTCTGGAAATCAAGCTCTCTATTTAAGTGCCAGGAGTACAAGTTTCCCAAGACTACATACAAGATATAAGGGTAGGTATGTGATGTCTGAAGCTTGAGACTAAGCTTGAGCTTAGAGACTCATGATCAGAATACTCAGTGCCAGGCTGCAATTACATTCGGTTTGGATCATGCTGTAGAACATCTGAGCCAATAGTACCATCAGGTCATGATGTGGATGGGAACAATTACTGTCCTGTCCTAGACATGCCTCCCTCCCAGCAAAAAAAACTTGTTTGTCTTGCAATAATATCATCTGGTTGAGATGCGTCACCGAGTGGGTCCTTCGTAAAGCATCTTAGGTCATATAAAGCAAGAGAGAGTCATGTAAAGCAAGAGCCTGTCCAGGTGACATACTGCTGTCAGTGCAGATGAATGGACAGTCAGTAGAGATGACTGCTTCAGTCCACTCCATGACTCAGGCAATTTATGACTGTTTTGACATAACCTGGCAGTTAATTTAAGGTCCTACACACAGAATGTCACTTTTCAGCTTAACTCCTGAGGTTACTTGTGGTTTGGTAGCTCAGAATAGCCAGGGTAAAAATATGTGTCACATTCTTAGAAGTAAACCTGATTTAAATAATCACCTTTAATGGTCATTGTCTTATGTTAGGCAAACAGTCAGCAAAAAAAAGTCTATACTTAGAAGTAGACATTAGAATAATGTTTTCCACTTTTTGTGCATGCCAATCATGAATGCAAACTGAGGAACAATAAATAATATTTAATAATAATGTCTGGTTTAAGTGGGAGAAGTTATTCCTGTGTTGGTATTCTTAAAACATCCAGCTACAGTATTGATTTTAAGCCCTTTAAACATACCAGAAAAAAGTACTTATGTAATCCTTCAAGCAGAAGGAAAAAGGATATATTCTGTTTATAACACACTAAGTAGGCAGATGTCTCTAAAGTAGATTCCACTTCAATGCAAGACTTTGTGATACCAATTAGAAAGCATATGCCATATTGCCTTGACATGCTGTTACTAAATGCTGATGAAAGTTTATGATCATAAGTAAAATATGTAAAGTAGGACTGAAAATAGTCTTTCCAGTTAAATGTGTTAAAATATATACTGTGCAGAATGTATACCAGGTGTTCTGCAATGCAGGCTCTCAGGGATGTGTTTCTGTGGGAGTTTGGGGAGTACAGCAACAGATTTCAGTGCTGCCTCAAGTACTGAGATACATCAGCTTCCACATTTTTCCTGTGAAGACTAACACCAGTAGCAGGTGACCAATCAATTTACAGTAACAGATACTGACAGGTGCAGAGTTTGATAGCAAAGCTATGGTTGCACCATGGTAAGGAAATTGTTTTGAAACCAGAGTGTCCTAACTAGCTTTGGGTTCAGGCATGCTTTGTAGCACCCACTATAATCCACATGTAGCACCCACTATAATCCATGATTACCCAAATTGCTGCTGATGCTGCAGCTTTCTTCCTGCTCCTGTTGAAGGTGGGAGCCATGGGGACCTGAGGCTACTCAGGGCATATGATCACACTGTGTCTGATACTGGCATGGATAGCAATTTGGCATGTACTGAAACCTTGAAGCTGGGACTCTCCTTCAGTTCCACAATTCAATGTATACAAAAACACTGCCATTAAACTTCTGACTTTTCCAGCAAAGGGAAGATTACACCATATGCTGTATTTTAACTGCAAGTCTTTGGACTTGATGCAGGGTTCATTGGGCCTGAACTGCAGTCTCATGCTCTCTGTTATGCTGCTTTGATTAACAATAGCTACATTATTTCTGTATTTTCCTTTGTTTGCTAAGCTCTCAAACTCTTATTCTAAGACCAAAAAATGTTTATCAGAACTAGTCTAATGCATTTCATAACACAGACCATCAAATTTCAGAGTTTTTCCTTCACTGAGAGCAAAAACTGAGGTGTTTAGAAAGGTTAAGAATGTGAGCTGAAGACAGCCAGACAGAAAATCCATCTCACATGTTCTGATGTTTATTCATACTCAGTCATAAGGAAAATACTGCTATTCCATTTTCAGCATGTTTCATTAAATCCCAACCATCTCTGTTGTTGGCTTTAAACACTGAAGGATTAATGTCTTATCTAGCAAAGCTAAGTATATGGTATGATCAAATCAACTCATGCTCTTAATTTTAGTATTCTAATTAGGCAGAACTCATAAACCTAAGTATCTTTAACCCTTAAAGTGTTCTTATGGCTTTTTCACACACCATTTCATTTTTCCATTTCATTATTTTCAATACCAGCTTTTTGAAGTATGTACATACAAGAAGTGGTCTTTGTATTTTAGTATCTCTTTGAACAAAGTCAAATTCAGAGATGTATCTTCTATGACACTCCTTTTTGAATCAGTATTGTTCAATTTATATTCTTCTGTCACTGCTAGCCTCTACTAGTTCAGTTCAGTGTGTTTCCCCACTCTTAGAAATCAGTTGACTAATTATTAATCCATTTGCCTGAATTTTGCTGGTCTCGTATGTGATTTTTTCTTTAAATTAAGATATCATGGAGCAGTAAGCTAAATGCACTAAGAAGAATGGAGTTGATATAATGTTTCTGTCCTTTAATGTCCTTTACTAATATTATTCTTTATCCGTTTCCCAGTTAATTCACCTGGTATTGCTACCATAAAAACCAACTTATAACCAACTCTGAGCCCAGTTTAGGTGCTGGCAATGGGAAGAAAATTTTCAGTCTATTAGGAATTGTGGTGAGCACTTCTTTCCCTTCCTCTCTTCTTCCCTTCTTTCTGCTCTCCGCAGTTCCAAACAAAATTTTAAGAGTTATTGAAATAAATATTTCATAATTTTTGTCCTGATTTCAGCCAAGGACAGGGTTAATTTTTCACAGTAGGCATGAGGGGGCAGAGCCTGGAGCTGTATGGGCATGGCCAAGACCTTGTGTGATTCCACACTGTCTTCCATCACGGCTGGGGCAGGGAAAAGGGACTTCCTCTCACTTTCTTGAAGGAGGGGTGTTCCTTTCCTGTGGAGCAAGGGTGGTGAGCAGCCAGGAAGAAAGCATGGGCGCAGGGGTCCTGGCACCATTGTTCATTGTCTTGGGGCCATGCTGGGTCGGTCAAGTGGTGAGCAATCTTTGCATGTAAATCACCCTCTTTTTGAATAGTTTTGTTATTAATATTGTTGCTGTTCATTTTCATACCTCATGGCTGTTTCCAGTAAAGTTTCTTATCTCAACCCTTTTGTCTCTCTCAGCAGAGGGGAGCAGGAGTGCTGGTCCTAAAACACAACAATTGCTGGTTTTCAAAAATCTCAATTTACCACATAAAACAGACAGCATGTAAGAACTTCAAAAATATTCATGCATCCCAGAAAACATTTTGGTCTTGATGAATCACAGCAAGTGATTGAATTCATCATCTTTACCAGATGAAAACATAAATTCTCACTTTATTTCAACATACTGAAGTATTCATTGAATTAATTTTCCTTTTCACCATTACGACATATTTTCTCGCATGTCTTATAACTAGGATATGATAATTGTAGGTTTTATTGCATCTCAAATATGTTTGAACTCATGGATCCTGACAGAAAACATACTCCTGATGCCTTTGTTTTTCTCTCAATTTCCCCAAACCATTTTGTTCTCATTTATACTGTCTCTTGCTTCCTCCCAACACTTCACTCTCCCTGTACTTATTTTGCTGATACTGCTTTTTGCTTTCTTTCACCAAGTTCCTGTTAGAAACATTTACTCAGAACTATTTTCTGCAATTTTTTCTTATGTTTTTTCTTAATTATAATAGATTTTCTTTAGTGTTCATGAAAAGACCTAACAAAACATATTTTTTCTATAATTTTTTTTTCCTTTACTGTTGACTTGAACAAGAAATGTATATAGAAATTGTTGAATACTTTTAAAGAATTGTGGATTGAGAAAGACTTAGTGGGTTAAAGAGAAAGGACAGGGAAAAAACTCCAAAACACAGAAAGAGTGTCTTATCTCATGACTATTGCAATACAATCTAATCTTATTAGATTAGTCTGCATATACTGTCACTGCCCCCCATCATTCTGTATTTACTTTCCCAAACCTCCGTAAGCCTTCTGATTTGGATATTAAAATCTAAGGAGAAAAAAATGTTATTTTTCCTACAAATTGCATCAATCAATCAGGAACTGCACGATTTTGATAGATCCTGATCTTGTAATAGACATGAAAAAGAAATGTGGTGTTCATAGCCAAATATTAAGATGCATTCTAAAAACATTATATCAATTATATCCAATAATGAGTACAGTGAGTTATCCAAAAGCTCTGCTGTATGTATTCTGTGTATTTAAATTTGCAACAGTCTTTTAAGGATTCTTATAACCATCTGTAATCCAATTTGTAACATTTAACTGCATGTGATTTGAATGAATATTTCTAAAAGCATTATACATACATTTTTGCTATCAAATTGATGTGTTACTTAGGTTTTGCTCTGATTACCTATAAACAACTATGAATTATTATTATCATTTAAGTGCTCTGCACATGATTAAGTAAACATTGATATTGCCTAATGCATGTACTTATTTACATATTCCTGTAATCTGTTTTAAAGTCAGTTGCTCTGAATTACTGATAATATTTTTCTATACATGTTTGCTCATGTCATTATGAAAGTATTCATTTGATTTTTGAGTATCGTTGTCAGAAAAAAAAGAAGGCTTATTCATATTCAAAAACACTGTTGTTTGTCTTAGTTTATATAGCTGCCTCCAATATTATTTTCCCGTCTCATCTGCTTTTCTACTTTTGATGACAAGGATCATTTAGACTCTTTAAGTTAGTGGTGGAAGACTTGCAAATATTCTCGGAAAAAGCAGCTAATTAAATATTAATGCTTAGTGGGACAGACTGAACTAAATAGATGAGAGGCTAGGAGGAAGGTCTGCAAACATAATTGTTTTCTTTGGCTTTAAATATATGTAATGATTTCATTCATGAGCTGTGCACTTCCATTACAATGATTTGCCAGCCTCATACATTCCTAGAACATGCAGAAGGAATTTATGCTTTCCTGTGTTGTGAAGCATATATGATCTTATGTTTTCACTATAAACTCTTTTCTGGCCACTATCTCAGCAAATGCTATGTTTAATGACTCTTTTCTCTCAAAAACATATATAGTGTTGGAAATATACATGAAGTTTTATAAAAAGAGTTCTTAAGTCTGCTAGACTTTATGCAAGGCTGAGGCCAGTCAAGAGTACAGAAGAGTACAGAAGTTACAGATTGGCTTGATACTACACTGTTTGACGAGGAACAAGAAGCTAAGATCCATGAGGTCTGGCATATGCTTTCCCTCATTTTTTTCTCTTCTACCATGGTCTGCTGGCACAGATGCAAGGAGCCAATTCTGTTGAGACAGCAGGAAAGATTTTCTTCTCATGGAGCAAAGTCTACTAACTGTCTGATGACAGGGTACAAATAGCTGGTGTTAAGCTTCTCTAAGCTTCAATGAGAACAAAACTTTAGAACATCCCCAACTGGTAGAACAAAGGAAATATGAAATATAGAATCCTACTTGAAGTTTTGAACGGATATCATCACCCAATCTAATATACCTATTCAGTACTTAAATAGCATATTTTCAAATGTGCAAAACATGTTGTTAGAAAAATAACTGCATGCTAGACTCTGTTGTAACACAAACTTAGATTTTCTTAATTCTATTCAGGGAACAAAGACTTCAGGAAGCCACAGACTATTTCAGCTAGCAAAACATAAGTTACATACTGATATATTATCAACTGTTGTATCTTAAAATTTCTGGACCAGCTTTATTATGCCTATAAACTTCTTTCACAGTAAGTTATGGCAATGGGGTCATATACAGCATTTGACAATAAATCTCAAAAATGTATCCACAGTTAGTAGTCAATGAACTGCTGAGTTACTTCATGTTTTTCAAGTCTTAAACTATGAAGCTACACTTGAAGGCAATGGAAGAAAAAATTTTACAGTATTGTTGATAAAGGCAATCGAAGAAGTTCCGGGTACAAAGGAGTGCTTCCTTACTTTCCTGTATATTTTAGCTTTCTAGATCCTGCCTGACTGTGCAGAATACTGAATACCTTGAGCCTTTCATTTCTGTCAAAGCAAGCCTATTTACAGTTTACCTAGGGAATGTGAACCATTATCTAAACAATTTTGCTGGAATAAAAGAGCACTTGTTGATTTAGAGCAGTGGACTGATGGAAGATGAATCTTGGTGAGTTAGGTTGCTAAGACATCTGCTCTCTGCTCTTACTTTGAACGTTGCTCTTGTGGGAACATATTCCCCCTCAAATGCAGTTACACATCCGTGCTTTGCATGGACCTGTTTGGCTTTGTGTCACCTGTGTGCTCTGGTGACCGCTGCTACTTCAGGGAAGTGTTGTGGGAAGGCCACAAGGCATTATGGCAGAGAAGTGCATGGTATCTCTGTATGATACAGAGAGAGGGAGCCACAAAAGGAGGAGAGGCTCTTTGGGACATTTTCAGCATTGAGAAGCCTCAGTAATCTCTAAGGCAAGAGAGATAGCTTTTGAGTTTCAAGGTCTGAGATGAAGGGAGTATTGAATTGTGATCCTTCTGCAGGGCCAGGTCACTGAAGATCCCTCGCTGCCTATTCCTCCTCCCTGCTTCTGGAAGTGTGATAGATGTAACCATACCACTCAAGGAGCTCCTAGTCACCCGGGTTTCTGGGTCATGTGGTGGCAGCCTCAATAGATCCTGTTCTTAGGAAGCTTTAACTTCCTAGCTCCCTTTGTACAGTGGTCTTTCACACTGACTATATTTTCAATTAAAGATTTAAAGAACATTTGCTCACTGAAAGTACAATACAGAACTGATTGACCACAACGTGCATTTTCCACCAGTGCATATTTTTCAAACAAGTAATAAAGTAGCACCATCATTACTTTCTGTCAGCAAAATAAGCCATCTTTCTTTCTAAAAAAGGACTTTGTCAAAGAGAAGTTAGACCTACATTAAAAATTTGGACTAAGATCAACACCAGATTAATAATGTCAGTGGAAAAACCTCAGCTTTTCTGCTACTTACATTTTTAAACTAAATTCCAGTCTTGTCTTTTTTTTTCATAACAGTGTTCAAGAAAACAGCAGTTGTTAATCCAAAACTCTGTCAATCATTCTACCAAATGGAACAAAACTCACAGGACATTGAGTTGCAAAGCAAAATAATAAAAACCAAAACATGGAAAATTTACAGATACACCTCTTCAAATAAACGTTTATTTAATCTCAAAAAGAATATTGTCAAACAAGTCTTGCCTATAACCTAAGTCTTGTGAAATGCTGTGGCTAAGGTTATTATGATTTCTGGTATAAGTTATTTACCCTTAGGGCACTGGTTTATCCGTAATCTAGAAAAGAAATAAATTAGAATTGCTAGCTCCCTGTGTTAATATGCTAGTAGGATATTCCTCACTGCTTTTTTTTCTTGGGTCTTTGCAGTCAATAAGTTTTATCAAATTCTTCTGTGAGAGAAGGGCTAGAAACAGAATGGAAGCACAGAACTAAAAATGAGCAAATATTTTTGGGCATCATCAGGAGACAAATACCTATAAAGTCAGATGTATAACCTAGTGCATTAGTGAATCATCATTCTGAGGGCAGAACACATAGTGGGCTCACTTTCAAGGGAAAAGTAGAAATTGTGCACATTGGATGCTACTGCAGTAATTTGGTTAGAAAGAGCTATCATTTAACATTAATTCTGTTTCATAAAACAGCTGGGGAGAAAAGCAAAATGATAGAGAAAAATAACAAGGACTGTAATGCATTAATTAATCACTTGTGCAAGCAACATTCTTCCCTCTCCAGCCCCACTTCCAGCCTGGTCTA
Organism: Corvus hawaiiensis; assembly: GCF_020740725.1. Lineage (NCBI taxonomy): Eukaryota > Metazoa > Chordata > Aves > Passeriformes > Corvidae > Corvus > Corvus hawaiiensis. The sequence goes on from NC_063217.1 coordinate 26,106,729, forward strand.
ACAGACCTGCCTGACTGCCATCTGAAGGGCAGGAACCACTTTAATTTCTGTATTTGTTTTGTCACATATTGCTGGGCTGGAAATTCTCAAATCCAGTTGCTCCTAAATTGGAGTCTCCATGGCAACATTCACAGAGGTGCACGTTGGAGCCAGCTGCCAGAAGAAGACAGTTACATAATAAAAACAGGAGGATTTCTGCTTGTCATTTTTACTGCCCTGAGATACACAGACAGACAGACAGAATGTAAATAATAGTGTTGTAAAACTCTGGTAGAAAAGTGGATGATACCACAAAGCTATTTAAAATAATTTCAAGAGGTGAGAAATTAGATTTCAAAAGGTGAAAAGTTAGGTTGTATAAATGACTTATATTCATCCTTTGTGTTGTTTTTAGTGCTTAAAAGTGTGACTTGCACCAAGGATATGAAGTTGAGAAGGTAAGGTGATGGCAGCATCAGCTGTATGTCAGTTTACTGCCAGCTAAATCCAATCTCTGTGTCAGCCAAGTAATGCCAGAAGTCGATCAGGACTCTCATGTCAACTATGCAGTGCAGAACACTCAGAAGGAAGAGATTTTGAAGAATGACATGTCGGTTTTCCCACAGTAACTGCAAGGAAATTACTCTTAAAGATCAGAATGGAGACTGGGTTTGGGTGTGGAACTGAGGAGTAATTAAATACAGAGAGACTAGAGAGACCAGCTTACTTGCCGTCATATTTGGAAAGGAAATGTTATGTGCACCATTATAACAAGAAAATTAGCAGTAAGACCATTTTAGCAGCAGAAAATGCTTAAGTCTCCTGTGAAGCCTCCCTTTCACATACTATGATACAAAAGAGTAAATCTTTTTCTGGACTTAGAGCAGATATTTATATTGCAGTCATTGACTATTTACTTCTCCACGAATGATTTTTACAATCCTTTGAGCACAACTGTGTATCTCCATACAGAAATACCATTCATCTTGTCACCAGAATCACACAAAAACCTAAAAAGTCTTCCAGGCCTTTTCAGGAAAGAGTGACTGAAGAAGTTTAGGTAATTTTATAATTAATATAAGGAAAATTTACTTTTCCTCCTCAGAAATGACTGATAAATGCTAAAGTTTACCTATATGTTATCTAAGATTTCAGACTTTATATTCTACTTAGCTTCATGTACAACAGATGTATATCTATTTTTCACACAAATCACCAGCCTCCAAAAAGCTTTGGATAGACAGCAATATTTTTTGTGACAACTGCACATGCATACGTGATCCTGAATTACCAAAATACGGGTATTGATCTAATATCTATACCCAACTGAGACGTACAAAGACTCTCTAACAGTTTAGAGTTAGAAAATGTATGTTTATTCCAGCGCCGGGCAGCTGCGTGGGGTAGCTCCCTAATATGCAGTACAAAGTTACAAGCCAATACAAAGTCTATTTATCTACAAAAGTCCTGAATATCCAAAATACAAGTGCATATTTATAACATCGACACCTCCCATTCTCCACCTCGTATGGTAATTAGCTTAAATATCATTAAGCATGTGTAGTGTGTGTTCTGAATTGGGTCAGTGGTCTCAAAGATGAAGTAAAATTGGTTTTCCTCCATTCGACCTTTCTGCCTTCCTGGGTTTTGATTACTTTTGGTGACCTTCCAGTTCCTCCTTGCATGATTTTTGAATAGATTCTCAGATGGGGAGGAAATTGACAATTGTTTACTGTTCCCTAGATCTTCTTATCAGTGTATCTATTTCTCATTCTAATCACAGCTAAACAAACATAAAAGTGACAGGTAATTAGTTATTTAGTAATCAGTTACTCGCATCTTAAAAACTCATTTCAGGTTCAGCTCTTCTTAACTAACTATTAATTTTTAATTGATTAAGCTCACTTCTATTTTAACTAAATTCAGCACAGCTAACCTTCTAACTAAATCTTTATGTTTCTTTTAAAATTTTACGTTTCAATCCACTCTGGTATTTTGTCATTTAGATAAATGCTAATACACAACAGCTGGATCTCAACAGTCATCCGTTAAAACACATTTGTGGTTCCTCCTCGTGTCAAAGGTAATGAGAAAATAGTTCAAGAAAAACATCTTCAAAAACAAGTGAATCATCTTTCTTTAGCTAACCCTGTTTCCTCTGTTAACTCTCAGATGGAATGTCTATGTCTTGGTCCACACTTATGTTACACAACAGTTGAAAGCTTAATTTCTTCTGTGCTTTAAAAATACAAGAGAAAAATAAAAGAAAGGTGGAAGGCTGGCACTGACTAAGTCTCTGCAGCTGAGCTGAAACATGGAGTTTGGGTAACATCAGTCCCAGCAAAGCATGGCTAGTTTAGGGTTTGCCTGGCTGATAAAGTTTACAGTGGGTATTCTCCTATCACGACTTTGAAAAAACCCTGATCTTTTCAGTTTCTTCTGACAGAAAGAAGAACCTTCTGACAGGTTTTTTGACTTCATGACATGTCTTGTGCAGCATCAATATTTTGTAAAAACAATGAAAATGTAAAATTCAGAATCTACATTATGGAGAGTTACAATCTTTAACTACAACCTCACAGGCATTACCACTTTCCTTAATTTATTTTTTTTTCAAGTAGAAGATGTGCAGGTGCAATGGTTGGCACTGGGCTTCTTAATCACCTGATTATGCACTACATGAAGTTGAAAAGTAATTCATAGAGAGAGAATTCATACAGAAAATAAAGAGCCAAAAATACAGGCCTGAAATTCAATTGGAATTTCTGGCTCACTAAAATTCTTAAATTCTAATATTTCATTTAACTTCTTTTTCAACCTCAGTCAATAAAGGCAGGAACCAGACATACCAGAAGTGGAGAGTAATGGAGCAAACATGAATTGTGAAAATCTTTGGAAATAAATCTAACCAACTCACCAACAAAATCAATATAAATAACATCTATAAATAAAATGTGAATAAAATCAGTGTTCATTAAATTCAAATTTACATTAACAAGTATTTAAGCATGTTGTGCTCAATGCTCTTGAGTAAAAAATGTTCACCATTAAATCATTTTGCAAATCTAGAAAACGAAGTATCCAGAAGAACTAGTTTCTTAGTTGAAACTGAATCTAGTCCATACCAAGAGTCGAAAAGAATAGAAAATTTTAGAATTTTTTTTCTAACATCTTTATTAATAAAATACTTTCACTTACCACATTTTTTCACTTAGGAACATGTTTAAAGAAAATTTTAAAAATATGGATAGGACCCAGGAAGATGGTCTTCCCTTTCACTCCTTCCCCAATTTGAAAAGCAAAATCCTAAAAACTGGATAAATCCAAAGCTTTTCTGCTGTCTCTAACTAACTTTTTTCTGTAACTTCTTCATTGTATCAGCTAATCTGAAAGAATCCTCTATTCTATGTTTCCTCTGGCAGCATTTTATAAGTAAAAGACCAGAGAATAACTGTTGGCACTTCTCCACTGCCTGAAAATCTTTTCAATCCTTGGTGGTATTGTTTGGAAAGGATTTCTCATCCAAGTTAGATTTTGACATTTGAGACCCCAAGAAGCAAATCCCATGGCTGGCCAGGAAGAGAAAGGTACCTGAGGTATTTCCCAGCTATGTGTTTCCCACAGGATGTATGAACAGCCACAGAGCCTTGTTCTTCCAGGTGGAACCCAGGGGGACCACAAACCAAACAGAAGAACAACCTCCGTCAGGGCATAAAGCCCTGCCATGTTCTAGTGCTTTGTCCAGTCCAAAGTTTTACACCCAAGTGGATGTTGAAGCCATAGGCAGACCATTTTTTTCTGCAGGTATGAGATATGTTGTTACCATAGTGAACGAAGAGCAGGGAGAAGGGGAATGGGAGCCTGAGAAGGCAAGATGAAAGACTTGCACTAGTGATATGAACTAACACATCTCCACAGTGCTTCAGTGAAGCCTGGCTGAGATCCTGAGCTCTAATTGCTTTTGTTTAGTGCTAATTCATACTGATTATGCTGCTAGCTTTTACCTGCAATGAATTACAGACTCCGCTGCTAGCTTTTACCTGCAATGAATTACAGCCTCTGCTGCATCTGTCAGCTCAGCTGACCAGTGCAGGAAGCACAGAGCATACAGGGAACGTGTCTGCCACAGACAGCCCTTCAAGGAGCATTTTATTTTCACACCTTTATACTCCCATGTTCATACAATTGAACCGCAGCATAACTAAAATTGCATCCAAATGGCAACGTTTAAGCACCTTGCTCGAACACTGAAAGTAAAATTTATGGGTTTTGTGTGAATTTGGTGAAATCACAATAAACATCTCACTCTGGGATAAAGATACTTAGTGGGACATCTGTCAAAGTCAGAGCTAGATGCAAAGCTTCAGGCTGCCATTTTTGCTTTTGGCTTTTTCCTGTACTCAGCACATTAGAAATTCTTGGCCTTGTATCAAAATATTAGATCTTTGTGCAGATTTTCTTTCCAAAGGCTACCGCTTGTACCTTCCTAAGCACCAATCCTCAAAAAGTCTCAAGTGAACCCTTCCTTGTGAAAGTGATTTAATTTTATCTAACACAAACCAGAAACAATTTATTACACCTTTAGCTATTCAGTTGCCTCCCTGCCTCTCTGACTGTCAGTGTTTAAACCAAGCTCAAGATTGCCAGAGAGCTATTTTACCAATAGCTAGTCCCAGAATTCTGCACACCAGCATCTTTGTGCTCACATTTTTATCTTCAGAATGGATTACCAATGCTAGAGAAAGTGCAGATCCTCAATGAGCATTGTTTTTTATCTTTAGAAAAACTAAACCTTCTTATTCCTGTATCTTGTGTGCAGATGCTGTTTACTAACTTCCCCTACAACTATATGTAGTTTTTTCCAATATAATTTTTCTATATTTAGTTAATTTGAACAGTTCCACTTTCTGGCAGTTGCAAGCAAAAAAAGCAACAGCTTGTATGGTAAGACCACTATTCAATTTTTGAGTTGGAATTGACCTTCCTGCTTTGGTTTATAGTGAGCAAAGCACCTGTCTCTGGAGTACCCTGCTTCCACCTACCACTTTAAACAAAAATCCACTCTGTTCAAGTAGAATAAACATTCCAGAAATTTTGAAAAAAACACTTTCTCATACAAGGAAGAGTAAACATTAAAATCTCAATGTCTTTTCATCTATACATTTATTTATGTGTTTAACTCACATATGCTAGTATAGCCATGGAACAATAAGTATGAACAGAACAAAGTCCTGAAATATCCTTGGTTTTGCTCTTGATACATATCCTTTCTCCAAATCCCTCTCTTGAGAAAACTTGAAATTAATTTGAAGCATTCTGTTTGCTTCACTTCCAAACATAGTTTACTGTAAGTCTTACAGAGAATATCTACTTTTACCTAAACCTTTGTGGGTGACCTCCAGGGATGGGGCAGGGGGGAAACATTCATACTATCTGTAAAGAAATTGGCTTCATATTTTTCTATTTATATATTTATCATTATTTTGGAAAATTTCAATAGGTCAGGGAAAAGTTCCTCATTAAAATGTCACTAAAAAGATAAATAAAGAATACCCAGACGTATTCAGAAAAAAATCTCCCTCTCAAAAAGAAATGATACACCTTATATTTATCAGGGAAATTCTCTGTAGATGTATTTCATCAAAATTTATCAGAGTAAACATAAATATGATCCACACAATGTCACACTGCTGTAAAGTCCAGCGATACTGCTTGCAGTTCAAACTAGATCATGCATAGGCCTGGATGAATTTTGCTCCTAAGGTTTACCCAAGAGGAACAAGGTGTGAGTTGTAAATTATTTACTAGTGTCTGAACTTCTCCCCATGAACAGGAACTATGCAAATACATACTGCAGAAACAATGCAAGGTTCCGAACAGATCTGTTCTAATTATCTAGACAGACTTGGTAGCTCTTATATTCCAATGTATATCATCATGTATTGTAATTGCTCTAATTAATGTAATTTAGTTGGATAATTCCATAGGACATAGCAAAAGTGTATATTACATCAAATTCCTTTATGAATTCCAAAGTCAATTCCTTAAAGTAAATAGCTGATAATGTTATGGCAATTTTTTTCAGGAAAGAAACACTTCCCAGGTCATGTTGGTGCTCTCTTTATTTTCTTGAATTTTTTCCTGAAGAAAATGGGCCCCACTGTATTCTCAGCGCAGTTTTGGATTTATTACACATCAGAGTAAGGGTGAGGTGAATCGGGTCACTTCTGAATTGCTGTTTCAGTCTGCTTTCACATCTCAGTTGCCAGAAGAGTACCAGTGTATTTTGGATAGTGGCCAAAAAGAACTTAAATAGCATGAGCTATGCAATTTGATGGCTACAAACTTTTGCTATACTTTGGGGTTATAGCAACAGTAGCATCCAGTGATTGATGCAAAGTGATTGCTAATTGCTGTCATTAATCAAACGCCATTCAGCACTGAGGAGCTATTGACATCGGGCACACACACACACATACAAAAGCACACAGGGAAATCCCTTACCCAAGAGGGTCACAGGTTCAGAAAATGCTATTTGTTATTTATTACTTTCTCCTTTGTTTGCTGCAAAGGCAAGGTTCCATGTGCTCTGAAAAGAGTAGCATGACAGTGGGAAAACTTGCACTTTGGCTTCCATCATCAGCCCCTAACTCAAAATGCTTCCAGAATCTTCAGCAATGCTGGGCTACAGTAACTGTCCACCTAAATGGGGAATATGGCAGCCAGATATTCTGTCTGCTTGACATAATTGTTGCAAACACATACAAGATTTGTGATAAGGTTTTATGCAACAGTACAAACTGATAACTGGGCTAACAGCTGCTGTTCAGTTAATATAGAAAATGCAAGGGAAAAATTCATGTAAGGTCAAATCACTAATATTGTTGCTATCACAAGTAACATGAATGTATGAATAATGATGTTGAGAAATTCTTCCTGTACTTATTCACTTGCTTTCAAGGTTATGGAGGTCTGAAACTGGTACTGAAACTAAGTGCATGTTTGGTTATTAGGAGAAGACTTTTTCAGCAACTGCAACAAAGTCTTAACAATATTTGCTGATTTTTGTCTAGTTTTGCTAAGTGTATGCTGCTTTTCCACTGGCTCTCTGCAGTCATTCAAGAGCTACCAGAAGTATTTGAAGAATATTTTAAATTATTTCTGGATACTGCTAGGAATGTTCCTATATAGTAGAATAAACAAGTCCAAACAGGAGCATCTTAGATATGTTCAGGGACCAAAAGCCATTCCATATGACAGATGGAGACCACTCAGTACTCTTATCCAAAAAGTCTTAAGATTCCCTTCATAAGTAAATTGTTGCTGTCCAATCTCTACAGGTCACAACACTCACAGTGACATCAGGTATACTGCAGGGACAGATATTTATATCCATTAATACCATAAAGTTCAGCAGCCACCTTTGGGATTCTGTGAATGAACAGCTATAATCACTGTGCAAGGCAGGCATGTACTGACTACGGATAGAAACAGTAAGACAGCTACGCGTTCAAGTAATGCTAATCACTTGCTCAGGTGAAAGGAACAAGCACAAGTGAGAGAAGCAGAGCAGACGTGTTGGGAACATGCAGCGTGCATCTGGATGTTTTTCAGTTCATCACTGCTAGCCTTTGGTGGCCACATCCAACTAATGCCTCCTTAGATGTATATCTTCAATTTTTATTTCATGTGAAACTTGAAATGCCAGTACCTTTCCTCAGGAGCTGGACTTCAGTGATCCTTTTCGATCCCTTTCAGGTCAGGGTATTCTGTGATTATATGAGATGGGCCCTTTCCAAAACAGATCTACACAGCTTTGGAAAAAAATGCCTAGTCCTCTGAACAGCTCCATCTCGTTTCTCTGGAAGCTTCTATTCTTCTTATTGTCATTATCAGGTTACTTGCACTATCTCTTTGCACAAAGTAAGCTCATATAAAAACTGCTGGGGCAGGCCACAGCTGACTAGTTTGGATCTTATTTGGTTTGTTTTTAACCATTGCCCAGAGCAAGCATCTAATCTCAGTTTAATGACAAACAGGCAAGAGCTTCTTTGTTTTCTTTCTCTGCCAAAAGCAGAAAGAAAATAGCATGTTTAGCATAAAAAAATCCCAGAATGACACTATATAAATTATGCATTTCTCATTATTATGGATTTTGAAAGATTAATATAAAGAATTAGACTCTGTTCTTCTCTATTCTATTAAATAACTAAGCACTTGGATAGAAAACAAAGTTTTGTTAACACTATTAATAAATATTTTCAATTATTTAGTATTACATATCAGTAAATTGTTCCAGCTTATTAATTAGTTCAAAAATACATTGTAAGAGAGATGACATACAGTGTATGCCAGTCACTATAGAGTGTCACTTGGACTCTGAGTACTTTGTTGTTTGAAGGTGCTGTAAGAAGAAGCTATTTCATTCTACCACTGGAATTCAACCATTAATCCACCTAATACACTTGCAACATCTTAATTTCCCTATGCTGTCCCTGGTGAAAACGTTATCTGCAGTACATGCTAACAATATATTGCTCCAGGGAGCATCTTTAGATGCAAGATTTTAAAGTTGTTTTCAGCTCTTCCCATCTTGTCAAGAGATGGAATTTTAAAAAATCATTGTTAGAAGCATTTTTAATTTTAAGAGCAAATGGCAATAGAAATGGGCAAAGAAGATAATTAAGGGCATCATATATGTACATAGAGACACATAGAAATACCATTTAATGTGACAGCATCAGTTTTTTGGATAGGCAATGTACTGCTAAACAGTTCTGTGTACGAGCAGAACTGTGTTTTTTCATTACACATTTGAAATACAGTGTTTTCAAACTATCAGCTAAGTACCATAGCTTCTCAGTAAACCTGACCACTGAACTTGGGAATAGTGTACTTTTGGGCATGATTTTCTTTGAAATTATCAGAAATTGAGTCAATAGCTTGTAATTTGGGGTTTTTTTGAAACAGATCCAAAGCAAGGATGTGCTAATCCATTCAGTCTTTCTAGTTACCACACAAGGCATGAAGGAAGGACCACTTAAGTCAGTCTCCATATTTATAGCTCACTCTCTTGTGTTTTCTGGCTTTGGTAGCAAGTCAAGGCTAGCCTCTGCCCAAAGACTCACTATTTGCTTCTGATCAGCATTATTGAAAAGTCTTTTCTGTAATTGTGATGGGACACAATCCCACTTCTGACTCACATGCTTATCTCTGGCTCTCACCAATGTGTTTCTTCACTGTCACGACAAGTATCCCACTGCAGAGATCTTGTGGGCATAGTCCCTCTCTCCCTGGAAGATTTCACCTGACCAGAAGCACAGAAACCAGGAGCCGGACAGATAAACATGCTTAAACTCAGGCACCTATCCTAAAAAGAACCCCACAGTGGATTGAGCAAACACAGTAACTTGTGGACAAACAACTAAAACAGGTGCTCTTTCTGTCACAGAGTACCTATCTACCCTGTGTGATCAATAAAAATAGGGTATTTTCTTGAGGATCCCATGGCACACCTGACACTATTTATTTTGCAGGTCTGTGCATGGATGAGAATACATTAAAAATATTGAACATGATATTAAATAATATGGAAGAACTGGATGATACCTAACATGTAGTCCATCATTCCCTAGGCTTTGGTAAGTTATGCATCCATACTTCCATGCTCAGCAGGATGCTTATATTCATCAGTTAAATCAACATTCACAAAGAGTATGGTGCCATAGGGGAAGACCAGTGGGAAGGTTGGCACTAAGGACTTGATATTCATTCCCTCCACAGGTGTTTCAGCAGTTTCACTTTACCATACATAGCTCTAGCAGGCTTCTGTGCATGATAGACCTGAAGGGGCTAAGTGCTACTTTTAGTTTTTTTATTGTCCAAATGGCATGTAGTTTGTGCTCTTGCAAACTGCTCCATGTCACAATCCAAAATGTGACAGCTTTGGAGGCTGAGATTTGATTAGAGATCTCACTAATAAAATGAAACAGTACTCTGATTTAATCCACTATTTTCCTTCATGGTGTTCAGCAGATCTGTGTCCTCCCTATATCTTCTTGTCAACAGCTTTGATTCTGTGTGGGCACACATAGGTAGTTGTTTTATATCATGTGCATCACTGCTGGGAAGCAGAAGTAAGGGATTCTCATTTCTATGAAGGAAATGGTTTGTGCTCAGGAAGAAAAGGTGGTAGTGGCACACAGGAGGTCCAGGGGCCACTTTGTTCTTTGTCTCAGGGACCAAGTAGTGCCAGGTCCAGTTGGTCAGTTGTTGAGTATCTCTGTATGTAAATCACCCTCTCTTTTTATATTTTTGCTATCTATGTTGTTGCTGTTACGGTTCCTTATGTCATTCCTGTTTCCAGTAAATTGCTCATTCTCAACTCAGGATCTCTGCCTTTTGTCCCTCTCACCAGAGGTGGGAGGAGGAAGGAGCAGCTCATGGTTTTTCTTTTTTGTCTGAGCACTAATACCATTCCTAAAACATGGCACTTGTATAAGAGAGAAGTCTTCTACCTCTATAAAAAAGAGGTTTTTTCATTTTGCATATGAATACAAAAGCCTGAAGGATACACAGATACTCATGTTAACTATGATGTTTCTAAAGTACTTCTCTTCTTTCTAAAATTAGAAGTGTCAGATAAAATACTTCCTAAGAAAGTACAGCCCTCCATTTTACATTTTATAGTATTACAGTATTTACAAATTAATTTCAGAGGCTTCTTTAAATGTTTAGTTGGTGCACTTGTATCTGTCTACCTATGCAGCAAGAGACAGAGAGGGAGGACTGAGAGACAGGGAGATAGACAGATAATTGGGTAGATAAAGGGATAAATCAATTCTGATTGCTACAGATGTACACATGAATCACATTTACTGAAGTCAGCATGATACCTCTTGTCTGACATCTGGGGAAAGGAGAGCAGAATTTTATCCTTAACATTTTTTAAACAACCATTATTGGAGTTATTGCATCAATTAACATTCTCAAATACACTATTTTTATCCACAGAGCTATGAGTTCTGCCATCTAGTGAACTGGTCAACTGTCAATTTAAACACCAGCCATTCAATTATACTGTACATTAACAGAAGTGGAGGCAATAGGATTATCATTAGAATGTTAAATCCCCAAGTTTTTATTTATTAACAGGCTTGGAGAAAAATTTATCATACTGCTAATAGTAAGATGTATATGATTAGTCACAGCCTGAGAGACATATAGATTTTTTTTGATACGGTATTTATTCAAAATTATTTAAGAAAATTTTATAATATGCATGTCCAAAATGTGCATATTTGAGTGCATATCCTCTTCTTCTGGCACACACATAAGATACACATAGTATCTTATGAAGGCATGGATTCTGCAAACACATTTATTCTTAATTTTATTTAGGTAAATAACAATGTTAACCACAAATACCATAAATACACAAATACGCTGTTTTCGAACCCACTTCTATTTCATCTAATGTAATGCAGATACCAGACTGATTGAAATATCAGCTTATTGTACTGGCTACAATAATAATAATATAAATATAGTCAATAATAGTTTGTACTTCTTTATGTATGTGTATGTACATGTGTATATCAAAAAATAAATTAACATCAGAAAAACTATTGTAATCAACAACATACAATAAATTTTGATATTTTTAATACTGTAATCATACTGGGAAAATCCAGGGAAGCATATTATTTTCTTCTAATTGCATTTCCTAAGTGCAAAAAGTTGTAACAAAACAACAGATGCTAGGCATCGCTAGAGATATGAATCTTTGATTTGTTTTCATAACTGCTCTGACATTTAGGCTGTGGGCTTTAAGAGGAGATTCCAAGGCAAATGTTTTCGTCATCATCTGACTCATTTTTGCCTGAAGGAAAAAGCAATTAAAAAAAAAGAGATAAATAAGCAGCAGCAGCAGATTATTGTTAGTTACAATTTCCTTCCTGCTGTGTTTGTCATGAAATGTCTGACCACAAACTTTCACTAAGCATTACACACTTTCTTACTCTCACACACCACATTTATCTTGATTTGTGTTTGTGGCTGTACACAAAGGTTCAAACAGTCCTTATAAATCATTTCACTTGTCTAATATTGCCCTTATGGGGAAATTACATGTTCACTGGAAGACAGTAGCAACAAATAGAAGAGGCCAGCAAAGAAAACATGCAAAAAACTCTCCAACAAATCACAAGCAAAATGTCATTGCATTTAATTACTCTCCCCAGCAATATAAGCACATGATGGTGCCTGTAAGTAGGGACGAATATAGCATGTGATTAGCACTGAATGTAAAGGCATGCACTGCCAAGGGGAAAGGGCTCACCTTCTATCATAAATTCTCTACTAGATTTTGAGAGATACTATAGACCCTATGTACTTAGGGCCCCAGAATATGTTCAGGATCAGCCTTTCCTTCCAGGTTACAATTTGATTTTTTTTAATAATTGTCAGCGCTGGATCTTCAATACTCTCCTATGTCTGTGTGTTTCAATGGTGCATAACAAAAGTATTCACCTTCTTTCTCTGAAGTTTCCAGGTCAGTTTACCAAAGAGTACAAAGTGCAAAATTTTCTTTGAAGTTAGATTTTAATAGATAATTATTCTGTACTCAGTGGCAGTCATTTATTAAATATAGCTGTGTTTTGTAAATCAATTCTGAATTGGAAAAAGATTTTTAGCCACTCACAAATATCTGAGGTGAAAGTTAGAAATTTTCCTCTGCTTAGAGGAAGAATGATCTGAAATGGTCTTTCTGTAGAAACTGAAGTCTGTCCAAATCTAGCCCACTGACTGGGCCCAACAATTTGTATATGACTGGGTGCTCATACATTCCTCTCTGACTGCGGCAGGAGTCTTCAGATCTCCTCAATGAGAACACAATTGTTTAAGAGATACAAAAATGCAGTCTTTCAGATGAAGAAACTGCTTCATTTAGTGATCCACAGGAAGTCTTTAAGGGGAGAAGTGGATGTGATTACTAGTAGATCAGCTGTGTTTAATTTTTGAATTAATGGCAATGTTTTTTCAAGTGTTACAAAATAAGAAAATACTAAAAGATGGGGTTTTTTGAGTTTTGAGTAAAAAGGCTACAGAATAGTTTGTAAGGAACTCAGTAAGTTTTATTCGTATACCACAAACAGATTAGAGATGAAAAGATTGGAATTTCATCACAGACTTAATACTTTGATTTATTGCCCTGTAGAGCAAAGCTGACAGTCAGAGAACAGAACCTGCTTACTACAGGATTATGTTGGATAATATTTAGTTTGACATCAAATTAGGAAACTAGTGTACAGTGATGCACGGGTTTAAAATCTGGTTTAGGGTTCAAGATACTATAGGTTGCATTCTACAGAGCCATAGGAACTGCAGTAAAAGTTGACAATTATGAGAGCAACTATATTATGTACATTTCTACTACTGAATAAAGTGACTGGCATATCTGTAGGGAGAACAGCTCGAGGTACAGAATTTGTGTTTAATTCTTTGGTAGAGGAGATACCTGCACTGAAATTAGGTGTGGGGTTGGATTAAGGCTAGCAAGAGCATAAAATCATATTATTCCTGGAAAACCAGTATTTAAATATAGACCTGCCAGGTCTACCCACAGCAGCTTGAAACTATTTCCTCCTACTGGATTCAGGTTTTGTCTTAATCTTGTGATCTTCCAGGATCCTGCAACAAGCATAGCTCTTTTGCCTTTGTTGCCACATTTTCAGATTTCAGAGGGCAGATCTACACATGTTCCAGTTTGGATCAATGTTTAGTAAGCTTTTGAAACAAGTGACCCAGCTGATCCCACTTACTATGCTTTAGCTCATAGTGTCAAGCTGCCTCAGGGTGCCTGAACTGGATTCTTCTCTGAAAAATCTACATAGCAGATGTGCTCCAGGAGCTTACCCAATGCATGCTGACTGCAAATGGACATTCAGTCCTTGCAGCCAGGCTAGAGCTACCCAACAAAATAAAATAAAACAAAACAGAAAAATATACATGATGCATATATACTGTGGATGTCAGTTTTCCAGCACGAGTTATTTTACTGTACAAAACTGTTCCCATTCATTTGCACCGCTATACAGGTTGTACAGTGTGGGTCATGCAGATGGGACCACACCAGTTCAGGGATGCCCCTACTTTTCCTTGGAAACCCCAGGGATACCAGCTGAAGTAAAGGAACCAGATAGTCAGCTGCATGGAACTGGACTGGAAAAGAGTCCCCCTCATCCCGTGCAGGTAACTCCGTATGTAGGACACCTAGACTGAGGGGGTGATGGAGTGGACATCCCTGAAGTTATCTGGTTGTACCGCAGGAATCTAACTTGCAGGTACTAAGAACCTCTCTTAGAAGCTCGGCAGCAAGATTTTGATTAATTACTAAGTTTCACCAGACAAAAATAATTTGAAATGTTTAGATTTTGTAAATCTTTAAATGGGAGGGCATGCCATAGAGAAGGACATCATATATCTGATAGCTTGAGTGAAAAACTATTATAAAAACAAAGGAGAGGAAATGATCCAGGAAATTTGTGATCTGCCATAGCCTGTGGTCTTCAGTGATAAAGATCATACTCTTTCACCTAGTTAGGGACAGTCTGGTAACATCTGTTTTGTTAATGTCTGGTTTTTCCTAAAAAAAAATCTCCATCTTCTGTCAGCATGATGTCTTCAAATATGAAAACTCTTATTTCTTGTGATGGTTACAGCTTATGTTGTACAGCTTTTAGGGCCGTATGTGCAAAAGTTGCTGCTAGATTATTAGATGGCTGAGGTGGCACCGCAGAAGCAATAAAAATCTTACCTCTGTATTTTGATTTAGACTTCTAAGTCTAATTTTAAATTTAGCTAATTCTAGAGACAGTCTGAAGAAGTTTAGCTCTCTATTAGCAACTTCATAGGTTAGTTAAAAACTGTTACAAATGCTCACTAGTAAAGTCTGGGTATGTTCAAGCATCCAGTGGAATATAATTAGGACAAAGAGACAGATCAATAGTTCATTAAACCATTCCTGTGCTGCTCTGGAACAATATGTAATGAGCAGTTACAGAAAATCCTCATCTAATAATACACCTGGCCTGCTTTGCTGTGAAAACTTCACTGCAATCTCCAAAATCAATGATATGCATTCAGAATTGTGTTCATATTTTAGCACACAACAAACAGGGAGAGTTTAGATGCTTGCACAACGCAGGAAGAGTAAAATTGTGCTACAGGGAAGGATGACAAGAATGCCACAAAAATGGGCTGGCTTTCTTTGGCTTTCTTTCTATCCTTTCTAATATTCTGAATGTTTACAAATCTGTCCTTGGTGTGAGTGCTTCATCTGCTCCTTATCATGGTGCTCCTGAGGAGTGTGACGTATGCTAGGCTTGGCTGGTGAATCCCACCAGCTAACAAAAGCTGAACTCTCCTCAGAAAACCATCTCAGTGGACCTAGTGTAATAGACTGGCCTAGTTAGGCCAAGGCTAAAACTGCTTTAAGGTGGAGTCTATTGCAGCAAATGTGAGGTGACTGATAAGTAGCACTCAGCTCCAGAGCAGCATGCCTGAAGTAGGGCACACTGGTGGCTTGCCTCTTCCAGATCTGCTGTGCCTGACTTTCCTGGTTTGCAATTGAACAGGCATACCAGATAACCTGCTGAAATTGCTTCACTCACAAGATGCAGTGAAATGATATGAAATTTTATGTCAGACCAGATGACTGTGTTCGATTATAGTCAGCTCTGAAGGTCTAATGCATGTTGTGGTGCATTGAGCCTGGCTGGACACCAGGTGCCCACTAAAGCTAGTCTGTCACTGCCTAGGATGGGGGAGAGAAAAATATAACGAAGGGCTCATGGGTCAAGATAAGCATGGGGAGAGATCACTCAGCAATTACTGTCACAAGATAAACAGACTCTATTTGGGGAAAGTAATTTCATTTATTTCAAAAAAAATCAGGGTAGAGTAATGAGAATTAAAAGCTGAATTTTAAAATACCTTTACCCCACCCCTCTTTCCTTCTCAGGCTTAACTTTACCCGCAAGTTTTCTACCTTCCAGTGTCGCATGAGATGGAGAATGAGAATTGTGACCAGTTTATCCCTCGTTGTCTCTGTTGCTCCTTCTTCCTCAGGGGAAGGACTCCTCACACCCTTCTTCTGCTCCAGCATGGGGTCCTTCCTGTCCTCCACAGGAACACAGTCCTCCACAAACTTCTCCAATGTTAGTCCTTCCCATGGGCTGTAGGTCTTCATGAATTGCTCCAGTGTCCCCCATGGGGTCACAGGTTCTGCCAGCAAACCTGCTCCAGTGTGGACTCCTCTCTCCACAAGCCCACAGGTCCTGCCAGGAGCCTGCTCCAGTGTAGGTTTCCCACAGACATCTACCTGCTCTGCTGTGAGTCCTCCACAGGCTGCAAGTGGACCTCTGAACTGCAGGACCTCCATGGGCTGCAGGGGCACAGCTGCCTCACCATGGGCTGCACCAGGGGCTGCAGAGGAATCTCTGCTCTGGCACCCAGAGTGCCTCTTTCCACTCCTTCTGTACTTTGGTGTCTGCAGAGTTGCTTCTCTCAGCCTGATTCCACTCTCCTGGCTGCAGTTGCCACTCCACAGGGTTTTTTTCCCCTTGTTAAATGCATTATCCCAGAAGTGCTACCACCACTGGCTTTGGCCAGTGATGAGTCCACCTTGCAGCTGGCTGGCATTGGATCTGCCAGACATGGGGGAAGCTTCCGGAAGTTTCTCACAGAAGCCACCCCTGTAGCTCCCAAAACCTTGCCATACAAACCCAACACATAGGTATGTAAAATACTGGCCAGTTTTCTCTCCTGCTTACTTCAAGAGTGAAAAGGTACAACTTTGAGAGTTCATACTGGTAAGAAAACATTGCAGTTAAGATTGCATGTCCCAAAATGCCTATTTCACATCCTGTGGGAATTTTGACTGTACCTTTCTGCACAGCCATGCCTTCAGTCTCTTCTCTGGGGGTTTGAAGTAGAATCCAGAGAGGTCTGTAGACTCCTTGAGCCCTTTTTCTTGTGTGTGACCTGCAAGAATGGACATCTTAGGTATTTGTTTGGACTAATTGTTTTGGACTAATTTATTTTTTGAAATGAAGACCTTTGAAAACCAGAGAAAAAATTAGTTCAGTATCCATATTGTTGCTGAATAAACAGAAGCTAAATAAAGCAGACTTCAAATGTTATCCCTTTCTTAAAATGAAAGACACATCTGAATAGTTTTCCACATATAAACCAATAAATATATTAGCTGATACAGATAAACAAGTACTCTAGATATTAGGAGAGGAAATTATCTTTCATGTTGGGTTTTTTATGCGTTTTGTTTTCTTCTCTCTTCTAACATGTTTTGTCAAGAATTTCACTATAAAGCTCAGAAGAAAATTCTGTAGGACATAAGGGTGTGTAGAGCTCTTTACCTGAAAATGACATGGATTAACTTGCAGAATGAAATCTGGCAGTGTTTGTGCAAAACAAATGGAGCTCTACAGCAAAGTTCTTTTATGGAACTGTCGATAGCTGAGGGCACAAGCTCTTTCAACTCTGTCTGAAGAGGTTAAAGAAGGAATCATAACTTCAAATTCCTGTTCCTAGCATTTAAGATCTAACTTACAGGCTGGAAATAATAATTGATTTCCAAAAGTTTTTCAGAAATGGTTTCAAAAATAAAAAATTCTGACATCCATTTGACTCATTGAAAAATGAGTTTGAGCTCTGATTCTCCAGAGTTGTACAAGATCTATTGCTAAAAAGAAATTAAAACCTTTCAGAAGCCTACTATTCCTCTTACAAAAGTTTTCCTTTATTTTAGGATTAAAATACTAATAATATGCATATGCATCCTGTTTGCTCTCCTGGAACTTTGAACTGTGAAATTACATGTTTACACAAATTTGAAAAGTAACCATATTTACATAGGTTAGAAATGTGCCCAGATAGACATAGAAGTAAAAATTACTGATAGGCATTATAAAAAATACTAAAAATAAAAAAAGCTTATGAATCCTGTACCAAAAAAAAAAAAAAAAAAAAAAAAAAAAGCAATCAGGTCTAATACTCTTTTGGAGCACCAGCAATAATAAAGGTTTTCTTACTCAAATTCTTATTTGAGTTTAGTGAGATTTTACTTATACTCTCCAGATCATTTTTAGTATAAAGCTTCTTTCCTTGTTCATTTGCTATTTCAGTGGTTTACAGTTATGAAAAAGAACCACATATTTTCCAGAATAATGAATGTCTGAAATAGTATGATGATAGCAGGGGAAAATAAAGTCTGTTTCATTTTCCATTGTTAAGCATTTTGTAGAGTCATTTCCAAAGCGAGTTCAAATTGCATATAGACATCCTAATTTGGATTTGATAACAATTTATACCTGTTTGCATAGCTGTAAATAACTTCACAACATGCTAGCCAGTAAAGAATCAAGCTCAGTACCTTTGATAGAGTCATTCATTTCTTGCTTTTATATGCATATCTATCATCTGTCCTTCAAACCATTTTTTTTCTCTTAATTTTTAAGGATATATTTTCATTGATATTTCCCAGAAAAATAATTGGAGGGGTGCAGGAGGTCAGACAAGGTTAATTCCTCAAAATAAATGGAGATTTAGAAGCTTCTAGGCTGTTGTGGGGGACAGCTAGCAGGCATATGTCTATTAATTTTGAAAGGATAGCTGTTAAAGCAAGTGACCTTTAGAGCAGTGAGAGGGAAAAACAGCACAATTGCATCAAGATGGATGGATACAACAGACCAAAGAGTTGATGCTGCAGACGTCATACCCTCATGCACATTTTGAGTAGATTTTAGTTCAGACTAGCCCTAGTTTGGTCCCTTAGGCAGAGTGGCTGCAGCAGGAGAACATTAGATATATTCTTGGAGTAGGTTTAGGTACATCTTAAAGAAACTCAGCACTTGAGACCACTCCACAATACAAACCACCTTTGCTGTGAGTAGGAACTTTTGGGAGATTCACTGCAAAAGCATGTGCTGACCACACTGAAGAGTGAACAAAGCTCCAGCTACAGTACAGCACACATCCTGCAGTGCTTTGCTGCATAAACTCACAGCCCCACAGGTTTCAATGTAACTGTCCCCTCCCAAGCAACATATGAGAAAAAATGTACATTGCCCATCTGAGGCTATGAGTATAAGCAATATGTGCCAGAGACCATAAATCAATTTCATCTCTTCTGCTGTTTGTCCTGAAATAATGACTGCACCTTTCAGCCTCCTCAATCTTGTCACTTCCCAAGAAACAGAGAGCATTGTCTTGGAAACTTAGTACCTTACACTGTCACTTCTTTTTTTTTTTTTTTTTAATGGTGTAATATTTTCTGTGAGGAAAGGATTGCAATAATGAAATTACCAAATGTAACTCAGCATAGCTGAGCATTAAAACAAAACAAGTTATATCTCTGGAGACTGTATTAAAATTCAGATTATTAAAAAATAATTAGGGAAGGTAGAATGACAGACATGTCACTGATCTTATTGTAATTAATTCTGCAGAGCTCATATCATGAACTTTCCCTTATTGATCTCAGATCTAAATATATAAAAATCTGGAAATCTCATGTGGTAATAGACTTTCAAGCAGATGGGGATTTTTTTTGGAAAACACCAAATACCATTATTTTCATTATTAACTTATAAAAAAATGACTTTTGTGTTGCTGATAACTTATAGTACTAAATTGATGAATTTTTTAGTCTATTCCTTAGAATAATAGTGAAGACACTAAACTCTGTACTCTCATATATGGCTTTTAAAAATTCAACTACTTGAAGTGTTGAATCGTATATGTAAAATTTCAGGTGAAAATCAGTAACTATTTTTATTTATATGAGGAAAATTCTACTTCTGCTATAGAGCTGATATATTGTCTCGGGATCTGTGTGAAGAGGGGAAAAGAGGGCAGTCTTTTGTGGTTAAGAGATCTGAATTATTTGAAAAGTGATGCTTGGAACACTGTAGTTACTGTTGCTACATGAGTTGAAAACAGAACATGGATGTCTATTTTCAAATATTTAATAAGAAAGCACAGTAAATAATTTATCACTGTCTCTTTTCAAATCCTTTGGAACTATATTTAGTAAAAATCTTTACAGCTTACACAGTGCCATTCAAAGGCTGAGCTATGTCTTCATGTAGACATCCATATTTATCCGTCATACATGGTGGTCTATCAAGTTGTTTCTGTCATTATCTTTGGCTGTTTGATTTCAGGGTAGCACAGTGTCAGTAAGTCAGAACAGCTGTTCGTTCCTGCAAATAACATGCCTCAGACAACTCATGTCGTGCCATGTGGACGTACCCTGGAATTCCTTGTTAGTGTCTAGACAAATCAAGGCTATAAATCCCAGTGCAAGACTTCTTCTGTCAGATCAATTGTCACTTTATTCCATTTCTTTTGATTTCTCAGCTGCGCACTGGACACATCATTCTTATGGCTAGCTGATAGCTGGATACCTTATGTTTTGAATACAATCTTTCTAAATCCAGGGGATGATAATAACAACAGCAATAGCAACAAAAGTAAAGGTAACCAGCCTATATTATTATCTTTTTTCTGTTCCACTCCACCCCAAGAAACAAGTTTTACAACAGCTAGTCTAGATCACCCAGTTTTGTGGTTTAACCCCGGCTGGCAATTAAGCCCCACACAGCTGCTCACTCACTATATCCTGGTGGGATGGGGGAGAGAATCAGAAGAGTGAAAGTGAGAAAACTTGTGTGTTGAGTTAAAGACAGCTTAGTAGGAGAGGCAAAAGCCGTGCATGCAAGCATGGGAAAGCAAGGAGTTCACTCGCCACTTCTCTTAGGCAGGCATCTCTAGGAAAAACCAGACTCCATCACATGTAACAATGACATGGGTAGACAAACACCAACACTTTGAATATCCTCCCATTCCCTCTTTTTCGGCCAGCTCTGTGTGCTGAGCATGACACCATAAGGTATGGAATATCCCTTGGCCAGCTGGGGTCAGCTGCCTTCACTGTGTCCCCTCCTAACTTCTTGTGCTCCCTCAGTCTCCTTTCTGGTGCTGTAGGGTGAGGAGCAGGGAAGGTCTTGGCTCTGTGTAAGCACTTCTCAGAATTAATAAAAAGCATGCCTGTGTTATGAGCACTAATTTCAGGAAAAAGAAAGCAAACCAAAAATCAAAATATGGCTCCATACCAGGTACTATGAAGAAAGTTTATCCCAGCCAAAATCACCACATACAACACAGCTTCTACAAACCTCGCTTTCATCTTCAGTTCCAAGACATACTTTTGGGATCTTATGCTAAATCAGCTTGCATAGGTTTTTCCCCTCAAATACTTGTTCATTTTGGGGTGCAGAAAAATAGGATCGCTACTTCCTGAGTCATCACCAGTAATAAATTACCTGTACAATACCTTTTCTATTTCACCTCACCACAGCTGGCCAGCTCTAGGCACATGGTATGACTCTTGGGGCTATCCTATGCAGACCCAGGAGTTGGAATTTGATGACGCTTGTGGGTCCCTTCCAACTCAGGATATTCTGTGATGCTACTGCCTCTGTGTCCAAGAGGCTTAAAACAAAGCTTTTCATAATTTCCCCCAGTTTCTTTTAAAACACCCAGAATGTTGTCAATGTTCTTCATCAAAACTAAAAGTTTTAAATCTTGAGTCAAAAATATATAGCTACAAGAAATTGAGAATCCAATCACAGTTTTCAGTGAGGTCACTGGAGCTAGCCAAGATGTAAGTATCTGGGTGTGTGGTATCCTGACTATATCAGTCTTATGTTCCCAGAAAGTAAGCAGATTAGGCATTACTTACTTACATGCATGAACACTCAATATAACCAGTGCTAGAGGGAAGCATAATATTTGTTTATAATTTTAATATTTTACTTACAAAATAATCAGTATTAGTTTAGAAAACTTTAGAATTATTTTAATGTACTTTAGTTCTTTTAATTTATTTTTATTTTAATTTATTTTTATTTTTAATTTATTTAATTTTATTTTTTTTTTATGTTTAGGTTAGAAGAGTGAGATAGAGAAAGGAACAATTGTAGACTTGCTATGGGTTAGAACACTCTGCCACATGGTTTTGTGGGTGTTGCCTTAGACAGGCAACCTGATTATAATGAGATATCAATTTAAAGAATTAACATATACATTTTCAAACCTATTTATAGGAACACAGATAAATCTTGGAGATATTGATAGCAATATTCATGCCCACTGTTTAAAAGCATGTCGTGGTTTAAGCCCATCTGGAAATTAAATACTACACAGCTATTTATGTGCATACTTTTTTCCTGTGTGTGAGTGGTAACAAATTCAAAGGCTGATATTCCAACTTTCACTAACTCATTTCTCCAGCAGGACTAATAGGAGAACAAGCAGAAAATTATATACATTTTTCTACTTTGCACTTGTTAGCATACTAATGATGTGAAGCTGTCAGAGCTACCAGCATCTCAACTTGCTAATGATTTTTTGTACCTTAGCCGGGACAAAAAGGATAAGCAGACAAGCTGAAACTCCAGTTTCCAAGGAGACCATCTCGGAAACATGTAAGAAATATTTAAGTAGGTACAACACATCTCCAAGGACTAGAGATTTTTTCCTCCCACAGTGACATATATAAGCTACGTTGAAGAGGAATCTGTGCCCTCCAGACTCCTTTTTGAAGCTGAAGTCTTGTGAGTTAGTGTGGCTTGCCATCCAAATGGCTTGCACAGGAGAATAACGAGTTCCCTGGATTCCAGTAATGTTTCAGAGGGTTATCAGTCACAGACACTGAGCAGAACTGTGTTCTCTGCATACTTACCTATCTGTCTAACTCTCTGTCTAGCTATCTGTGTGTTCATTTCGCTGTTTTTATTTATGGCCACAAGAAAGCATGTATTCTTCATTTAAATTTCAGTAAGACATTTTGTGCTAAGCTGTACTGTGCATGAAAATAGAACCAAACCGTAGAGGGATGCTGGAAAAACATTTGATGTTACTTGAGGAAAACAACCCTTAGAATTATCTTTCCTCAACTGAAAATGTTGCATATAAGGAGATTTTTTTTAGAGTACTAGATCCTGCTTTTCCATTCCCATGTTGTCATGAACATCTGTTGTTTCCTGCTAGCCTACTTTACAGCTGATGTTGCAAAACACGTAGCTCTGTAATAAAAACTTCCTCAACTATCCCATAAAAAAATGCTTTTTTCCAACTTTTCCATGCTCAAGGAAGACATAAAAAGGGGGAGAGAAAATTTCCTTCCAATTATTCAGTAAATATGGAAAAATAAATGGTGAAGGTCTGATATGCTTAATTCACTTTTAAACAGCTGTATTGGCAACAGGGAGTTGGGGACCTTTGCACATCAGAACTCTGTTCTCACATAGTTCATATAAGCAATTTTACTGTATTTACTTTACCAATATGTAAATAATACAAGAATTAAATAGATGAAGCCTGTCTCTACTAGATCTCTCCAGCAATTTTTTCATTTTTGATCCTGGATACTGAAAACAACTGGGGTTAAACCACAACAGCTGGCAACTAAGGACCACTCACTCACTGCTTCATGGTGGGATGGGGAGAAGACTTGAAAAAAGGTAAAACTCATAGTTTGTGAAAAAAATAGTTTATTAATTGAAATTAGGTAAAATCTTATACTAAATACTAATAATACAATAATATTATATATTATATATATAATATAATAATAGCAGTAGTAATGAAAAGGAGAGAAAGAGTATCGAACGCCAAGAAACTCAACTGATACTCACTGCAATTGCTCACCACCTGCTGATTGATGCCCAGCCTCTCCCTGAGAAGTGATTGGTATCTTCCAGCCAATCTCCTCCAATTTATATAGCGAGTGTGATGTTCTGTGTAGTGAAATATCCCTTTGGCCTGTTTGGGTCAGCTGTCCTGGCCATGCTACCAATGGGTTCTTGTGCACCTGCTCACCGGCAGACCATGGGAAACTAAAACGTCCTTGACTTAGACTAAGCACTACTCAGTGAAAACTAAAACATCAGTGTTATCATAATTATTTTCTTATTAAATCCAAAACACAACCCTATTTTGGCTACTAATAAGAAAATAAAATCTATGTCAGCTGAAATCAGGACAACAACCAAAAGGCTCTGACAACAGAAAAAAAGCAACAACAAAAATCAAACCCAAAAAATGCCACTGATCGAAGAAAATCTTATTGCAGAAACATGAAAAAAGACTATTCATTCCACAGAGCAAAACGTACAAATCAAACTCCTACTTCCTAGTTACCATCATTGTATGAGAGGAAGTATCTACTTTTTCAGTAGATATATTATTTGAAATATTCATTATGGCAATCGAAACAGTGTTTAATTTTGATACCTTTAAAACGTAAGGACAGGTAGAATAGCATTTAAAGATGATTGTGTTTAATAGGTGTAAGAGCCTCAATTTTAGCAAAATAGAATCTCAAACAGGTCAACATTAGGCATTTCATTGGACGTGTTTGTTAAGGTTGTCTGGGAAATGGAAGACTAGTCCTAGAAAGAAAGAAAACAAACAAACAAACAAAAAATCTAAAAATTGGGAGTTGCTGGAGCTTAGCTACTCATGAATAAGAGTTGCAACAGTAAAATCATAGTTAAAATACCTGTGATTTCTCACCAGAGAAAAGTACTAACTTATGAATTTCTTTGAATCACACAGGAATTGCAAAAAATGTTTATTAGGGTTTATAACAAAGAAATGCTGCACAATACCTTTTCCAGCCAGCATAAATCTTTCTTAGCATTTTTAAGCATAATAAATTAATATAGAAAATACTTCCCTAATTATAGAGTCACTGATGATGCAATCCAGTTTGCAAATGAGTTGTGTAAGCACAGGTGTCTATTTTTAGGCCTCCCTCTATGGGGTAGGTATCCATTGCTATGTTCCCTGTGGTCACTGGACATCAAAGGCTTAATTTAGCTGCTTGCCTACCTGCTTTTCACCACACTTGGAGAAGTCTTGCCCTTCAGCTGAGGCTCCAGAAGGGCAGATGTCCCCCAGAGATTGTGTTCTACCTTCCAGTGCCATAGAAATGTCTCACATACCCTTTAGATAACCCCAGACCTTGACAGCACAGAGTGTAGGGAGCTATCCAGCTGGGCAACCATTTGGGAACAAGATTCAGTTGCTTAAGCACAGGTAATGCTTGAAATGCCCTATAATACATCAAATGTTTGCACAGGC
This sequence comes from Corvus hawaiiensis, assembly GCF_020740725.1. Taxonomy (NCBI): domain Eukaryota; kingdom Metazoa; phylum Chordata; class Aves; order Passeriformes; family Corvidae; genus Corvus; species Corvus hawaiiensis. The sequence goes on from NC_063217.1 coordinate 26,131,941, forward strand.
ATGGCATTTGTGATATGTGATACATGATCTGTAGAAAATTAATTGCATCCCAGACCAAAGTGGACAGTGTAAGATATCTAAAATGGTATCTGAACAGCTGAATTCTTCTCTAGGTTAGGTGAACAGCTCTCCTTGCTCTCCTAACTGTTTTGCTTATATATCATTTGACTACTGCAAGAACTTGGACACCAACTCAAATGTAGTTTTGATTGAATCCCTTCTTCAGTGCTGAATCTCACTTTAAGACATACATCAAGAGTTACTAAGATATTAACAGTCATTTTTAAGCTTGTATTACTTTCCAAGAAGACTCTGGAAAAGGAAAAAGGAAAACAAAAATTGTTTTCTAAAGCTTAAAATAAACATAACTGATTGGAAACATCAGTTTAGCATAGAAAAGTTCAAATAAAAAGTAGGGCTTGTTCATGGACTCCAAAAATGCAAATCCAAAACACTAAGGAACTTGTGCTGAGCAGTGGTCCAAAGCTTATATGAACATAATAATAATAACAATAATGATAATAATAAAATAACAATAATAATAAGTAGTGGTAAGGGAAGCTAAAAGAGACAACATATTATGTAATGAATAGGGTGAAGGCTCTAAGCAATTTAAAACATGAATATTGAAGTTAGGTAGAGAGCTACAGCTAAATGCCGATTAAATAAATTGCAAAAAGTGACTAAGTATAAAGGTTTGAGAGATAATTGTCCATATTTAGAAAAATGTAGGAAGACACATTCACTTCATTGATAAGGACAGAATTTACCAGTTTTGAAAAAGGAGAAAGTGAGGGAAAGTATTTTAAAAATGAACATATTTCAAATCATTGAGCTCAGTTCTTCCAAATCTTAACATTAAATAGCTAGTTGTACTAGCAATACCAAGAATTGTGTCAATGTTTGGCAAACTTTGGAAAATACTAAAGGACTGAAAGACTAAATTGGAAACAAAGAAAGACACAAAAAGAAGTCATCTTAGAGTGAAAACAAAAATTACTCAAGTTGTATAAATAAAGAAAAAGTAGGTGAAAAGCTATAGGAAAGTTTTATGGAAGTAGAGCCATGTCCAATACAATAGTTTTCTTCATTTAAATGAGATTACATATTTAAATAATGAAGATGTGCATGCTGACATAGCACTTAGATTTCTCCAACACATTTGCCAGAGAGCCATGCACTCCTAAGTAGACTGTATTTTATATGAGGAATTAGGTGGTAATTCAAGCATTTTCTTGTTAAGCTTGTATATTTCAAAGGCTGATTTTTTATAAAGGCAAAGGCAAAAGATTTATTATAAAATGATCAAAATTACCTTGCTAAATGGTCTCAATTCACTAAGAAGTGTTTTCATACTTTCAGAGACAAGGTAATAGTTTAGAGCTTCAGTGAAAAAAATGATAGCAGCAGGAGGCAAATTCTGTCTTTGAAAGCAAAGATGTGAAGAAAGCTTGATATCAACACTTATGACTAGCAGAAGACAAATTTTGTAACGGCAAAAATATTTCTGTGATGATTTGGTAGAGAAGAGGATAACAGGATAGGCAGATCCTCACTTTACATAACAATAGTAAAATATACTTGTATGCTATTTCAAATACAGATACAGGAGAAAAAAATAAAAGGAAAGTTAACAAGCCAGGAGGCTGAAAATAAATAAATAAATAAATCACATTAAAAGAGCAGGTTGTCATATTACTTGATCTCTGTGCTTTGAAAGGTACTTAAACATGGTAGAGATACAGATTACTAGAGTCTTTTCAGTCTTATTTACAAATGCGTTAAAAAAAAAGGCTAGAGAGTGAAGTTAAGTTCAGTTTTAAAAACAGGAGCAGTTTCCTGGCAGTGATGGCAATTACTATGGGGATAGGGAAAGAACTATTCACCTTAAAGTGACTGCTTTGAAAGAGAAGCATGGTATTGATAAAAAAGATCTGTTTTAACACAGTTTCAAAAAGAAATTTCAGTGCCCTGTGCATGTGGTTTGAGCTGGATAAACATGGACATGGCGTCAAATCTCAAAATTTGTGAGTTTTGAAAATTGCCTGCTCAGTTTTTTCCTCCGTTGTCATGGGAAGAAGAAAATCACCTGTATTGTCATCTCTACACTAATGAACCTCGAGTCTCCTGATCAGGGTATTCGCTTCACATGAACCTCATCTCTCAGGATCTCAGCTGATCAATTTCAGTAATTAAGTAGAATTTTTTTCCCTAGGCACAGCTGATCATACATGTTGCTATTCCTTTGGGGTTTTTATTTATATTGAGCATCAAAAATAATTTAGCCACAGCTGGTGATGATACGTGGAACAGTAAGACCAGGTATGTGTCTTGCCTACATCACTGAGGGTTTGGGAGCTGTCACATTCAGGCTTGGGACATTTTCCCGCAAAGTAGGCTGACATTTTTTTCCTATCCATTCACCTATTGAATAGGACATAGTTCCTCTGCCAGAATTATCAAAACAGCTCTTTATCATTGCAGGAATTAAGGCAGTGACATCTTAGTTATTCCTGTTCCCTGAAAAATCAGTTAGGTCACCTAAGGACTGGTACAGTTCGTTGTGAGTCGTTTGTTATCCCTAAGGGGATCTACGTGAAATTTAATATCCTATGAAAAATCAGAACAAATGATCCAATCAACAGTTGTGGCCTTCTCTTTCATTAGGGAAAAAAAATGAAAAAAGGAAAAGAGATAGAGACATAAAATTTGAAATATTTGATATAAGAATTATTTATGTGTAGGAAGATTACTATTTGTTTGCTTTGCAACAGTGCTTGAACAACTGTGATAAACACTTTCCAGTTTGACTGTTTGTGGGGTTTCCTATACATAGAAGAGATGTGCAGTACCAAAATGTATTTAATTCTTGCTAATAAAAAGGCATAACAAGATCTAGTGACTGGAAGCTAAAGTGTGTCATTTGCAATCTTGAAATTAAGATGGCGTTCCTAGCAGTGAGGTTAATTAATCATTGAACTAACTTACAAGGATAGGTAGTAGAGTCCAATGTTTGCTATTCAAAAATGAGATTAGATATATTCCTAAATGACACATTTTTTAGCTTAAGTCTGCTGAAGAGGGCTGTGGTCATGGCTTTTCTTCTCTGTCCCTGGTATCTGTGAGGTTTTTGCCTTGTCTCATCCATTTTCCACCTTCAAAAGGTGAAGGCAGAGGGGGAGAGGGTGGAAGAACTGACAATATTGTCTATCCTTCTATTTGTGAAGAGGCAAAAGATACATTGCAAATGTGTCTATAACTGAGTACTGATACAATATTAAGATCCCACTCTATCGGGTACATTTCAGCTATAGAGCAAGATTTTCTCCTGCTGAGCTTGGAATGTAAATACACAGGCAAAGACTTTGGAGGAGTTCCAGATTAGTGACGTGAATATCTGAAAGTGTCATTTTAAAGCCACCAATTATTGATTGAGAGTCTTGATATTTCATTTAGGAATTCTGTAATAAGGGGATTTGCTAAGGCAGGAAAAGCAAATATCAGACTAGATCACAGAAACCAAAAAGAGGGTAAAGATGTGAAGAGGAAGCTAGACTAAAATATGTAAGACTTTTAAATGAATGCTGCTAAAAGGGGGGTGAAGGCAGACTTGCTAGGTGTAGTGCCACTGGTTTTATTGACTTAATCTTCTGTCTTCCTGCATTAAATGTGTTCCCTTCTGAGCTCATACAGGTGGTACTGACTAGGCCTTCAACCCCTGAAGTGGGTAAAACTCTCCAGTGTGAGGAAAGGTAATGTGCTCCTCCTCACCTCTCCGTTTGCTTTCTCCAGCCACAGAACAAGCTTGAGCACCTTTTCTATAATTGTCCTCACTCTTTGAGTTGGAAAAATTGTTAAGTTCTGCGGACATGTAGCTTGCAATAGCAAGTGACTTCACTCATTCAATACCATGAACTGTGTTCAAGACATTTTACCTTTATTTGCAGCAGAGTCTCTGGAAACTGTGTTGCCATGGAAATGTGATTTGCTAGTCTCTTCTAAGAGTGTGTGCTTAGGGAGAGCTTGTGAGCTTCAACTTTATTTCTGACGAAAAAATAGGGTTCCAAACATAGTATAGTATATATAGCATAGATTAAGCTACCAGAAAGTCCTAACTGTTTTTCTGAAATCAGTGTGATTGAGGAAAGTTATTGGAGTCATGATGGCCAGTTTCCAGACCATTACTGGAATCCCCTATACGACTTAGACATCAGGCAAGAACTGAAGATCCCTATTCCCTTTTGAAGATAATTATTCAGATACAGGAGTAGCACAAACTCATCATTATAAGTCTCTTTTCACCACTGCAGCAAACAAACTATTTTGAGGAAACCTGTGTGTACAGAGAAAGGCACATGTGACCATGAACTAAACAACAAATACTGATGATGCTTCCTTTGAAAGCCCATGTGGAAGCATCCTTTGGGGTCTGTGAAAAAGGGAAAGGTTTGATCCTGTTAGTGTTTTGAAAAAATAGACCTCGGTTCATAAATCATGCTGGAGTATTTTAATATGGAGCCTGTAGAATTCTTCCACAAATAGTCTGCCTCCTTCCATTTACACAGTTAACAAAATCAACTAAGATGCTAAGGCAAAGCTCGAAAATGGTTCTAAATAATCTTTGCAAACTCTTCCAGAAACACTACACTCTTTTACCAGGGATGCAAACTTTCATTTTGCAGAATTATTTTCATTCTTTCAGATAACTACTCAGTAGACATTGTGAAATTTATATTGCAAAATGCAATGTATTTAGCTATCAGGGCTGTTGGTGTCTGTAGACAGCTGAGCTTGTGCTTGGAGCTTTCTTCCTCAGCTGTTGGTTCCTCTAAAACCTCTCATTTTAAATTCTTGACCATTCCAACTTGCAGGAATTCATCTTTTATTTATCTTTAAATCCTTTTTACTGGGATGCAAGAGGAGCATCACAGTACACTTCCTTGCTGGGATCTCTCAGACCCTTTCTGAAAGGCTGAATTTAAATGCTGTGACTCTTGGGGATATCCTGTGCAGGGCAGGGAGTTGGACTCGATGATCCTTGTGAGTCCATTCCATCTCAGCACATTCTGTGATTCTGTGAAATTACTATTTTTGTCTCCTTCACAGCATTTGGGAGTTTTCTTGGCAGACATAGAATGCAGCATGATGCACAGCTGTTTAAAATAAAAAATCCATATGTTTTCCATAAGCATTTTCCTCATGTTTTTCTTGCTTCTTAAATTGATTTGTACTCCTTTTACAGAACTCAATTGTTACGTATCATGATTCATGCTGGCCCATGAATACCTTTGTATAATAAAGGTCTTTAAAGATGTAAAATAATTTTCTTCAGTTTCCAGTATTTCTCTTTTTTTTGTTTTTCAGACACATGCATTAATGTTATTGTCACCATCTCACATACACCTCCAGGTTAAAACTATAGAGTGTTAAATCAGCTGGTGGGTAGCTGATTTAGGAATTAGGGATATAAGCCTCATGTACAAAATACTGGCAAGCAGAGCACTCAGCTGGCCATGCATTCTGCAGATTGTAGACCTCAAGGTACAGTTTTTCTTGGAAAAGTGAGAGTAAAAATTAGGGGACAAATCTCAATGCTGGTTGTGTTTTTCTGCAACCAGTAACTCCTGCAGGCCATAACAGATTTCTCCATATTTTTGATCAATAGTGCATGCACCATATGGCAAGTGCAGTGATCAGGGAAAGCCCTCTCTGTTGTGTGAGGTATGTGCATTGACAGATGCTCCTCATTTGTCCCATCTTGAATGATGATAGAGCCAAAAGTTTATCTGAATTGGGTCATGCAAATGAGCAATTAACGTGACTTTAGGCACTGAGCCTACAATAAGCCATTCTGCTGTGCATCAGCAGAAAAATGAAACAATGGTGTAAATTTGGTAAGCATTTTTTCTCTATCTTCTCTGAGAGAAAAGTGACATCTCAAATGTGCCTTGTATAAGAGACAGAACATGGATTAGAAGTACAGCTTATTCAGAAGCATTTCTATATTCTCTACCTAGAGGCATGGACAAAACTGAGTTACTAAAGCTATAACAGTTGCTTACGTGAAAGCCTGAACAACTTCTATGCCAACTTAAGAGCAACTATAAAGATTCAGATATTCAGAAATGTCAGTCAGCTTGCCCACTGTGCACTGTCAGACAACTTCATCTGCTGAAACACAGGCAATGCCTTCAGAGTATGGTAAGAATTAAATCAGGACATTGACCAGTGTTGCTTATTCTTTTCTATCTGATGCTTTTTCCCCAACTTTTTCTGAGGCCGGAACATCAGGTTTCATCATTTCTTCTTCTTGAGGTGTCCTGGTTTTGGATCACCAAAGGAATATTCCATACCATGTGACATAATGCTCAGCAGTAAAACCAGGCAGAACATTGGTGGGGGGTATGCTGCCAAGGGACTGATTAGACATTTGTAGGTTATTGAGGATCATTTCCTTTCATTTACATCACTTGCCTTTCTTGGGTTGTATTATCTGTCTTATTTACCTTTTAATTACAAGTTGGTTTTGCTGTTGTTGTCATTGTTATTATTATATTATTTTTATTTAATTTCAATTGTTAAACTTTTTATCCCAGTCCATGAGCTTTCTCCAATTCTCTTCCCCCATCCTGCTGGGGCAGGGAGTGATGGAGTGGTTGTCTGCTGCTTAGCTGCCAACTGGATTTATAACACTGCAGGTGGGAAAAGATGAACTTAAAGACAGCAGGAAAGTTCTTACAGAAAATACTTTAAGGTGACAGCTATAGCTTCCCAAGTGGAGTAGCTGATAACACATTATTTCATTATGGATCAGAGCTAATTCTGGCACTGGTCCTAGCATTCCTATCCCCAAAGCTGCCAGCTTATGCCAATACATTATTTAGCAACCGTATGAAATGACAGGGATGTAAAAGAGCACACCGTGATGACTCGAAATGACTGGGAGTGTGAGAAAATTCCCCAGTCAGCACTAAGGCACTCCAAAGGCAAACAGAAAGGATGCAAGAGGGATATGAAAGATGACTTGCATTCTAGGGCTTCCCCAGCATACAAAAAGTAGATTATAGCTGACATTTCTACACTTTTCTGCAAGTCCATTTACAATAAATATTTAAAAGCAAGAAAAAAGTATTCAAGAAACAAACCCTGAAGGAAAGAGATGGATTCATAATTCATCATAGGACTGTTTCTTGCACACACAAGGTGTGTGCTCTGAATGTGAATCGACAAGTATCTTACCAAATACAATGCACGGTTGAACAAGGGTGATACTGAAGAACACTTTGTGTTGACTTTAGAAGACAAACATTGTTTCTTTTAATGATTAGTAAAATTCACTGTGTTTTTTTATTTTTCTTCTTTTTTTTTCTTCCTGGGTGCACAAAAATGGTTTCCTCTCTCTTTTCAAAGACATCAGAATGTTCTAAGACTCAGTAGCCTGTCCTGTTGAAAATGAACATAAAATGCTTCACTGTTAGGTGAGTTACTTACGCAACACATGATCAAAACAATAGTTCTTCAAATATTTGCTAATTCACAAGGTAGTTCCTCTTCCATTTTCTTTCAAAGAGGGCTTTTGTTTTCTTACTGAAGGGATTGTGCTTTGCAATATAGTAATCAATAACTGTCAGATATCAGTTTTCAAATTAAATCTAATTTCCATGGTTGACAACTTGTGGTGGCTTTTTGCTTGGTTAAGTACAGAATCTAATGTAATCTGTAATCTAAATGAAACCATCAAAATCAGCAAGAAGAAAAAGGCTCTGAGATAGTCTTTGGACTAATGCATGATAAGGATGATATATTTAGGGAGAACAACAGCACTTCATAGGAGATAAATTGCTTTTTCTATTAGTGTTCAGAGTAGGAAAACCTGGGGAGATTCCTGTGCTGTACTTTGGGATTAATGAAGGATCAACCTGATTAATGAAGGATCAACTGAAACAATGCTATAAGTGGAAGGTGATCACCGTAAATAGAAGCAGAATAAAACCAGCAAATGACCAATACTGGATGGTATTCACACACAAGTCTAAACAGTACTCAAGGATAAATAGTACAACTCTAGGTCTACCATGTATCTCATCTACTCCTGGCATCTGAAGATTTGAGAATTGCAAATATTGTGACAATCCTTAAAAAGAAACATTTCAGAGGAACCTAGGTAAGTGCAGTCCTGTAAGCCTGAAGGAAAATGAATAAAGTGTTAACACTAACTGAGACCTGAAGCTACCTGAGAAGAACCCATGCAATTTCCACAAATGGAAGTCCATTATTACAAACCTTTCCAATTCTTTTAAGAGGTCAAAACCCATGTTGGTAAGGATAATATACTTGGTAAGCACTGCTTGGATTTTCAAAAGGCTTTTCATAAGGTCTTGTGCAAAGGTCTTGTGGAGAAAACAAACAGAAAAGGCAGGTCCTAGCATTGGTAAATAGGTGGTTAAAATTAGGAAAAAAGATTTTTTTTAAAAATTAAATATTACAGACAGGAAAGTTACCAGTGGTTTTCCACAGTGGCTGGCACCTGTAACTGGAAAAGATAGTGAGAAGTGACACAACCATGTTTGCACAAAATAAAGGAGTTCATAGGTCAAGATGTGAGGATGTAGAGAGCACAATTTCCTGTCTCAAGAACTGTTACCACAGAAGGACGTTGCTATGCAATAAACACAGTGTGAGTGTGTGACAGGATGTGCTGAATCCAGGCCTGGTGGAAGAAGATCTGGTTAGCACATCATGGGTAATGCATCCAGACAAGATTTCCCGCTGTGGCAAACTGTGTAAAGAAGGAACTTCTCACACGCATATCACTGGTGAAACAAAGATCACCCCAAGTTATGGGAGAGATGGAATCTGCAACCACCAAAGCCCCTCACCTGAATACGCCTTCGTGGATCCCTGGAACTTGGACTGTAAGTTAAGGCACCACTGTGGGAAATTGAGGTAAGATAAAGGTGGTACTACTGTCCAGGTGTTATCTCAGACCGAGGGGGAGGTAAACAAAGCTTGGGGAGAAGAAGGTGTCACTGATAATGGACAAAGGAAAGCCAACACAGCAACTGTGCTGGAATCAGCTCAGACTGAGTAAAAGGTAGTTTTGTCAGGGCAAGATCACAACCCACCTGCTCAAGAAACCCACTGACTCAACAGAAGAGAAAGACTGAGCATGGGACTAATTAGCAACAGAAGTGAGGGAATCATTTAACTAATAAAATAAGACAATGAGCATTAATTACTTGTTTGCAAGAATGTATAGTGAAAAGTTTTGAATTACCTCTGGAATTTGAACTGCCACTACCAAGAAGCCCAGGGTGAAGACCAATGGGACACTGCTGGATCAAAGGGTGGTGACTATCTTCTGCTTGATCTCTCTCTCTATCTCTCTCCCCCCAACCCCCTTTGTATTTCTTTCTACCTCTCTACCTCACATTTACTGTTAAATAAAATTTGTATCATTGATTTGGCATGTGGTCTCATTTGCACCTTAATTCCAGAAGAGGCATTGCTCACTAGTAGGATCTTTACACAAGGCAGTAAGTATGAGGGCTGACTGTGAAGAAATGCAACATGTTCTGAAAAATAGTACTATCTACTAATAAAATAGTAGATAAAATTTTTAAAAAGATTTTGTTCTTTTTGTATGTAGGGTAAACCAAACCTAGCTTCACTCATAAAATTATAGGGTCTGTGCTGTCTGTTGCCATTGGAGTAAGCCTTTGTGTTTGCGACAGATGAAAATATCAGCTCAGTGCTTGCTAGGAGTGGAAGAATTAATCATATATTTGACTTTATGAGGAAATGAATAAAGAAATAAAAAAGAGTATCATTATGCTACTGTACAAAACCACAGTTCATGCACACTCCCAGTTAATATGCATGGTTTTCGTCTCCTCAAAAATGACACAGAAAAGCTGGCAAAGGTTCACAGAAGGCCAACAATCATGATATGGAATAATTTTCTTAGAAGGTCTAAGAAATTACTTTGAAGGAAAAGATAGAAATCATGTGTGATGTAGAGACTGTGGGTCGGGATTTACTGCTCACCATTTCTTCTTATACAAGAAGTAGCACCACCACATGAGGTCAACAGAGGTCAGGCTCAGAATGAGCAAGATCACTGAGAGTAGACCTGTGCAGTGGCTTACCAGGGGAATTTTGGAGGCAAAAGGTTTACATATGTCCTGAGTAGACTGGACAAACATTTTGATGGGACATCCAGTAAATGTTACTGGGGAAGCATACTGCTTCAGACTTAGAAAATCCCCTGAACTGGAAATATGCAGAAGCTAGGAGAAAGTGTCATATATGTTCTTAACCTGCCATCCATTTATAGGCATGTGTTCATATAAGAGGTAATTTAGATGGGAGCAAGATTAGACACAGCTCGAAGCTATTGGCATAACAATACCACAGGCTTTTGTTTCTCAAGTCAAAAGAAAGTATTGACATACTTTAGATATGGTTTATGTACCTGACTGTAACAGCATTTGGTAGGAAGCATCAGCTTTGTAAGACCTCACTGTTGTACAGTTTCATGGCTCCACTTTGCTGCATGCATTCAATTAGGACAGGCTGAACTCATCTCACCTATCTGCAGCAATCTGGAAGTGTTTATTCTGAACTGACACCCAAATTCTCCAGGCAAGAAAGTGGAAATTCCAGAGTATGAGTCATTCCATCTTAAAATAGATGTTGAAGAACTCATAAGAAAGTGTAAGTCTTATTAAGTTTAAAAAAACCCAAAACACCAAAACAAAAAATACCTAAAACAACTACATTTCTATATTACTCTAGCTAAGGATAATTCTGGTTAGAGAATTTGAAGTTAGATATACTGTCTAGAGTCAGGTAACCACCATAGATCACCTGAAAGAAACAATAAAATCAAAAGATTTTCTGGCTGCCAAGAATTTGTTCATCTGGCTTGAAAAGCCTGTCTCTGTGTATGTATATCAGGCGTCTAAGTGACAGCCGCAGGAAAGCTGTTCTTGGTGTCTGTAGCTAACAATAGCTAGCCAAGAGTGAAATTCTATTTCTACAAATGTTTATAATTGTGACAAAGATCTTAAAATCTAAACTTGATTTTCAATACATTTGAAAATTATATTTAGGCAAGTGAACAAGGTATTTCAGCATATATTTAAGTCCCTGAGTAAGAAAGCAAAGTGCATTGCTGACTTGTGTCTTAGGGCTTCAGGGATATAACACAAGGTAAGAATATAAGCTCAGCTTTCCCACTCACAAATAGAGTGCAATAACATTGATAGTGCACTGCATTTATACTAGAATATTAATGCCGCTGTAGCTAAATACTTCTTTTACGACGAGCATTCTTTTTGAGATACTACAGTCCATTTCTGAAATTTCACCCGAGTTTACAACCTGGTACCCAAGGATTTGGAAGAGAGGACTAGAGCTCAAAGATATTGCTTACTTTTTCACTTATTTCTAAGTTTAAGTGTGCATAAATTTAGGAATTTAGATTTTCCTTGAATACATTACATTAGCAGGGAAAGTGAACAGAGGCTTATCACCATGAAGACAATTGTTCAGTTATGTTTAAAACTTATTTTTAGTGAAACTTTTCTGCAAAAGTCATGATTATTAGCCTTTTACCATATTGACTAAATGGTAAACCATCATTTGTAAAAGTTGCAGTACAGCTGCAACTGAGGCCCTGCAGTAGCACTGCATTCCTTACTGGTGACGTTTGTAAGTTTATTCAGGTAAGAGCTAGAATGTGATAAAAATAATAACCACAGCAATAGCTATTAGTAGCAGTAATAAATACCACATTATTGTTTTACCACTGCTATAAGAGGAATGGAAACAGTGATATTAAGAGGATGAAAGGGTTTGGTTTTTTCTTTCTTTCTTTGTATTTTAACATGAGTCACAATTACATTGTTATTCTGCAAATAGATTTCTTCATGTTAATTTCTTTTTTAAATACAAGTTACTTTTGTTAGCTATGATTTTTCAAAGTGAATCACCTTCAAATGCGCTCTGGAGAAATGGTGCTGCTTTTGCTTTGGATGTGGACTATGACTTAGCTAATGTTGTTTCTTGACAGAAAGAAATATAAACAACGTAATCAATGCAATTTTGTGTGCCTTGATATAAATTCCTTGGATTGTTGGCTTTTTTTTCAGAGGGTGTTTTCAAACGGTAAGAAGATTTCTGTCATAAGCACAGTTGCTGTTGTTGTAGGTAGAAACCTAGTACTAGGTATCGGGTTGTATATCATTACAAATTGTCTACAAGCTTAAATATCTAGAGGATGATTCAGATATCTAATCATAGACATAATAAGTCTTGCAGTATCCCACTTAGATTCCAAGTACAAATTTAGGATACCAATACCTCACCAGATATGTGCTGTTGCTGTGTAGATGTTTGCTCCAATCCAAAAAATCTTACACAGCATTTGATGCCCAGGTAACCATGCAAGCTCTTCCTGGTATTTGTTGAAATCTATTGTAGTGGCATGAGGAACACACACAAAACCTGCTGCTGAGCCAGTGAACAACCATGAGTTGCCACGTTACCGCTCTTGTTTTCAGGCAGGCAATCCAGAATCAAAGGAAAGAAGCGTTTCCCTTGGTCAAGCAGGATTGGGTTAGAGAATACACAGGCAAGTTTGACATCCACAAGTCCAAGGGGCCCTGATGAGATGCATCCACAAGTGCTGAGAGACACCTGGCAGACACCACAGATAGGCTGCTCATAATCGTCTTTGAAAGGTTGTGGAGATCCAGAGACGGATCTGAGAACTGGAAGAAAGCAAATGTCAAAAAGGTCGTCAAAAAGGTCATCAAAAAGGGCAAGAAGGAGGATCCTGGGAACTACTGTCCAGGCAGCCTCACCTCAATCCCTGGAAAGGTGATGGAGTGTCATTCTGAAGGCCATCTCTATCAATGTGGGTGAAAAGAAGGTGATCAGGAATAGTCAGCATGGATTCACTAAAGGTATGTCATGCTTTACCAACCCGATGGCCTTCTACAGTGGAAAACCTGCCTGGATGGATGAGGGGAGAGCAGTGGATATTGTCTACCTCAACTTCAACAAGGCTTTCAACACTGTCTCACAACAGCCTCGTAGGCAAAGCCAGGAAGTGTGGACTGCATGAGTGAACAGAGAGGCGGGTTGAGAACTGGCTGGATGGCAGACCCCAGAGGATTCTAATCAGTGACAGGGTCTTCTTGAAGACCTGTCTCTAGTGGGGTCCCCTAAGGTTCAATACTGGGCACAGTATTGTCTAACTTCTCCGTCAGTGACTTGAATGAAGGGGCAGATGCCTCCTCAGCAAATTCCCTGATGACACAGCTGGGAGGAGCAGCCAATACCCCAGAGAGCTGTGCTGACCTTCAGAAGGGCCTCAGCAGGCTGGAGGGATGGGCAGAGAAGAACGGTCTGAAATTCAACCAAGGCAAGTGCAGGGTGGGGAGGAATAACACCAGGCACCAGCACAGGCTGGGGGCTGACCTGCTGGAGAGCAGCTCTGTGGAGAAGGACCTGGGGGTGCTGGTGGACAACAAGCTGTCCATGAGCCAGCAATGTGTCCTTGTGGCCAAGAAGGCCAGTGGGATTCTGTGGTGCATTAGGAAGAACACTGCCAGCAGGTCAAGGGAGGTGATCCTGCCCTGCTGCTCAGCCCTGCTGCTCAGCCCTGCTGAGGCACATCAGGAGTGCTGCATCCAGTTCTGGGCTCCTCAGGACAAGAGAGACATGGAGCTCCTGGAGCAGGTCCATTCGAGAGTGACAAAGATGGTTGAGGTACTGGAGCTTTTTTACATGGAAAGGCTGAGGCAGTTGGGCTGCAGTTGGGCCGTTCAGCCTTGAGAAGAGATGCCTGAGATGGGACCTCATCAGTGTCTGTAAGTATCTGAATGGAGGGTGTCAAGAGGATGAAGCCAGGCTTGTCTCAGTGGTGCCAAGCAATAGGACAAGAGGCAATGGCAGAAACAGATGCACAGGAAGTTCCACCTGAATATTAGGAAGAACTTCTTCACTGTGAAGATGACTGAGCACAGGAACAGATTGCCCATAGATGACATGTAGTCTCCCTCATTGGAGATATTCAAGAGCCATCTGGAGTACAACCCTGTACAATGTGTTCCAGGATGACCCTGAGAAGGGAGGATGGACCAGATGACACACTATACTTCCTTCCAATCTGACCCATTCTGTGATTCTGTAACAGTCAAGAAAGTGAAATTTTCACAGTAGCTGCCTGACTTGTCTTCAAGTCAATTAAGAGAAATGTGTAGAAACTATAATTGTGATTTTTCTGTGAAGAAGTAATATTTTTTTTCAAATATACCTAATAAAATGAAGTTGAGTGTTCAGCCCTCAAAGGGCCAATAGGTCAAGAAAAGAGAAATCTGAGAAGATTTTTTTTTTTTTTTTTTTTTTATTTTATTTTATTTCAATATTAAGCAGCAGCTTCTTGATATTGTGGGTTTCTAGCCTCTTAGCAGTCAGTTCTTGCATAGATTTTTATGAGGTATTGGTACAGATATCACAGATAACAAAACAAATCAATTGAGAATAGAAAGCAATCATCAAAACACTAATGAAAAATTCTGTAGTCTGTAGTCCTAACTGTTTATGTAAGATTTAATTCTGAATATTTATGCAAGCAGCATCAAATACTAATTGAAAGAGAGCAAGTCCCACAGATGCAAAGGGACTCTAAAGGCCTGTAGCATCCAGTGCTGCTGAACAGATACATTCTGCTTTAAAACAGCAACAAAACCTGACACATTGAAAATCCATGTGACTCAACATTTGCTCAGAAAAGAAAAGAACCACACATGGAAGCTAGTTTCCCAGGCAACTCTGAATCTCTGGGAATATATATCCTAAAGAATTATCTTTGTCAAAGGAGAAACTATTGTTATGCGATAGTAAGTTACAGAACGATTTCTGTTTGAGCTTAATTAGTTAATTTCCACGGTTTCGTCCCAAATGCTCCCCAGACTAATTAGGTGGGAATGAGTTCCTTATGGGTTTCACAGGTTCTTACAGCTTTTCAAATTTTCCAGTAGATTTGTGTTTCATTTTGTCTAGTTTTGGTAAGATGAGATTACCCTCCTCCCATTCTCTCTCCTCTTTTTGCATTTTTTTCGCTTCCCCAGAAAACATGTATTGCAGAAGTCTCTGATGGTGATGATACTGTGTTAGTCATACCTCTGTTAGAACCTGGTTTAAAAGATCCTCTGAGAATATTTTCTCTCATAGCTCCAGTGTGTCCATGCTTTTCCCAAAGGTAAATATATGAATAAGCACTATAAAAAAATAAAGTCACTAAAAGAACAGTCGTTGCTGCTTAAGCAGAGGGAGGAGGATGCTCTGGCAGATAAGAATATGTGCTTTTTAAGTTTACATTTCTAGGCAAAATTTTGCTTGAAGGCTGTCCTGTTGCTGGCAAATAACAATGCCTATAAGCCAGTTCTTGTTGAAAACTTAGGTGGATGTACAAACACACACACACACACAGATTACTACTCTGACATAGTTCAAGTGCACTGTATTAAAAAAAATAAATGCCTGAAGGTATATTACTGTGTCCCGCAGCCATAGGGAGGAGGAGAGAAGATCCAGCAGGCAGGAATTGTGCAGCAAGAATGATTTATTTAATTATTTTACAAACTCTTTTAGAGACTTTTTTCTTCATAGTCTAATTGGACAAAGGATCAGCCACCCCTTGGGGGTGATTGGCTAAAATCCTAAAGCATCCATTGTCAAAATATTTTTCTACTGTACCATAAACAAGACTTTTCAAGGTTGCAGGTGTTTGGTTGTTTACATTCCCTGCTACCTCTTCTGTGAGAGAGAAAAGTCTCTCATGGACTTAGAAAATAGCAAGAAAATCCTTGCTAGCAGCATTTTTGTATCCACAGCACTGAATCTGACTTGTGTGTCTGGAAGACCTGATCAGCAACACCCTATGTATATCCAAGAACACTCATTCTAGATTGTTGTAGTGGGGATTCCTACAACACGTATATACAGCGAGGCCCGTGGAAAAGAAATATATGGACCTGATAGATGTTTTCAGAGAGATGTTTATTTTCCAGCCACATAGCCAGCGACTTGCCAAAGAACTGTGTCAATCACAGGACCAGAGGGTCCTTGCTGGGCTGGGGAGCACAAAACAACCAATGGGGAACAAGGTTGACCAGGGAGTAGGGAAACCCCATGCATCCACCCCAGGGCCCCTCTCCCAGGACCCCACACCAGGGGAGAGGAACACCAACACTGGATGATAATGTCATCAGAAATGGAGTGCAGGTTGTTCATCCTGAATGAGAAAATGTCTCTGATGAAAATGCTGGTGTTGTAGGTTAACACCGGTGGGCAGACAAACACCACACAGTCACTTGGTCACTTCCCTCACCACTTCCATTTGGACAGGCAAAACAGAGTAAGTGCCTGGGTGCTGTGCAAACACTGCTCAGCAAAAGCTAGAACATTAGTGGTTATAGCACTGTCTTGGTCAAAAACCTAAAACACAGCATCATATGAGCTGCTATGAAGAAAACTGAACAGTAGTAAAAAACAGTAAGTAGCAGACAGTTAAGGAGTAGCCAGGACCACTACATGATCAATAGATCATTCATGGGTAGAAGTCTTGTTTAAGCAAAAAAAAAAATAGCATATATTCCACTCTCAGGATGTCTGTTTCTGTAAAGTCACATGAGCTATTCTACATTTGAATGGTTCAGAATCAACTGGTTTGGGGGGTTTTTAACAGGAGTAGGTTGGCAGGAGATCTAAAAGTATTTTTAAATGAGTTTATTTTTGCCTACAAAAGATCACCAACTGTGGTGATTGGAAAGAATGTTCATGGAAAATTTGATTAAGGACACCTTGGTTTATTAAAAAACTTGGTTATTTTTCCATTACTGAAAATTGCTCTTGTTTTTGAGATTTATCCAATCAAAGGCACAGAAGTAAATAAAATAGTTACAATTTTGAGTAGTCAAAATAAGTGTTTTTAAGCTAGCAATGGGACAATAATCCCTCTCATGAACAATATGTAGAAATTGCTGTAAAGAACTCATAATTTGAAAAATGAAAAGGAACAGCAATCTTTCGGATTTTTTGAGGGGCAAATTAACATTTTTATGGTGGTATATATCTTCTACTGGGAATTCTCTCGAGACAACCAATGCAAGTTTCTTAGTACAGTAAAATCAAAGGGTAGATCCTTTCTTTTCCATTAAAAGCAAATAAAATAAATGAAAAAAAGATGTTTTATTATCTGCTTAAATGCATTCTCATTTTACCATGGCCTATCCAGACTGAATAATGCATAAGCAGCATCATGTTTGTAAAGACTGAATCATGGCTACTTGCTCACCAATATATCTGATCTGATAATTCCCTGAGGCAATCCCTACCTTTAAATGAAATAACTCAATGTTTGCTGTGTCAACAAAGATATGTCTGAGGAGTAGAAACTTACATGTGCTTTCTTCAAGAAAATGCATTTTTAAAGTACATCTGCGAATTATACAGTACTTCTTTTTTTCCTTTTGGGGGGGAGGGTTGTTGTTGTTGTTTTTAATTTTTCATAAAATATTGGTAGCCATCATTAAAATAGCAATTCTTCCATTCAGGTTTCTATATTCTTCAGTCAAAAAGTGTCATATTGCTCAGAAATCAAATATGGTGGAACTGATCCTACATCTTACCTGGCACCCATCAAACCTCACAGAAAAATTAAATTCTAAATGTTGTAACTATAACATTTGTTTTCCTCATCTCTTTAGAGTAAATGCCAGCTTTAATTGTGTTACACAAGATAAATCAGACTTGGACTTTAGGGTATACGCACCCCTGCGGCTGCTGTGGTTATGATAAACCCTGAATCTGAATACGTGGGTAGCAAGTTTCCCAGAAAGCAATGTGGGCCCTGACAAAATCTGTTCTGGAAGCTGTGTGTGCCGTTTCCACAGCACCATATCAGATCTAATATCCCTGCACTTTGGTGCAGCCCCATTGAACTCATACGTGTTTCTGAGCATGTGCAGGTAAGTGTTCAGCTGTTCTGTATGGCCTTATCCCTGGAATCTCTACAGGTTGAAAAATTCAACAGAACATTAATTTTATCCATGTAGACATCTTAAAATTCGTCTTTGGAAATGGAGAATAGTTTCTTCATTTCTCATATCACTGTCATGGTCCTTTTCAGCATCTGAATGTAATTCGGACTTACCTTACCCAAATGTCAGTAACAACAGAGGGCACTGCACACCATTTAACACACCATTTGTTATTGTGATATTCAGTTTAAGGAAGGAGTTTCTGTTCTTTTTAATATTGTATCTTGGAGGAGTTAACTGTATAAAATAGCTTAATTTAGAAAGTTTAATTTACTACATAACTGTGCTAGATTATCCATATTTCATAAAAGCAGAGATATTGAAATGGCATTTAAAGAAAAAGTCATGGTGGGTGGTAAGTAAGGGTTTTTTATATTTTATATTGGCCTTCTCTGATGAGCATATAAGAAGTCTGACAGACGTCAAAAATTAAATTTGATGAGATTACAGAACAGCATTGCAAATTATTATGCCCTAGTTGTCTGATATATGAAACAAACAAGCAAAACTTTCAGTTTCTGTTGAAAAAATTGTTTTAATTTCTTCTTTCCAGGATATAAAGTCCTTTTTGACAAGCATTTTTTAATTTTCAGCTCTCCTCAGGGATAGTGTATTTTTTGCATATATATATGCTGTGCTTGTCTAGTGATTTAAGAGGAGAAATATATTTGGTAGGTAGATCTGAGATGCAAGAATAAAAATTTCAACTTTCAAAAACCCTCTTGTTTTAAAGGCTGGTCATTATTAAATAAACATAAAACTATTAATTAACACAGTCATGCTTTCCTAAAATGCAAATTACCACTAAATATTACCACAAACTGAATTTGATGGAAGCTGAATAATTTTAAGATTATCAAACTTTATATTAATGATACATTTCTAAATAGTTCATTGAGATTGTAAGAGAAGGTCAAAAGCTGCCTATTTAAGCAATTCATTATTAGGGTCAAAAAGATGAGTAGGTTGATCTTGAATGTAGCTTTCAAGACACACTCAGATTTCAAGCCACAGTAAGATTAGGGAGTACATGTTTTCTCTGTAAAATCCCTGTAAGATTTGCTATAATAAATAATTAGTAAGTCAAAAAAATGTATAAAATAGCTTTTCACATATTACATAATCTGCTAACGTGCATTTATTTAGTTATATAACTTATCTAAACATAGTGTTCTCCAGTGGACTCAGGTTACATATATTTTACAGGTACAGGGTATATATGCAATCACTGGAAGAAAAACATGTTTGAAGTAATTGCCTAATAGTATAGGAGCTTAAATTTCTTGCTTAAATTGATCAGATCTGGGCAGCTCTGCTTTGCTTTATAGTAATGTTCCAGTGTTACTATCTTCTGGTAAAGAAAGAAATACACAAGATGGGAATAGGTTTAAGTACTCTTAGGTTTGTTCGTTCAACATGTAAGTACCAAGAAGCTCAAACGCAGTAAAAAATAACCTGCTTTAAGCATGACACCTCTGCCTTATATTAGGTTGCTATTTCCAGTGACAATGGTTATGCTGAGGCAAAGTCAGTATGATTGCTCTGGTGAGGCCCTGGCTACACTGCTTGCAGAAACTTGCAAAATTCCCATCAAGTGCAGAGGTTTTTAATAATCCCTAAGACATTATGATCACATATATTCTTTCTGAGAGAACAGTCCTTTGGGCTATGATTTTGTCATGAGTAAAGAATCAATGTTGTTCCAGTCAGATGGATGGCATAATGATCTGCACTAAGAGTTGCTATCAGATGTACAGATAGGCTTTTCCATGCAAAATACTCTTTGACCTCACATCCAAGAAAAACAGAATTATTCCTAGTTCAGCTATGATATTTTAAAGCACTCAGCAAAGCAAATCATTGTAACAGAGGTTTTTCTGTGCAAAGAATAAGGAGAAGGAAACATACAGAACCTATTATTATTTTTATCTAACAGGCACCAGTTACATTTAAATACTTAAAACATTTTCAAGACTTCTATGTATGTCCACAGCCAATGAAGGTTAACCACTCAGCTTTCATTATGCATATTAATTTCCTCCTGAAAAAAACATCAGCTTTGTTATTTATCACTTACATGGTTACTACTGACTGGTGAAATCATACTGCATCCATACTGCATTCTTTGAAAGCATTTTCTTCAACTAGCTGGCACCAGGAATGGTTTAGAAAAACCCATAACAGAGGTATCACTGGCTGCATGTAGAGGAACACATGCCAGAAAGGATCAAATAGTTCCCACTAAAAAGGCAAATGACTTTAAAAAGGAAAGAAAAGATGTGAACCTGCTGGAGTGATGCAGAGAAGGGCCATGAAGATGCTCCGTGGTTGAGAACACTCCTCCTATGAGGATAGGCTGAGGGAGTTGGGGCTATTCAGCCTGGGGAAGAGAAGGCTTCTGTGAGACCTTAGATCAACTTTTCAGTAGCTAAACAGGGCCTATAAAAAACCAGGAGGGACTTTTTAGCAGAACCTGTTGTGCTATGACAAGGGGTAATGGTTTTTAACTAGAAAGATTTGATTTAGGTAAGATATAAGAAAGAAATTGTTTTACAGTGAGGGTAGTGAGACACTGGACCAGGTTGCCCAGAGAGGTGGTTGAACACTTTCCCTCCCTGGAAGTGTTCAAGGTCAGGTTGAACAGTGCTCTGAGACACTGGATCAAGTTGAAGATATTCCTGCTCATTGTAGGGAGATTAGACCTTTAAACATCCCTTCCAATCAAAACTATTCTATGATTCTACAATTTTTCAGCTTGTATTTACTAAATGTCAAAATTAATTAAAGAAATATTGACACGACTCCATCCCCCAGTGTAAGAAATTTTGTTTTAAAAATATGAAAGGGCTACTGTTGAAAGCAAATCTGTCAGGTGCTTCAGACACACTAATCACAAAAGACCCCCACATTTTCTAGAATTAAAAATCCAGAAAGGTACTGCTGAAATGAATTTGCAAAATATGCCATTTATCCTGGAAAAGTTGTAATTGTGACACATTAGTAGCATACAGCGACTGTTGTGTGTTATGGGAATGGTCCCCTAATTAGTTTTGTCATGAAAATTCATTTAAAACCATTTTGTTCTTGATATTTCTTAATTATTCCAATGACACATTCAGATGCCTCCAGATGGCTTGGAGCAGGATAAATAGCACTGAGAAACTTCCCTAATAGCATCCTACTCTGATTGTAATATTCATGCAATATCCAGTTTCTCTATATTAATTTCAACATAATTAAGTAACAAAAGGCAAGAAATTCCTTTGGTGATGCTTTGGATTTGGAAGAAGTATCTGAAGAAGAAGCTGAAAAATCAGCAATATCAAAGTCTGAATTGAGATCAAAATTTCTGCTGGGAGATTTGGAAAGAGGCTTCTAATACATGCAGATGGCTTGATTACTTATTTCTGTATTCATATTGAAAATTTTAAAGGGTTATGATACTATTTTTCTTTCAAAAAAAGTTTTCGACCAACTTAATAACAATCATTTTGAAATGTTGAACCGGTTTCTATCAGGCCCATTAGTTTCTCAGCACTTATCTTAAGAAAGCTGCATCTTCATTTCAATAAAATGAAGAACACAGATGAAAAATGTCAAGATCACACAGCTGAGACACTGTATGTATCCATATGGGAAAAACCACTACTATTTTTTATGAAATGGTAATGAAGTGTGTCATCAGTTTCCTATAGGAACAGTATCCCTTTTTTCTTTCTTTAAATCTTGAAGTATCTTGGATTAACTACAACAGTATTTTAAAAACTCCTATATGATTGGGAATCTATCAAAAATCTAAGCCTCTGTTAGGCAGACAAACTGATTTGGTCACCACTTTGATATGCACACAGGTACTTTGACTAAGGTAACCAACATAAGGCAGATTTAAACTGGTACATGCACTGCTAACCAAACTGCCTTTCTCTCAAATCCTTTCACATCTATCATTGTGTTTATCCCAAGACTGTCTGTGAGACAGGAAGCTTCTCAGAGTATTGAGAAATACACTGATTTACTCATTCTTGAAAACAGGTAGAAGAGAAGTTGAGCTACAATTTTCTTATTGTTTCCCAGGTGCTTCAAGAAATGAGTCATCTATATGAGGACCTGATTCTATGTCTTCCTCAAAGAAAGAAAACAGTGACCTCAAGTATCACTGTATTTGAAAGCTTTCTGGCTGAACAATTTCAATAGACCAGCATCATCTGTTGCCTGAGCACAGAATAGGACTTGTGAAGAGGACTGCAATTCTATGATTCTATGACTTCTGTTCTAAGCATCTCATAAAATGATGACTTTGGGAGGACTTGCTAAGAAATTACAGCTTGAAGAAAAAGAGGCAATATAAGGAAACACACACAAAAGATAGCAACAGGTTGATATGTTTTCTGATCTCATTTCCAACCTAACACTTTGTCATTAAGACCTGTCCTGTGCATTATCTAATTTTCTTTACAACTCAACAACCTAATATTTAACTCAGCACTTTCCAGGAGCTCCAACACCTCATTCTAGAAAAGGTCCCTTTTACTGATAATGTCAATACACACCCAATCTTCAGTTTCTCAGACATGGTTCATCTGAAATCCTCAAGCAACCTCCTTTTCAGTTTGAGCAAGCACCTAATATCCTGTGAGCACATAGTTCTGATGCATTTTCCAAATGTTTTTCATGTCTCCTCAATACAGAATCACATAATTATTTAGGTTGGAAAAGACCTCTAGCAATGAGTCCAACTTTTGATTGATCACCACCTTGTCACCACTTTTGATTGATCACCACCTTGTCAATTAGACCATAACACCAAGTGCCACATACAGTCATTTCTAGAACACCTCCAGGGATGGTGACTCCACCTCCTCCCTGGGCAGCCCATTCCAGTGCCTAACAATCCTTTCCATGAAGAAACTCTTCCTGATGTCCGGCATGAACCTCTCATCCTGTTGTTGGATGCCTGGGAGAAGAGGCCAATCCCCACCTGTCTACAGCCTCTTTCCAGGCAGTTGTAGAGAGTGGTAAGCTCTCCCCTGAGCCTCCTTTTCTCCAGACTAAACACCCCCAGCTCCCTCAGACACTCTTCACAGGACCTGTGTTCCCAACCTTACACCAGCTCCACTGCCGTTCTCTGGACACACTCCAGTACCTCAATGTCCTTGTAGTGAGGGGCCCAGAACCGGACACAGGATTTGCGGTGTGACCTCACCAGTGACGAGTACAGGGCAAGAATCACTTTTCTTATCCTGCTGGCCACACTGTTGCTGACACAGGCCAGGATGCCATTGGCCTTCTTGGCCACCTGGGTACAGCTGGCTCATGTTCAGCTGCTGTTGACCAGCACCCCCAGGTCCTTTTCCACTGGGCATCTTTCCAGCCACTCTTCCCCTGCCTGTAGCACTGCAGGGAGTTGTTGTGACCCAAGTGCTGATCCCAGCACTTGGCCTTGTTGAACCACACACTCCTGGTTTTGGCCCATTGTTCCAGCCTGTCCAGATCCCTCTGCAGGGCCTTCTTACCCTCCAGCAGACCAACATTTCCACCCAACTTAGTGTCATCCACAAATTTACAGAGGTTACACTAGATCCTTGCATCCAGATCATCAGTAAAGATATAAAAAAG
Organism: Corvus hawaiiensis; assembly: GCF_020740725.1. Lineage (NCBI taxonomy): Eukaryota > Metazoa > Chordata > Aves > Passeriformes > Corvidae > Corvus > Corvus hawaiiensis. The sequence continues at coordinate 26,155,673 of NC_063217.1, forward strand.
GACTCAGTCCCAATACTGACCCCTGGGAAACACCACTAATGACTGTCTGGCAACTGGGTGTGACACCCTTCACCACCCCTCTCTGGGCCCAGCCATCCAGACAGTTTTTAACCCAGCAAAAAGTGCACCTGTCCAAGCCATGGGTTGCCATCTTTTCCAAGAGAATGCTGTGTGGGAGACAGTGTCAAAGGTTTTGCTGGAGTCGAGGCAGAAACATCCACGGCCTTTCTCATTCACCAGGTGGGTCACCCAGTCATAAAAGGAGATCAGGTTGGTCAGCCAGGACCTTCTTAAACCTGTGCTGGCCGGGCCTGATCCCCTGATTGTCTTTTATGTGCCTTGTTATAGCATTCAAGATGATCTGTTCCAAAAAGATACATACTTTCAAATCTGAGTTCAAATGCACCTTAAAAATTGGGTCATTGAAGAATTTGCCTAAGTGTTGCATGTGGTGGCACAAAACTCAGGGACAGTATCCAAGGAATCTGGTTTTCATGAGTCATATACATATAACATTCAGCATAAAAGGAATCCCTCAGATGCCTGAGAAGGATCACAGCATGTGACAAAGGATGGAGAAAGACTTTAACTGAATTTTAGGGAAGTACAAGAAGGAGAGGAAAAACAGAAAGGTAGACACATACATATTTTCATTGCAGATCTCCTATTAAAGTTCAATATAGATTTATATTGTCCCTGTAAAAATCTCATATTGTACATTGTAGTGAGTTAAAAAGTGAAGACTACTGAACACACACAAAGAATATTACCTGCAATAAATTTTTTTTGATTATGAAAAGATGTTAAAAGTGTAAAGTTATAAGCAGATGTGGTGTAAGTATACTGAAAGAAAAGGTAATAATTATAAAAAAGCTAATTTACATTAATAGAAATAGAAATAAGGGAATTTTGAAATACTGAATAAAGTAAGTTTAGTGAAAAATGTCAAAGTCTGGTAGATATTGTAATGAAAGTAGTATATCAGCTCTGAATCTAGTATATTATAAAGATGATATTGTTAATATTGGGAGAGTCATTCTAAACTGCACAAACATTTCATGTTCTGGATGATATTTAGCTGTTAGACTCATTTTTGATATTTCTTCCAAGAACTTAATAAATAAAATAAAAATACAATTCAAGTCTTCTGAAAAAAATAGTAGAATGGAGATAGAAACGGCAGCTCTCAGTAATTTGAATGACCAGATGAAATAAAACTCCTGATGTGGAACAAGAAGCATATCAAATAGAGAAAAAAATTTTGTCTTTTTTATGAAATGGAGTTTGTTTACAGCCTATGGGGCCACAGCTACATTTTCAGACTTTCACAATCATAGTAAAATCTGTCTCAGCTAAAAAGAAAAAAGAGGGAGGAAATTAATCAGTGGTGGGAAGCATAGAACATAGTGAACATGCAGTTAACACCCTTCAGATTGCCTACATACTTGAGGTCATCCTGACCGACTCTAAACACAAAGCAAAACTGCTCTGTGCTCTTCTCTGATGGGTCAGGAAGCCCCAGAGGAATCCACAGGCAAAGAGTTTTCTATATTCTCTGCTTCAAAACATTCAGGAATTCATCTGAGACCTACAAGATATAGAGACAGGTATTAAGTCAAAGAGTAAATCAGTGGTGGAACATATTCCTTTAAGAAGTTTTAGGTAGTGACTTTTCACAGAAAGCCTTAGAATAAAATAACTGGACATTGCAAACTGGGTTTTGTGTTTATTACTTGATATGCAGGCTTCAGGATGTGATGACTTTCCGACTATGCAAAGAATGGATCTTATTAAAAATTCTTAAGCTCTGACACACAGTTTAGATACTTATTCAAGCATCTAAACTGGAATTTTTTTTAAAAAGACTATTTTTTTTTTCAGCAAGAGCTACTGAGACACAAATTTCCTCAGGATTAATGGCAAATTAATCAGATGCAGCACCTGAATTCTGGAGCATTTTATATCTTACAAGTTATTGATGTCCTCAAAGCAATGCTGACAAAGTTACTCCATTCAAGTATAATATAACATTTTGCCATTCTTTCTCCAGCCATCAAGAATTACAACAAACAGCAGATTTTCTGGAGCAAAGGAAGATAAAAAATGGCCCCTCATCTGTCTGAAACAAAACATTACACCTGGAAAAGAAGGCCAACTGGGTAACAGGTATTTGAACTAAATATGTGGCAATCCATTCAACCTTTTCAAAACCAAGCATCTTTTCTCACAAAGCCACTATCAGCCTCTTGACTTCTAAGTATATCAAGTCTACTGTAAAATAGAAGAGCTAGAGCCAGATGAAAAGCCTAGAAATTTGTAAAGAGGATAGATTCTGATTTTTCAGGGGGTGAGGCTATGAAATCCATAGAAAATTATTTGGGCTTTTTTTGCAGGTGGTTGTTTTGAAAACCAAAAGTATTACCTGAATCTGATTTTTTTTTTTTTTTTTGTGAGATGTAATGGCTCAGTACTAATTAATGAGAATTAATGAGACCCAGTTAACCAACTAAACCATGCCTCAGTTTCTAACATGCTCAGTATAAACAATAATTATAAGAAAGGGCACCTAATTAATCAAAGATACTTCTGACAGTCAGTTGCTAATGTAGCTATGCAGGCCAAGGTTTGTTAACCAGTCTGTCTCCCAAAAACTTATGCCATTAAAGGAAATCAAAGAGAACAGATACCTTTATATTTTTATGCTTTGTTTTCCGTTTGTCTGTTAAACTTGTAAATATTGCAGACTTCAAGAGCTCTCCTTAAGCAGGGTTGGCGGGGAGATGATCACAAACAAAATAACACTGAGCTCAGGGTTATTTTTAAGGCAGCTTTTGGAAACCACTACCTTGCATTTGCTGCTCTGACTTGTGTTTCCATGGAAGCAGGACTAGACATGGACACAGTCACTAGCAGATGAGGCAATTTCAACTGCCAGTTTCTGGTTCTCAGCTCTGTTTCCATGACAACCAGTGCTGGCACCCTGAAAAGGAGGTGAGGTATTTAAAACACTACAGTGCTCTTGATAAATATCTGCTGCTGTACACGCACAACACAGACCCCTTACGTCTCCAACTACAAAAATGCTGCTCAAAGTAGCAGTGAAAATACATCTTGATACCAACTACTACCATTTCCCTGGGCAGGTTTCAAGGTGAAAGAATGTGTGGTTTATGACAGCTGATTCCATCCTGACGTCCAGGAGCCAGGGGGAAGGGTCATTCTCTTCTTTCAGAACGAAGATGGAGATAGACAAAGATGCTGTGCTAAACATATGTTATTGTTTCACAAGGAAAACACAATATTTTTCTATATTTGGTGTCATTTTTCTATAAAGAATTAACCAAAGCCCTCTTGAAAAAGTGACAGTGTGGCGGAAGTGAGACTGAACAACTTAAGATGGTTCTCAGGGTTCACAGAAATTTTGGGGCAGCAACTGCCCTTTTCTTCGCTTAAATTTTTCACTCCTTTTGAATATCTACACACATCTTTGTTCCTGTGAAGAGATAGGTGTAGGCAAGGGCCATCTTTTTTTGTTTGTACTCTTTGGAGAAAGGGTACAGAAGCATCAGTTCTTCTGCCAGCAGGTACATGTCACAAGAGACAGCTGCAGACCAATTCTCATCCTAATCGTAGCTGCAATTTGAATCTGTTCCCTTCCCATATACAAAGCACTTGAACTAGAAAGAATTCCAAAAAGAGAGGGAAAAGCCAAATTTATTTATCTTGCTAAGAAGAGAAACCTTAATATGACACCTCTGGAAATAAGGGGAGGTGGATTTGTGTGTGCAAATTGCTATATGAAAACAATAATGCATTTTGTGTAGAGGTTGTGGTCCCCTGTTTCAGAAAACTGAAAACCCAAAGGGTCCTTACCATTCCTGGTGCAACTTACAGGAAAAGGAAAAAGAAGGGATGACAAGTTGATTAAATGTCACCTGTAATACAAGCCTGTAAAACTTTAGAAACAACACTGTCATCTCTATATATTGCATATGCCAAGAGAAAATGCTAGAGGCTTGCTCTCAGTGATGAAGCAGAGAATAAGTAGACATCTAATAAAATTGGAATAAAAAGCCTTAAAGCAAGTATTAAAACTAGATTATCAAAAGGCAGCACAAAATTTGGTACCAGAATTAAGAGCACAGCTGTGCTTGTCTTCCAGAGGTGCCTAATTACCATAATACAAGGATGACACAGGCTAGTGGAATTAAGTTTGTCAGAGATCTCTCACATTGTGAAAACTTCAGATTCAAGCTTCCATGATATAAATCAAACTCTTACATGATGAAAGCTGATCAGATAGGTCCATAAATTAATGAACTCATGAAGTCTTTAATTCAATCTTTTATAGATATTCACAAAATATATAGTAGTCTTTAAGAAACTAATTACTTTTTAACAATGGACTTTTTGAAGATAATTGTGTGTTCAGTCAAGTTAATAAAAATACTTGCTTTGTTGGGAAAGTATAAACAGTTGAAAATGCATGCATAACGTGTTATTCAAAGAAATTGACATGTACAAGAAAAATTGAGGTAAAGAATGGACTTCCTTTGTTCCGGCTTGGAAATTGCCATTAGTGCATTTGTAGCTGTCTGGCTGTTGCACCTACCACATAAGTCTGGTACTTCAGTAGTGGTAAGAAAACCTGCAAAGGCTTCTGAAAACCTACCAGCTCAAGAACATCAAAATATTGGGAGCATTATCAATGTTAAGAATGTATTACTTGATTTTCCCAAGAAATAAATCATCGATTGTGTTTTTGTATGTCTGTACAAAGGACCATCCTGCCCCTTGCCAGTCTCTGACACATCTTTTAATAGGCATCATACATTTGAATTCCCATGCCATACCCTTGAAATATTCCAACAAACTGAATAAGCATAACAAAAAAAGGCATGATTTTTCTTTTTTCTTTATGGTATTTTTAATTTAGCAGAAATAATTTTTAAGATTATCAGCCCAAGCTAACACAGCTTTCCATTATGGGTCGAAAAGATTTTTGATAGTTAGGAAAGAATTATGCAGAGAGGAAAAGTCAGAACAAAGCATTAATTTTTTAGAGAATGAAAAAATTACAGGTTAGGAGCCAGGTCCTTAAGTACGGCAGGACTGCAGTGGAGCCAGAATTATGTTGAATAGTGCTCTCTGTAAGTATTTGAAACTGCACTAGCACAAAGCCTGATGACCCTTGCATTTGCCATAGAACTTGTACATGTGCAGGTGGGAAATGCATCCACAAAGAAAAGGTCAATGCCTATATCCTGGAAATAATGCTCCTAGCCTTGCCTTCAGGCGCAAGCAGGCTAAAAAAAAAGCCTTAAAGCACTCTGCAAAGAAGCCATTGCTGAGTATACTGAGCAACAAAATCAAATGCTATCGAGAATTCAGTGGTATGGAGTGAAGTCAAGACTACTTGGCAATGTCATTTGGGGTAAGCAGTGTAGAGTATGACTTTACTACAACACAGAAAGATCTGTGGAACAGGAGGCACAATTGTCATCATGAATAGCTTTACAGCTTTGACAGAAAGCTCCAGGAAATACAGAAATGCACTGACCAGTTTTATGAGTGCAACTAGAAGGAACAGTTCTGGCTGTAGTTTTTGCCAGGTCTCCAAACACGACAGTCAAAAAAGGTTTCCCACATGCTAAACCAAAGATAAGCTGTGCATGACAGTTAGCTAAATTGTTTATATGGGTTCAGACAGAAATCTCAGAAGCCTGAAGTGCTGCATTTGTCACATCTGCCTATAGAAGCAGGTCCATGGAGGGCACATGAGGATGAGTCAAGCCTGAACATAAAGTACCTGCTCTGAGGCAAATAGAGGAGAGATTACACAGGAACAAGAATTTCATATTTGACTCATGGTCTAGATCAGAAGAGAAAAATTTGCTGCTACTTACAGTAGATTATGTTCTTACCAAAAATTGATTATTTCTTCAACTTCTGAAAGGTACACCATAGGAGAGAAATTTAAAGCAGTTGAAGGAATGTGGGCAAGAATTTCTCTCTGTAAAATCAGAGGAGCTAAGTGGTGATAAAGATGACTTCTACTAAAGACAGACAAATTGAATCAAACAGGAAATTATTCTGGCCATGTTGGATCACTTCAGAACATTTCTTTCCATGTGACAGCAAACAAGAAACAGATGTGCCAAAGGACAGGAGACCCATGTTTCTCTTTCCCATAAATCCCTGGCAGCCTAGTGAAGCAATGCCATTCTGAACAAGATGGTTGTCACTGCTAGGGCAGAGCTGCAACTGAATCACCAAGTAGTTACAATAGACCAAAAAAAGGATGGTCACAGGTCTCAAAAGAATACTGCAGGTGGTTGTAAGCTGCAAAATGGAGTTGAAATTCTGGGTACATACACTCCATGCATTTTAAGTTAAACCTGCTCAACAATATATGAATAAGAGAGGTAAAAGGCAGATGGAAAACTGGCTTATTCTCTAAATTGAAAAAGTGGAAGACATGAAATTTGAACAAAAGAAACTAAAATCATATAAAATATGCATCTGCATTTGGGTTTATCAGTTATCACTGTTAGAGATGTTAGAGATAAATCAAAAGTATTTCAGTTCACTTCTGAGTCCAAGGTAGATAAAGCCACAATTAAAAGCTGTAGCAATAATAAACATTATGGTCAAACTTTTATTATGTGTTTTATTGTTATGCACAAGCAAGAATATGTTTCTTTTTACTCATATGTTGTAAGTAAGCACTGTTTCAGGGATCAAAGAACATAATTTTAAACAAAACTACTGCTAGCCAAATGACTGTGTAAATTTCAACATTTTATTTGTCCATTATTCTTTTAAATAGCATTTTAAAATTCATATACTCCAATTTTTGCATTCTCTTCACTGAATTGTAAATAGAGGAACAGTGTAATAAAGCTACAGTCTTTCCCAAAAGAAATGATAGAAAGAAATTTAGAGTTTTCTCTTTGCCACCATGATTGAAAGCAAATGAGCATCTGTTACCATCCCAGACAACAAGAAAAAGCATAATCCCTTTATTAAACCAGATATGTGGAATTCTATGAGTTAAAATCAATAAATTTATTCAGTAGATATTTCATTCAGTCATTCCTTGTCACACATCAGAAACCAAGCTGCCAGGAAAGATATGTTTTTGTAATTCTTCAATGTTATGTCTCAATAAAGTCCCATTTCAGTATTTTAGGCTGTCAGTATTTGTGGTGGTATCATGCTGAAAGGATTACTGAATATTAGTCATCCAAACAGACCTTTAGATCTCTTTCCTACGTAGCAATACCTAGAAGCAGGAGCTGAGTCATGTAGCCATGTCTTCTTTCAAGATCACCAAGTCCTGCAACTTATGTTGAGAGCCTGTAAGTCCTTGGCAAAAGAAATAGGTTCCTTTATCAGGAAAAACAGTGGATTTGAAAATTATTCTTTTCTGTCTTAGTCAAAAGTAATGTCCTAAGCTGGTAATTCTGGGAAGTAAAATGCTTTCCTCAAAAAAGCTTCCCTACTATAAGAGTCATGTGTCTGTCTCCCCACATCAAAATTTCCCTCTTTCTACAGTAGTTTCAAGGCAACCTCAGACATTGCTATGATTTATGATAGGAGAACTTCCTGTAACAATGTTTCCAGAAAAAAATAATTTTCAGTTAAAAAGATGGATTTCTCAGCATCCACATATTAAATTTCTATATTTGAAATAGTTAAATCTTCAGATTATTCATAGTTAATATTTTTATTTTCTGCTTTAGAGGCAATCGTATTTTGCTTCAAACATTCCTCTAATTTTAAAATTTATTTTAGAAACATTATCTTCAAAACTATTTTCTTTATATTCTCAGTAGTTTTATAATACTTCACTTACTTTTATCAGTTTTCCAATTCCCTAGGAACCTTAAACTTCTTTGTTTTCATTCTTAACCATTATGAACCACTTTATTTTTAAAGATAAGAGCTTACAGTGAGCAGAGTCAATCTTTTTTGTCCATCAGTAATTTCTTCTGTCATCTCCCTGTTAGCCAGTGAAGCTTTTAAAAGAGAAATTTAAGAAGATGGCCTGAAAAAGTGTCCGTACCTAAAATATTTTTAAGTGTCCTGGTGCCTGACATTATTCTTATTTAACTTTGATCTTTTGCAGTCAGTTTTCTAAAGAGAAATTTTCTACTGTGGTAATGGACAATCAATTTAGTGAAGTTTTAAACCTGCCACTACTTTAAATTTGTGTTTTATGTGTGTACAAATCAGCATTACATTACCTAAAGTTCTGAAAAATTCTTCTGAATACTTTGCAGAGCAGTTCCCTTGGAGATATTGTTTCATTCAAACATTTAGACCTCTACAGCTGATATTTCAAGATATCAAGGTTAATATTAATTCCATGCTAACTATGCAGCAATATTTTTTACTTTAAATTTTCATGGGAAAAAACAAAATACTCCATCCCAAAACAGCCAGTAGTTTTAAAATGTTCATGTGGTGGACACAAGAGCAAATCTCTGCCATGTCCATTTCAAAAGAAAAATCTGCACACGTTTTCCTAATGCCTGGCATTTTCCAAACCAATGACTGACTGTTTTATACAATAGACTAGATCTAATGAGAACAGTTTCTAATAAAGACTATGCATCTGTACGCCGAAAACCAAGGTTCAAGACTCCTACACAGCCTAAGGGAAGACTGGAGCCAGAATGATACTGGTAGACAAATAAAGACCCTTTTCTCACGCTGCTGGCATCTACATTTTTGCTCTATAACTCCATCCTACGCTTGGGACTTCTTTTGCTACAGATTTTTTTTGATGCGATGCATTTTTTTCACTATCACAATCCTAATGAAACAAAACATGAAAAGGGGGAAGTAGAACAGTAGGAACCAAAAGAAAAAGTTGCTTTAGTACTCAAAATTACTCAACATAAGGAGGTCATCTAGCTTGCGCTGCAATTAATCAGACTTTCAGTATTTAGTAACAAAAATTCATAGCAAAATGCTTCATTTATGATTGCCAGGCTATGAGATATTCACTGCTTTCATTTTATTTTATGAAAATAACTGATTTAAATATATTAAATGAATATTGTTTCTATGTGATATGGCATATTAAGTCACAAAAGTAGAAAAAAATCTGATCATACAAAGACAAGGAAATGGTGATCTTCAATATTTCATATGCCTTTAAGCATGAGTGGAAATATCACAAGTATTTATGACTGAATTTTTGTAGACTGCATAAACCAGAAGGAACAAAAGAAATGGAATACAGATTTGAGTAAAGATGTAATTATTCAAAATTTTCTTGTAATGAAAATTGATTGTTCTTCATTGACATAAGAAGCATCACTTGAAACACAGTAACACTACTTTTCTCTTGAGAGCGTTTTAGAAATTTCTGTGGGACTGACAAGAACTCAGGCAAGGAGGTTTCTGGGTCACTGACTTCAATTCTAGTCATTGTAAGTACCTACAGATTATATTAAGATTTATGAAGATGAAGGTTTCATCTAAAAATGTGTTACTTCTTTTATTACATCAGATAATACTTAATTGCACCATGCCCTCTGTGGTTTAATGACTTTCTTTTAATTTCCAACCTACATCTATTAAAGGAATTTATATCTATTCCTTTCTGTGTTATTACAATTTTTATCTAAAAAGATATTCTCTCTCTGTGGTGCTTATCTTCCTGGTGTATCTCATAAACACTGGGAAGAGTCAGTGCATTTTAGAATACTCAATTCTATGGCTATAAGAATGAATGCCATGTACAGTAAACCAATATTAGGGGATCCTGAGTGTTTCTAAATCACTTGGTTGTAGAAAGTTCTAAGTACTCTTAACTCCTATTAAAAAGAATCAAGATGAGAAAATACCTGTCCTCCTGCATAATCAAACCCTCTGAGAGTACTAAACATGGAGTTGAACTGCAATATTACATCCAGGAGAGAACTACACTGAAATGCTTCCAAGTTAATAAAATATTTGCATATGATATTCCAACAGTACTCTATCCTCATTTGTATAAAAAGCATTTGCAGTTCTGTAGGAAACATAATTTGTCATGAAAAATGTATTTTAGAGTAAAATCACAGATGTTTATGTGGTTTTCATGGATGTTTCCAGCTCACCACAGAACCTTCTTCTGTGGTTTCATGGTTACGCACTCAAAGCCACATGAGCTCTTGTACAGGAGCTGCATTGCACAGGTTGCAGTTGTGACTCAAGAAGTGCTGCTGCCTGATGTTGATTCCCTACCTACATCCTCCTAGTTCTGGCTACACTCAATTCTTCTCTGTGATGAACGATGGTATTGGCCATGCAGTTGTATGGAGGGACCTATGGTGTGTGTCCAAGGGTCCAGTCATAAAACCTAGCACAAAGCAGTCAGACTCTCAGCAGTTCAGGGAGAATGTGAAGAAAGGCAGATCGTTTTCTGATCAATATAGTAGAGAGATGTTCTGCTCTCCCAAATGTAATGCTTCCTGCCAAATTTCCTTTGCAAATCCTGCACTTTTGTAAAAACAGCAACACATTGCAATGTGTTGATGCAGGCCAAGGGTTTAGAATATATGAGAAGGAAAACTGATCTTCCAGTAGTCAGGAAACATTCAGAAAACAGGAAACACATCAACAATTAATGTTTTTATCCCCAAAGAAGGGGTTACCATCTTAAAAAAAAATAATGCTGCCACTGTGAAAACATTTCTTTATAGAAAGCAGGCTGTCTGTCTTAATGCTTTTTTGTCATTGTAAATTCAGATCCAAATGAACATCTCTTTGCAATACTGTATTTTCTGCAAAGCTCATGAATCTAATATACCAGTTCCAGTGGCCTGACAGAAAGTTTCCCAGTTCCAGCTGCTTCTCTGGCAGCCTCCAAAGGAATCATTCAAATACTGTTGTTGCAGAAATATCCTTTTCATACACATCAATTATATTTACTGAAACAGCAGTTTGTCTCTATGTTTTTGCATATTCTTCACAATGTAAGTAGGTAAGAAATTATCAGCAAAGTGCAGAGCAGTATCTTCATAAAAAGTCCTTAGTTAAAAATCCTGATATGAAATGTCTACTGACAATTACCATTCTCCTGAGAATGGTAATATGTCTCTGTGTTTTCATTTGCAAGTTTATAAACTGGGGAGGTACTGTTTCTTCTGTTTTGTTTTTAATTTTTTTCTAGAGATATTTTTTAGAGAATTCTTTTGTCTTTCCTTGCAAGTGGATTAAAGCTACCAAAAAAGAAAAAAAAAGAAGTTTTATTCTTCTGTGTTGTTTGCTTTTCACTTTAGACAAATAAAAAATGCAAGAAATCATTCAAAGCGTAAAGGATGCCCAGAACTGAGCTAGAATGCATCCTATGTCATTGCATGCAGTATGCACAGAAGAGAAACTTACATAGGGCTGTCCACCAGGTTTGGAAATGTCTTGTGCTTTCTGTTGCACATTCTGAATGTGTCAGAAAACTCATAAGTTTTAAAAAACAAATGAAATCCCAAAGAAATTCTGGCAGATGACACCCATTAAATTAGAGCCAAGCCAGACAGAAGTCAAGCGAGTTCAAAGAACATATGCAGGAGAGGGGTCTTGATTATGGAGAGGATCAGAAAAAAGACAAAAATATGAAGACGATCTGCTCAAATTAAATGTTCTCCTCTGGGGTCAATGCTAGTTAATGGAAAGGCCACAAATTAAAAATAGCTTGTCCACTATAATGTGTTCTGGGGAGAGTTTCAGGAAAGTCTGAGGGAGCGTCTCTCACATGCTATTCAATCTAAGACATGTACATATATGCCAGGAGATTTAACTGGGGAAAAAACCCCTGAGAAAGAATAAGAATAGAGTGACTATGCCACTTCAATTGATGCTTTGAAGGCAGAGGCCTAAAAGTGCCACTTTTAGGAGTGGCAGACAAGGCTATATCCATAGTTTGCATCAGGCATCTCATTTCCTGTTTAGGAAAGAATTGAAGTTCTGTGGTATGTCCCAGTCTTTGACAACCATTATAATACAAACCATATCATGTAGGAAGATCTGCTAGAAATATGTCCCACTAGACAATGTCTGGACACTTACTTTATAAGGTCTCACAGAGCAATTTTTCTGTTTAATATGTAGTTACTTCATTCCTTACAATGCAAGGTCTCAAATCAAAATACCATATGATAAAGAATTGAAGAATGCACTATGATCCAAGCAGCCTTTATTAAGTGGACCTATAATTTTGTTTTTTAAAAATGTAACAGATTTGTTTAAAAAGACCACTTTTCCATTAAATCATGGTGATTGGCATTAGCTATATATTTAGCAACAAAGTCTTTGGTAAGCTAAGGTGCATGGAAATAAAAGCTTAATAGAGCTGAACAGATGATTACCTCAATGTCCTCCTCCTTTTTACAAAAATAACCATTCTATAATGCTACAATTAACAGTGTTTCACAGGCCAGTTTTCCCAATATTGAAAGTGTTCAACTTCATTAGTGATGGAAAACCTGTGATAGAAATGCATAGGGCCTGCACTGATGAAAGCTAAAGGTTGTCTTGCCAGGAAAGTTCTTAAAGAAGTGCTGCTTGAAACTGTAGTGATATGTTCAGTAATTCCAGGGAGCCATAACTCAGATCCAGGAATCTCCCTCTTTCAAAAATTCCTGTGAAATTACTGAACCCACACACTGTGTAGAAACCTTTAGCCAATGTGAAGAACAATTGATCTTGCTCCCTGGAAGAAGCTATTTTTTCTTACAAGTCTGTAGGCTCAGTTTTCCTTACAGTTCCTCTAGGAATTTCAATAGAATCGATACTCTGGTCAAGAAATTGGACCTTGTTCCTTTTGCACTATCTGGCACTTGGAACAGGGACAGCTTCCTTCTATGTCTATGAGAAGACTTTGAAGGAAAGGAGAAGCAAGAAATGTGTTTTCTTACTTCAATACTTTATTAGAAAGTTGGAACTGTTAAAGTCAGAAGGACAGGAATTCCTCCCTTATGATTAATCGGTCTTTTTAATTAACTAGAAAGCATAAGAAAAGACTGGCTGGTTTTAATAAGCAAAAGTAATTATATTTATTTGGTTTTGGTTTTAAGGCTTCAGAAAGTTATCACTTTCCAATCCACCAGAAACAGTTTAGTGAGTGACGTTATACAGTCACACAATAGTCAAAATCATTCTGCTCCTCCACACTGCTCTTGTGATATCCCACTTTGAGTGCTGCATCCAGCTCTGAGGTCCCCAGCACAGGAAGGGCATTGATCTGTTGGAGTGAATCCAGAGGAGGCCACTGAAATGACTGGAGGGATAGAGCACCTCTCCCATGAGGCAAGACTGAGAGAGTTGGGGTTGTTCAGCCTGGAGAAGAGAAGGCTTTGGAGTGACCTAATTGTGGCCTTCCAGTACCTGAAACGAACCTAGAAGAAGAGGGAGAGAGACTATTTACGAGGGCAAGTGTAGTGACAGGACAAGGGGGAATGGCTTGAGAAGGGTGAAATTGCAAGAGAGTAGATTTAGATTAGAGATTAGGAAGAAATTTTTACTGTGAGGTTGGTGATGCTCTGGAACAGGTTGCCCAGAGAAGCTGAGGATGCCCCACCCCTGGGAGTGTTCAAGGCCAGATCAGATGTGGCTCTGAGCAACCTGGTCTAGTGAAAGGTGTCCCTGCCCACAGCAGGGGGGTTGGAACTAGATGATCTTAAATGTTCCTCACAACTCAGGGAACTCTATGATTGTATGATTAGCCGGAAGGAAAAAAACTAGGAATAGCATTTGGTTTAAGAATACCACCAGTGCTCATACATCAGCAGATTGCTTCCTCTGAATTGCTCATCACTCTGCGTGCCAATAGCTAAAATACCAACTGACCAGTTCACCAAAGCCATTACTTTGGATTAACCAACTCAAAGAAGCCTTTCTCAGTTTAAGTAAACATTTTTCACATTTTTAATTCCGTTCATTAAGCTATTTCTTACTCAGCATTATTTCATTATTAAATACTATTAGCAGTATGGCAAGTGTAACAGTGTACGGTAATACGTCCATCCACCAAAGCAACTAAATTTTAAAATATCTGTAAAGCAGAGAAGGACAAAGATGTTATGGGGGGTGGGGATGGTCTTAATCTATCATTTCCTTCTGGTAAGACATTCTGTTACTTATTAAAATAAACATATTAGGAAGAAATGCAAAAAAAGATATATCAATAACAGAAAAACATGCACATTCCCAAATGGAATAATATGGTAGGAATAGTTAAGGCAAGTTTGAATGCAGTATCATGAATAGATGATGAAATCTAAGATTGTGTTCTTGAATATTCTTTATATTGATATTCTACATATTCTTCAAGTGATAACTTGCGGTGAGCCATTACAGGATACTCTAAATTACCATTTTAAGAAATTTTTTTTTGAGTATCACATAACAAGGTCCTCTTTTTTCTGTTACATGTAAGTTAAATAACTTTTAGTAAACAAGGACATAAAGAAATTACAAGCCATATATCAGTGAGACTAATACCAGCACTATGTTCAGCAATCTATGCCAACAAATTTTTATTTGTGTAACTAATAAATACTTCAATGTTGTTATTCCACAACAACCATTTACACTAAAACAGAAAGAAGTCTACTTCAAAGATCAGTGTTATAGAAGAATAATGCCTGAGTAACCAGAATAAAATAAACTAAATTAACTAAATTTAACCAAATCACAGCCCACTAGGCTTTTTTTTTAATTATTATTTGGCTTTCTGGACTGCCTTGAATAGCATAACATGCAGTCTTCCTAAGACTTTCACTGACTTTCAAGTCATGTGTTTCCCCCTCAATATCCCTCCATTGTTCTGCAAAATTTCTTGTACTTCATATCTTGTACCCCTATGCTAGACCTTCAAGGTTATGTCAGAACCATAAAATAACCTATAATTTAAATAGAAAAGAACCTTCAGAGATCATCTAACCCTTCTCCTTGCTCAAAACAGATGTTATTAGATCAAGTTGCTCAAGGCCATTTCTAGTAAAGACTTGAATGTCTCCAAGGATGGAAATTTCATCACGTCTCTGGGCAACTCATTCCAGTGTTTAACCACCATTAAAGCCCTGTGAGACTTTCAATTTTTTGTCCCAAAATTTTGTTAGAGTCTGTAATGACAGTACTCTGGAAAGGCATTTAAGAAAATTCTTTTATATGGTATTGGTTCAGGTGTTGTAACCTGAAGAGATGTAAGTGTTTACTAGATTTTTTTAAAACTGGAATGCCATGATGTTAAATAGGTTATTTATTTAGTACAAAAATCCATTTTTTGAGCCTTGGTTATGAAAAGCAGCCAAGAAGAATTTTTTCAAATGTCTCTGAAGACAAAGTCTGTTATATCTGCCAAATACGTTCCTCAAAGCAACACGAGGAAAACATACAGTTAATTAGACTTTTACCTTGTGAGGATGCTTCCTTGATTTTATTTACACACAACATTTTCTACCTGTTTTCTGCTGAAATAAACCTAGAAATAATTTTACCAAAGAATTTGACTCAGACCTAAGAAATATGTGTGAAATGCTAAGTGTTCCCCATCTATTCTCACTACATTATGACCATCGGTAGCAGAAACAAATAATAGGAATTAGACCAAGCATGGCTTGATTAGCAGTAAGTCACCTTTTCAGAGCTCAAAAAACTTTATTTATTCTCTGTATCCTCTCCTCTCACTGCACTATTACTGGATGAGTGACACCAATACACTTAAACATAAAGATGTCAAAGAATCAATCAAATGGAAACTTGTAAATTCATTTTATAGTGTCTGAAATTTACTGAAGTCAGTGGGAAGGTCAGGCCCCGTCTTAACATTTAGAAGAATAAATTGATTTAAATGGTGTAAGGTTAAAAATCAACATTGGATTTCACAGGCTTTACAACAGTCAAGATACTTGACAGTAATTGATCCCCTCATTATTTTTTTCACCTTAGCCAAGGTGAAAACCACTAAATACTAAAGTAAATTATCTTCTTTTCTTTCCAAACTACTTTTCAACATCCATTTGCATTTTGTTTTTATATTTCTTCTTCAGCTAGGATACCCTTCCATAGAAGAAATAGATTATTTTAAAATGTTTTTACTACCACCTTTCTTGCAATGCTGCAACATATTTCCAAATTTATTGCAATGCCAAGTAAATCTTTAAATGGAGAAATTAGTGAATGTCTTTGCTGTACAGGCAAGGCTTCACTACAGGGCATTAATTTGTTTCTCACAATTCCACATACTGCAAGTAATATAGAAAGCTATTAATGCAGTCCTTTTCAACTGCTAGAAGTCATTTCTAGCTTTGATCACATCAAACTTTAGCATCAATAATATGATCACTATGATCTCTATATTAATGCAGTTTGAGATATATATATATTCACACTTTAAATGCTCTCTATTTTATTCCTATTTGTCTGAAGTAAAAGAATTTTAAATTTGCTCACACTCTGAAACACCAATTTTAGTCAGCCCCATATTTAAAGGCACTGAAGAAATAACCATTATTATTTTAGTCTCTTACCACACTGATTTCCCACCCAGATAACAGGGCATAATTTATAACCAGTATATAATACTTCTTCCATCACAAACTAAAATAGGTTTGGCATTTTAAAAGGATTTAGCTTTACAGTCATGTTGTGTATTATTAACATCCAAGTTGTTTTGTGCTCAAAAATCCCAATGATTTACCTCAAATTGCTATGTAATCATGGTAATTTCACTCAGGCATGGACAACCAGTCAGAAAGAGTTTACCACAGGTTTCAGGGCACTGCTGGTGACTCAGAAGCTCTGATTAATTCTGTACTCTCACGTTGCTCTCGTGTCACTTTTTGTTCCTCTTCTATCTTGTTTGCTTCTGGCTCCAAAACATATCTCAGATTTACAAGGACAATGCCCGTAGCAAGCAGTGAATCCGATTCACTGGCACCTGAGAGCGCACCTGCACGTTCAGGCTTGGATGGATGGTACTGTTAAATTCGCACCACAGTCCCAGGCTTGGGGTTGTTCTATGTCAGATATTTTTCCAGATAATTTCTTGATGTGGCTTGAAGGTTATCATGGGCCAGGACACTAGTTGATTGATTCACTACATGCCATTTTGACTGAGTTTGCTTGGTTTGGAAGGGGGAAAAATTTGAATACTGCCAGCTTTCCTTAGTGCTGGAGAAAAGTGCTAGTAGTAGATTTGAAGTACTTGCAACTAGAAAGGCTTAAAGCATTTAACTTTGGTGCAATTTAAATATCTATATTGTGTGAAAAAAATCACCATAGTAGTTAGATGCCAAACAACCCTAAATGCCTACAGCCCAGGCTTAGATAACTGCCTGATATAACAGGGAATACTTTGCTTTTTACAGTAGTTTCATACTGACTTGAGATCCTGACAAGAATAAAGAAGACATGGACCTCTTCCTCATTACAAAAATTCACTGCTTTTTCCATCTCAGAAAATTGCCATAACCACTGATAGTCCAATAGCTTGGAAGGAGAACCACATCGTGGAAGGTAACAAATATGGGTTTGAATGCCCTCCTTGTGAGAAAGGAATTTAACATATCTCTGATTTGGAGATGATTGCAAAGGGAAGCAACATGGTCAGCTCCTTGCTCAGCCCACCACAAGCATTTCCACCCAGAGAGGCAGCTGGGACTGAGATTCATGCACTACTTTTTCACAGGTGCAAGAGGTAAAGACAATCTGTGAGACACTCTTGGCTGGCCTAGGCATTGCCACACACAAACTCTTCAGTTCTAGGAAATTAAGATTTATAGATGGTGAATTTTCCCCTATATTGCTTAGGAAAGGAAAGCAACTAGTTCGGGCTCATGAATTCCCTTCCTGGAGACAATGCTACAGCACTCAAAATGATAAAGCCTAAATACTTTGTAAATGTGAGCCTAAATTCTCAGAGAGGATTGGGTATCCTGAGGTATGGAATTGCTTATGTTAGTCTATAAATTAGGCATGAAGAATGCTTGTGGCCTGTGAGGTAAAAATCATGGAAGACATAATAGCAGCCCATAGAAAATTAGTGTATCCTGTCAGGTGGTGCAAGTACAACCTGGCCATAGAACAGTTCTCACTGCGTCTGCCATCAGCATTGAAACACATTACAACAAATGCATTTAGATTTAAAATGTGGGTGTCAGGACAATTTGATCTAAGCAGTAGACTTAAATGTACTCTTAAATAAAATTGATATGTCCTTAACCAGTTAAGTCTTTAGACAGCTACAAGGCTAAAAAGCAGGGGAACAGGAAGCTACAAATATCAGTGGCATTGAATACTGGGCTTTAGCAGCTAATGAGACTTTTAGGTATTATCAGTTTTGTCCCTGCTTCCAAGGACAGATTTTATTTCTGACAAGAGATTCAACAATGAGGATCTGGTCATGTATTATAAAGTACATAAAAAATTAACTTTGTCGCTGTATTTGCAATTGCTGCAATGACACAAATGTCTATGCAGTTCTGATATATAGTCTTTAAATACTTTCATCCCTCAGCTACAAAACTCTGGTACAATGCTTTTAGAAGATATTCTATCTATATGAAGTTATTGGGAAAAATATTTATGTCAGTAGGATTCTTTTCCCAATTCAAAGCAGTTATCAAAAAACCTATGGTAAATATCAGAATTGTATAATTAAACATTTCTTAAGAGTAATAGTTATATGTGGCTGAAACATGTTCGTCTATACATAAGACGTTTTGTATCAAAGAATAAATATTATATAGATGGTAGTTGAAAAAGTGACACAAATTTTAGTACAGAAATTCAATTCTTCAGATTTTCCTTTTCCATCTTAGTAAAATCATGAGCCTACAATATGAACGATGCATGCAAAATTATTATCATTGACCATGGAGTTGTTATGTGGATTGAAAACAAAAGTTAGCATGAAGACACTCTGACTGAATAGTTTTCTAAACCAAACCACAGTGTCTTTAACCACATTTTTCACATACATTATCTTTTTGAAATTTTCAATTGAATCAGTCATGTTCTGTTATGCTGACTCCTAACATGATGTGATGGAGGAACAAAATGACACAAGACATTTGCAGTAGATCAGTCAGAAAATCAAAGCCAAGAAAAGCATCAATAGCAAAATAATTCATAATGAGTCATTTGTATCGCCTGTAGATTGGGGAAAATTAATTCCTATTCTTTATAAATCTGCATTTTCAGGAGTATCTTACAGACCGATACCCAAAACAGGAAGGTATTTTATAACATACTTTGTACAGGAGACATCCCTTACTAACTTGGGATGTTTTCATATGTAACAGAAGTGCATTTTGACTGTGCTTTAAGAAAGTCCATATATGCAAGCTGTATTCTGTGTGACATAAGGCAGTTTTGAGGTATGTTTTCCTATGCATTTGGATCCATTTGAGGATATGCTCTGATCTAGAACTGAACATTACAGGTGTGGGCTTTTATATGTTCTTCAAACATTTAAAATTAATTTTCCCTGGTTGAAAATAGGAACTTGAAAACTAAAAAATACTTTTTCTTGGAAATTCTATGAATTAAATTAATTGCATTTGAAAATCAGGATATAAAAATCAAGAAACTTTTGGCCCCTGTAGGAATAACAGATGAGATGGTTGATTGTAAAGCTAATAAAGGAAAAACACAACTTTGACTAAATGCCTCTTCTTTGACTAAATGCCTCTTCTTTGACTATGTAAATATTTCATTTATAAATGAAAAAGTTCAGGTTTTGTTGTATTTTCGTAATTATAAAATTTTACTGACTGCTATGTTCTTATTAAATACTTTATCATAATTATTAATGACAACTAATTTTTTACAGATACCAAAAAATAATTTCTAAAATAATTATGCTAATGGTTTTGTTTTTTCCTTTTAGGTGCTCTGTGTAGGACATAAATACATAGTATATCTCATTCAGACTGTACTCTTCAGAAGCATCTAAGCACTTAAAGATATTGAACAGTCCAGGACTTACTCAAAATCTTCCTGACACAGTAAAATCACCTGTCTGACCAGTGTATGCCTTTCCTATGCAAACAACCTACTTCTCTTCCAGAGTTCCTTAGCACTCTTTCCTTTTTGCATCCTCTGTACTTCATCGAACATCAACAAAAACACAGTGGTGCTGGGTGGTAATCATCTTATTTTTCCATAGTGGCTTCCTGATTGTCTAAGAAGTGGAATAACTATTTATTGTAGCTAAGATCAAGGCATATAAATAGTTTATCAGGGAGATTATGGTTGTTCCAGGTGACTTCACTTGCTGTTCCACTGCCTCTTCTCTGTATCACGCATAATGGGCAAGTAAACAGTCAGGCACACAGTGTGGCACAAGCAGCTCTAATGGCAGTGGGATTTCTGAAGGCTTGTGTGTCTGTCCATATTACATTAGACTACTTAAATTGTTAAAAGTTATGTTTTGTTCCCATTCTGTTATGGAACAAAAGTAGCATGTAGTCTCCCTATTCCATGCTATAGTCAGTATGCAAAATTCACAGTCCCTCTTGTTGCTGCCCTGAACCACAGTTTCACAGGTACACAGATACGTAGGCTACAGAATCGTGTTTCCTGGAATAAGAGAAGTATGGATTCAATTTCTTTGTCACCCCATATTGACGAGTGTTTGGAATCCACTTCCCTGTCTTTTTGTGTGTGTTGCCCAGCAATGGACCTCCTAGACAGAATGTGAGTATTTCCAGAGAGAACTAGGTGAACTGGAACTTAATGTAATAGGGGCATACATTATTTCCTGCTAATTCTATGTACATTCAGTGGTACATAGATTCATCATCTTTATCTTCTACAGTTAATGAAGCAAGAGAGAAATACCTTCAGACAGTGATCCATCTCATTTTATGATCCTGTCTCACTCTCTAGAAATACTTACTACACATGTGATATAGTGTATAGTAGGTAGATAGAAACATAGAGAAATTAACGTTATATACCTAGATTTGGGCAAATGAAGTTAGTGGAAAAGAATTCACATCCTAAATAAAGCAGATGGAGGCACTCTGGAGATACTTCAGACATGGACCACCTTAGTGGAGGAAGAAGTGCCCAGTTAAAGTGATTTGTTCCTCCTCCTATGAAACCTGAGAGAAAGAGAGCTTCAGCCATTATCCTAGAACACCTGGATTAATCCTTGTCTCATTTGTTATTCCACCCTACCAGGCCAATATCTAAGCAAAATTGGAGTGCCCCTAAATTTGTGTAACTAAAGAATAGAAAATCGACTCTTAGTAACAAATGATCTGTTTCTGCTCTGCTTTTGCTGTTCATGTGTGGCTACCAAAAATGCTGGCCAAGAGTTCTGTCACAGTAGAATTAGTGAAGAAACTGATAGTGTCATCTAAGACAGGTTCATGAACAACCTAAGTAGCTTACTGTATTCATACCACTGAAAGATTTTATCATGGGCGTGTAGGTCTGCATACTCAGGCCTGGGAAGCCTGGCCATCCTCTTCCTTGATGAGGCTGGTCAGGAGCAATTCTGCTGAAGGCAGCAAGGGAAAATGTGTATAGCTGTCATTACTGAGGAATGGGGCCTTATATGTTTGTTCTGAAACATCTTGATGGGACTTTTCCAGTTAACCAGGACTGCTGGTAAATGGCTGAAGGTGGATTGGCAAGCTCTTTCATCAGCTCCCTCGTTACTCTCACGTGCATCCCAACTGGGGCCACAGACTTGTCGGCATCTAATTGGCATAAAAAGTCGTCAGCCATTTCCTTCTGGGTTATGGGGGCTTTACTCAGCTCCCCTTCCCAACCTCCAGCTCTGGGAACTGGGTATCCTGAGGACAACTGGTTTTGGCATTAAAGGCTGAGGCAAAGAAGGCACCTCAGCCTTTTCCTCATTCCCTGACACTAAGTTACACTCTGCATCCAGCAAAAGGTGGACACTCTCCTTAGCCATGCTTTTGCTGTCAATTTATTCACAGAAACTTTTCTTGTTTTCTTTGAATGCAGTGGCCAAATTAAGCTTCAGTTTGGCTTTGGTCCTAATTTTCTCCCTACATAACCTCACAAAATACCTGCAGTCCTCCTGAGCTGCCTTCACTCCTTCCAAGGTGATACACACATTTTTTCCCTTGATTCCAGCCTAAGTTCTCCGTCAAACCAGGCTGGTCTCTTTTCCGACAAGCTTGTGTGAGAGCACAGGGGGACAGGCTTCTCCTGTATCAAAAAGATGTCCTTAAAGTACATCCAGCCTCCCTGGACTCATTTTTTCTTCAGGCCTGACTTCCAAAGAACTCTGTCAATCAATATATTAAACAGGTGAAATTTTGCCCACTGTAAGACCAAGGTGGCAGCTCTGGTGGCAGCCCTCCCTACTTCAGTGAGGCTGGGAAAAGACAGGGGGAAAGGTATTGATTTTTTTGTTGTTGTTTTGTTGTTTTGGGGTTGTTTTATTTTTTGTCTTGGTTTCTCACGAGCCAAATCTATTTGAACTGGTAATAAATTGAAATAATTTTGACTCTCTTTCCTTTTCTCAACCCAAAAAATCATTATGGTTTCTACCCCATCCTTAATGAGTGACTAGCTGGATGGGAGTTTGTCCCCTTAGCCAAGGTCAACACACCACTGCAATAAAGATGTTCTTTCATATTGCCTATGTATCATGTAGCTTTGAAAGTCACTGAAAATTCTACAACTTTCTTTCTAGACTTGGTCAAAGGAATTCTTCTGAAATGCTTTTCACATTAGTTTAAACCATTGTCATTTTGAATTTCCAAGAGGATGCAATAGGTATGAGGGTGAGCGGAAAAAAGAAAATCTATAAAAAGTCTGATAAAAAAAGCTTAAGACAAACCAAGTTATCTGGACTGTCGTGTTCTTGAAATAAAATTCCATCAGTCTAAGTTAATGGTTCATAATAAATGTGGTTAATAGCTAAAAATGGAGTTGAGTGTTCATTTCTTCAACATTATAAGCAGTCGTTTCACACAGTAATAAAAATAGAAAGAATGACTTCAGGTTTTTTTTCCCTTTGAATTGAGTTGTCACCTATTAACGTTTAAAGCGTAGTTCATTAACACGCTGTCATTGATGTGTGACTCCATTATCAAAGTTCTTCAAAGATGTAAATTTTCTGTTGTAAGCTGCCCGACTTTCTAAAACCTAGGGAAGGAACTTTGAATCCACCAAGTATTCAACTTTATAATGTTGTCACATTAATAGTATTTTTTTTTTATTTATGTCTCTACCATTTAAATTTCAGGTTCCCAAAGGTATATATAGCTGCTCTTTGACTATAAATACTTGAATTAGAAAAAGAACAACAGCTAGTGGTCAAATTATGTAAACTTGGTATTTTCTTATCTGAGGTGCCTCTTGTAATTCACATCACATTTCAACTGCTGAAGTGGAAAGAGTACAGCAAGGAAGAGAGCAATATAACTCAGAAAATATAAAGGGATAACACTGAATACATCTGACAATCATTACAGCAACTTGCAATTTCCATGCATTGCCATCCTCTATAAACAAGCAACTCAAATGGCAAGAGCTGTAAGGCATAAGATATTTCCCTCTTGCTGAACTGGAATAATCATGCCATTAGCTGTGGCTGCATCACAAACAGAACTACATCAGATGGAGTAGCACAGCAACTTTAAATAAGGTAACTCTGGTAGCTGCAGTAGACCACAGCTGTGTGTAAGCTAATTTTCTCTCTTGAGAAGTCAAAGAACTAACTTCTGTTACCATAACCTGACTATTTCTTCTATTTGTATGATCTTGAGCATTTGGATGATGCCACATAGAGTTGTGAGGATAACAAGTGCTCTGCTGCAAATTTTGAAAAGCAAGATGCTCCTTTAAAGCAGCTGTGAAATGCATGGCACTTCAGGAAACATTTACTCAGTAAATTGTTTAATACTTAGAGTGATATTTCTAGCTGTATTTTGTCCGTATAAGTACAAAAAGATGGGAGCTGAATTATCTGCTAACTTAAAAAAAGTTAGAGAATGCTTTGCTTGTGAATGTAAGTAGTGATTTTTTATAATTAGTAGAAATTTTCTTTGGACAAACCTTTTAATTAAATGAATTGCACATTAGATTATTAGTCATATTCTAGCTTCTAGTTGCACAGGTTTCTGCTACATTAAATTTTGAGCTGTGCTCTTGTGTCAAAAAGTTGCCATTATTAATTAAAGAACTGCGTCACATTTTCTTGTTCATAGCCCCACTTACAAGGAGCAAGATTTAAAAGATTTTTGTTTTTATCAGCTAATCATCATTGTCTGCTACACATAAGAGCACCTACAGTTACACAGAATAGAAATCTCATGTTGGAGCATAAAAAGAATTGAAGAAAAGTCATCCCCATCACCTAGTTCTTGAGAGGAAGAAGGATGATCTCAGAGTTATATTTGCATTTTACTTTTAAGCCAGGGGACACATCAAACCTCCCAGAAGAGCAGTGAGGCCCTATGTCCTGATAATGAAGACGCCATTGCTCCCACAGGTCTGATATTAAGACAAGCAGGAACTGGCCAGGAATCAAATCTGTTCCATTCCGGCATGTTCCATTTTATCAGTATTTATGTATTAATACATTATATTGTACTATTTCCACTAGCTATTAGCTATTATATTACAGAAATTAATCCATGAAAAACCGAAAAATAATAATCAAAAGGCCCTAAAATGTTGCTGAATATTTTCTCTTAGAGTGTTTTTGGTTTTCTTACTCATATAACATTTTGCATTCCTGAAAATCAGCGGCATCATATGGAAATTATAAAATGTGAAGATCCAATTACTTTCTAATGCCATTCACCTCTTTAAGGAATATAAACTGTAACTAGGATGAGACACAGAGTTAGGGAGAGTTTTGTGCAAAAGTATTTCATCCAACCCACCATTTAATTAAAATGAAAGTTTTGGGACAGAGATTTCTAGGTTTCAAGAAAAGTGAGATGAGGAAGTTCTTTTGAGCTCAAAACAGAAATTCTATGCAAGGTGACAAAACAATTCTTCTAAAAAAAGAAAAATAAAGCTTGTTCAAAAATAGTGAGAAAAATTAGGTTTTCAGCTAGGCTATGGGGGTATGGATGGGATGGAGGGCTGGGTCTCCCATAACAGATTTTCCCATGAATGCATAAAGGGGATACAATAAAATGAAAATGACACTATAAAATATTAAAACTATTAGTAAAATTAATAAATCTACATTTTACACAATTCTTACATGAAATATAAAGCTACCTATCAAGTAAATCTAGTCTTTCCTTGAGATAAAAAGAATCAGCTCCCCTGTATTTTATTGTAAAGGCTATAGGAAAAGGAATTTTAATTATTGACAATAGGAAATCTCTGTGAAGATCAAGAAGATGCAACAGCAAGAAGAGGCCTCTCATTCCAATATCCAAACGTAAAAAGAAAAAAGACAACCACATATTATATGTGGTTATTAATTGTATGCATTAAAATATCATCCTGCTGTTCTCTTCACTGATATCTTCATATTTAGCTTTTGAATTTAAGCTGATGCTCGCAGTGGCTTTCCCTGTTTCGGTGTGCAAGCAGGCATTTGCTCCTTTGTTCACATGAATATACAGAAAAAGCAACTTTGTCTAAAATGGCCATCAGAAGCACAGTGTAAGACAAGATTCTGCAAGCATGCAAAATAGAAATTAGAGGGTTCTGCTTTGTGTCCCTTGAATGAGCCAACTCCTTAAAAATATTTCAAGTCCAAAGCCAACAGAAAGACCAAAGAATTCTAAAATCCTACACATGCCTATATCCCAGGAAATTTTTAAATTTTTTTTAATATATTTCTGGATATGAATCAATGTAAGATTCAAAGTGAAGACAATTACTTATACCTGAATAGGCTCCAAAGTCAAGTCATTAAGGTGCTAATCTACTTCTCTTCTCTTTATGTAATCCAAATTCAGGGGTGAGGCACCCATGTTCAGCTAAGTGAAAGGAATTTGTGGGAGCTATAGGTAAGACTGTGGGATGCTAGATACCCTGGAGGATTTGGATTGAGCTAGGAGACAGAGTTAAGAAAAGCTTTACTGTGCTGTCTGCTTCACTTTGGGGCAGTGAACTGCAAGTGAAATTCATCTTGGCTAGACAGTAGTCCTCTGCTTTGCCTGACTGCTGAGTTGTCGCTTCTTACAATGTCATCGCACACATTGCCTGAGCTGTGGCTGTTAACGATAAACAAAACTGGGTTGCTGAATGGTTTAAAAATGTGCTTCTGCTTCTTGTTAGGAAATACATGGCATATGTGTTAGCAGTGCACAACATTTTTGAGAAACATGTTTGCTTGCATGAATAAACCACAGGCAGCTGGTATCACACAGACTGAGATTCTCTGAAAAAGATTCAAGGCAGGAATAATTTGCTGGTGATGTCTTTAACAACCTAAACCATAACTAAATTACAGATGAAAAGAAAGTGAGATAAAAGTGAGTTCCTAGCCACCATGAATTCTGACAAGTGGGACTAGTAAGAACAACTGCTTGAAAAGCCACCAGTGAAATCCAGCAGTAGCATACATATATATATATACGAGATCACCATCTCTGATGAAGGTATCTGAAAGAACTGAGAGTCCATAGTTAAATATGGAGTGGGCTCATAAACCTCCACACTGCTTAAGTACTTGTCTCTTGGAATCAAATACTGAGCTTCTGAGCATTAGCTAGGCTTTTCAGAGGGCAGAGATATTGAGGAGCATAATACAGGGGACTGCCAATTGAGTAGAAAACTATTGTGGAGAGAAGTGGACCCCAAAACCAATTTTTCCTAGACCTCCTCCAAGAGACAGCACTTCCTATCTCCAGCATCTGTATTACTCTTTTTTGTTGAGGTCAGACGTGTTTCACACAATCTGAATGAAGTACTTGGATCCATTTCTGAGTTGCAGTAATGGAAATTCCCCATAATGTCATCCAGTAATAGTCCCACAGCCAAACGCTTGCTGCTCACTCTTACATGCATCTGTTAGTGTGTTTAGGCAAAGCATGGCTACGTGAAAACACATCCTTCATGTGCGGCTGAAACTCCAAGAAAATGAATCTACATGAAATTAAAAAAAATTAATTTGGAAGTAAATTTTATGCAATCATAGCATATATGCATTCAAGCATTCAAATTCCCTGCTTATCTGATGTTTACTTTATATTCTTTTCTATATGTGAATGTCAATGTTTCTACTTGAATTTACTTGTTTTACTTTAAGGAATGAGCAGCATGGGTTTCAGGGGTGCTAATCAAGCAAATCTGTTCTGATTAAAACCAAAAACCATTATCATTTTTCTCATTTTATTGGCTAACCTGCAGTCTGGAATTTTGATTTAATTCTTTCCTTTTTTCCCCAAAATCTGCTGTTGAGGGGACTAAACTATTCAAGTTGTATACAGACATGGTATTTCTTTATTTGAAGAAGAATATGGATATGAATTGTTTGCTTCAAATATTATTTAGATTTTTCCTGCTTGGAAGGTTTTATTTAATAGTTCCTTCAGATTGATCAACTGCATGCTATAGAGAGGAGCATCTGGAAAATGCAAATTTAGTGCAAACAGCATGGTTTTCCATGTAATTGGAATGTAAATGTCACTGTATTCTGTTCGTTGAAATCAATTCACTGCACAGATAGTGAATGCATTTTGGTTGAATTTTGTGACTTAAAAATTCCTGAACTAAACTGTTTCTGCATATTTGAGACCTTTCAAGATGTGAAAGTAATTTTGAGGAACAGACGTAAGCCAGACAGGTGGAGGCTACCCCTCAATTCTAGGTGATACAAACACATCCCTAAAATACAATTGTCCTGTGATTTAGAGTCCTACTTTGGGATGAGAAAAAATTAGATTCAGTTTTCAGTTTTGCCACAGACATCCTATATGACCTTGAACACTGTGCCAGAGGCACCTAGCCAATTGGAAACACAAGACTTTGAGATTTAGCTGGCATTCAAATTGTCTGAATCTGGGCTTTAGCTTCTCTGTGCCTCAGGTCCCTGCCTGTGAAAAGAAGATAAATTGACTTCCCTGCTTCACAGTAATACTGGAAGACAAATTCATCTGAGACTATGAGGTACTATTGCGAGGTTTGTGTGAATATCTTTATAAAAATGTATTTTTACTTTTTGCTACAATCTCCAGCATACAGTGGAGAACACAAGAACTGGAGTTATGATTTTGTCACTTGATATAGCAAGAACTATAAGCCACAAAATCCTGGTTTCTATTTCCACTTATTGTCCAACAACCAATAGATATTAAACATATGTGTGTGACTTACACTGGGTATGCATGTGTATTTTATCTCATACAGGTATATATGCTTTTATTTCTTCTGAGTTATATGGACATGTTGCTAATGTATGAACATTTATGACATATGCTAATTAAAAATATTTCTGAAAGTTCCCCTAAAACACTTAAGAATTTATACATCATACATAAGTTAATATGCTTATATACACATCTCTAGTAGGGCCTAAATAGCCTGGGTTCATCCCTCCTGGTGTGTGAGACCAGAGAATGGGAGACTGAGATCAGAATTAAGTTACTCGGCATCAACTAATCATAAGTAAAGTATAGAGACCTACAATTTTCATATACCAGATACAAGGCAAAGTAGTCCTCTTACACTTTATCGTTAAGAATAAACTAAATAACAAATTGAAAGTCCTCATACAATTTCATGTTTAGTGAAGAAAATTCTCAAATTTCACAAATTAAATATTTTTTCCTATCAGGGAATCCATCTGTTTTCTTTGGGATTTGATATAGGTAATAGTAATATTACAGAAATGTGATTTTCAGCCAGTCACTTACTTTCTATATATTAAATAGGTAATTTAAAGGAAAAAAATAACAACAGACCGAAACAACAAAAAAAGAGAACGAGCAGATCTTCAGAGTTAGAAGAATATCAAGCCACAACAAAATATGAGTCAGAGACAAGTCCCATAGAGGTATTAACATTAAGCCAAAGCTATTTGGTTTACTGACAGATGTAATTACATATGTACATATATATTTATGTGCATAATAATCCTCATACATATATTTTGCACCTATTTTAGAAATGTGTATTTTGTTTAAGGTAACCCTAACAAAACGTGTTTCATGTAAAAAAGCAAAACTCATAGCAGATAAAGTAGCCTCCAAATTCCACTTATTAAAATTATTGCTCTCTTTCTTAGACACCTGTGGTCATTATTAAACACTGTCAACTTTACATAATACTTGCTGGAATTTTTTTCAGTATTCATCAAGGAAAAATAGAACTATTTGCTTCTCTTTCTCTTTTCTGCTCTAAGGTCTTCAATCATTTACCATCTTCTCTATTGACATTTGAGGAGGAGTTTTAAATATTTCTGCTTATACATACACAGCTCTAGGAAAAAAGTACTGTGCTGCATGCAATTTTCCATCCACAGTTACTTGTAAGTCTTCCTAGTATAGTTGATTAAGAACCAATTAGCTGCCTGCCTGAAAATCCTGTAGACACAGATTTACATTAATTGGTGTCATAGATGTTGTGTAAAAAAACAAAAAATTTAAAAAAATAAAAATCCTAGAGTCATAGAATCATGGAATCCTTTAGGTTGGAAAAGATCTCTGAGTCAAAATGCTGACCTACCACTGCCAAGTCCACCAATAAACCATGTCCCTCAGCACCAAGCATTACAATTATATAATTACTGAATTGTGAGCCCTTGCAGAGGACTGCAGTACCTTCAGCAAAGGAATATACCACAAATCACTGAATTATGTACTGGTTTTGGTCTGAGATATTTTTTGGAATTGTGAGCAAACCAGTCTTGAAAGCACAGAGATGTTTTCTCTGTTTCTGAACAGTGCTTTCACAGTGTCAACGTCTTTTTGTTTTTTAATGTTTC
The DNA here is from genome assembly GCF_020740725.1 of Corvus hawaiiensis. Classification (NCBI taxonomy): domain Eukaryota; kingdom Metazoa; phylum Chordata; class Aves; order Passeriformes; family Corvidae; genus Corvus; species Corvus hawaiiensis. The sequence goes on from NC_063217.1 coordinate 26,185,560, forward strand.
CCTGACAGTAAGTGGACTGGGGGTGCACAGGAGGTTGGAAGGGGACACAGACAGGAAAGCTGAACCCAAATGCCACAAAATATGGCATTGTGCTCAGTAATAAAATATGGGGGGAAGAAAAAGGGAGTTTTGGCATTTGTCTTCCTAAATAACCATTACATGTGAAGAAGCTCTCCTTTCCTGGAAATAGTTAAACCTCTGCCTGCCAATAGGAATAAATAAACGAATTCCTTAATATTTCTTTGTATACATGTGTGGCTTTTGCTTTACCTGTCAAACTGCCTATATCTCAATCCACAACTTTCCTCACTTTACCCTTGCTTATCTCTCCCTCACTGCGCTGGGGGGATTGAGAGAGCAGCTATGTGGGGCTGAGTTGCCTTACAGGTTTAAGCTATGACAATTCTAAATGGAGCTCCCTAGATTAATATTGATTTGAAATCAGTCATATATTGCATAGTGCTGAAAAAAGATGCTAGATCCCCCCACATCAGTCTACACAAAAAAAATTATTGTGCATATAAGAATTCAATTAATTTTAACAAGGTACAATTCAGAATGTAGCGTGGGAAAACATATATTCTTCAAGTAATAGAAGCTTTAAGTAATAGAAGTTATTTCTAACTTTAAAGACAATGATAATTCTTAATTAGCTTTTTTCTCAACTGATAAAATGGTAGATTTTTTTTTTATACCAACTCCTAAGCTTAATGAGAAACTCTCATTAAATATTTGTTTCCTAGAATTTCTGAGTTTGTTTCAGACTTACCTTATTTCATACATTGTGGTTAGCAGTTAGCATTTCCTCAAACTGTAAAACACCCTGAAGAGAATAGGGTTCATAAACGGAAATCGTTTACTGAATCCTACAGTGCACATGCAGGAAAAATTCTTCCTGAAGTTACTCTTTGCTCTTTCACCATAATGCTCTGATTCTGAAAACTTCATTAATTTCAACATTTTTTAGACTTATTATCCCAATAAGTGTAAGGACATTCCAGAAAAAACAAGAAAGACATTGTGCATTTTCTGTGTTGGGTCTCATTTCCTTATCTTAGACATAAGCATCATGCCAAAATTCATGTCAAATGGGTAATTTATTGCACATAATATCTGATTAATCAAGTACAAACTGACACTAAAACTTCCTGTCTTCTGGAGGGTAACAATCCAGCTTCATATAAGAGATTTGAAATTACAATGAACCATGTATCACTCTACTGGATTACCAATTTGAAAGCAATTAACAGATTTCAGTATGAATTAAAATTAATCCCTTAAACACAGTAGCTTTGCATCACTATGCATCACAGACAGATGATTTTATACAACTGCTGCAGAAACAATGGAACGTAAAACTAAACCTACCGGCTGCACTTACACAGCAAATACACTTCTTTCTGCTTGCTTTATTTGCTTTAGGAGCACCAGGATAGCCAGCATAATATCATTTCCTGTAAAACTACGCTTCATAGTCTCAGATGATATTTTATAAATAGATAGAAAAGGGTAGATGTCACAGAGGTAGTCCTTTAATTTGCTAAGCTAGCTGGGTGAAATCAATTTCCAGGTGTACTTAAAAATTATGCAACTGATAGTGAGATAATTGCAATTTTCATTTTGTTTAAATGAAAACACTTTTGATTTCAGAAAATTAATTAATTTTGGCACTGCACTTGAATTTAGAGACACTATACAAAGTCAAGAATATTAAACATATTCATACCTATATTTTTACTGCTTTGGAAATGAATACTTGTTACATGGTTGCCGAGAATACTGCGCCAATTCATACTGTGTTGTGCAAGTTGTTTGATGCCTTCTTTCTAAGTCTACACACAGGAACATTTATTAATATCACAGTCGTTGTCAGAAAGGAATGCATGAAAATGACTGTCTGAACCTAATGATACTGTTCACAAGTTCAAAGTTGGATGCGTATGCCTTCATAGGGCTGAGATCTAAAACAAATTTTCACTGTTTAAATAGATTGAAAAGCAGGTATATGGGGACTCTGGCATGAAAATGTTTTCTTCTGTAACTTTGGCTCCTTGAAGCAAGGCTAAATTATAACTCTGGGATATTTCTTGACTTCCTAAAAGAACAATCCCAGAATCCTAGTTGTGCCCCATACTTCAAGAAGCAAAGAAAGTTAATGGAGTCAAGCTCAATCAGAAGAGAGTGAGTTTCATTTCATGTTTCAATTTAATCTAAATTCCTGTTAATTAATTTTTTTCAAATTATGAAAGAGGAAGTCCTATATTAAAACCAGGGTAGGGGCTATGGAACAACACAAATGACTGAGATACCTTGTTATTAAAGGCACAAAAGAGTTTATAACTTCTGTTGTGTATTTACTGCCTGCTATTGTAAAGAACTCAACTTCTGAGTTCTAGGCATAACTGTAATACTAAGCTTTTAAAATTCCTGTGACTATGATGCCATTACTTGCAAAAATACTTTTGCAAATATTGTATATGCACAAGTGTGTAAGTCTCCTGATATATCAGGAGGGATCTATTAAAAAAGATAAGAGCAAGAAATCACATAGGAGACTCAAAAAAATGCATACATCAAAAAAACTCTCAAATGCAGTAGCTGGACTCTCAGATGTGAAGAGAAGCTTTCTCAACGTGATTAGAGAAACAAAGTCATCACTTTTGGCTCTTCAGTCATCTTTTTCTCTGCAGTTAAAGTTAACTCAGCAACTGCCTATATGTAAAGTTTTAACAGAAATGTTCTTATTATGTACCAGAAATCTTTAAGCACTTGATAAGGAATGAGTGGGAAACATCAAGCAGAGAGTTTTCCTTGGGTATTTTTTCCTGGGTATGTTTCCCCTCAGTTTTTGACATGAGCTAGAGGCTTTATTCAAAGCATCATATTTCATAGCTGTTTAATGCCTGATGGATCCTGCCTGTGGGCTTGTTTAATCCCTTTTTGAGGTCATATTCTTGAGCTTCACAACATTCTCTAGCAAAAAATTAAATGACAGATCAGGTGAAAAATGCTTCATGTTATTACTGGTTTAAACCTGATACATAATAATTTGATTTTAAACTCACTGGTTCTTGAGCTATCAGAGCTTCCTACCTTCTCCTTGCCATTTGTGATTCACATACTCTCCACTCACTTGTTTTTTTTTTTCTTTACCAAATTCAAGTACCTAAGTTTATCTAACTGTTCTAACCTGTCTGTGTGTTTAAAACATTTAGTGCTTCCAACCAATTTTTCTGATACCTTCAGTCTTTCGATGACTAGATTACTCAGTTTAATTTTGAATTAACATTTAGAAAGCTACCCAGGGTGATCTGTGCATCAATTTCTTGTACATGATGGCTGATGTAAGCTCATCATGGTTCATGTTTAGTTTCAGTTGGTTTACATCCTTCATTTGCATTCCTTCAGATCAAAGAAGAGCAATGAAGCCAGTGAAGGCTCTGGACCACAAGACTCACAGGGAGCATCTGGGGGAGCTGGGGTTGTTTAGCCTGGAGAAAGGGAGGTAGCAATAAGGAAGCATTTCAAAAAACAATCTTAGAAAATTTTACTATTCAAGCATGCATGCATTCTGTATTCCAGAAGGCAAGGTGATCCCATAATAAGGGACAAGCCATGGCATTTATCTGTTTTCAAGGAAAGTGACTTCCAGGAGAACTCATTTGAAAACAGATCCACAGGATACACTTCACAGCATGAGGATATTTTTCTAATATTGTTCAGTAGGCACATCTTAAATCAGCAGATAAGCTGCTATCTTTTTCTATCATTGTGTGAAAAGCCAGGACTGTTGTTGCAGAGCAGAAAACCAAAGCAAGTGGTGCTCCAGAACCTTCACCAAAAAACAAGTTTCACTCATTAGTTGTACAGGGCCTTAACCTAAATGTAAAATACAGGCACAGAGCAGAATTTATAGAATTGTTTAGCTAACTTAGAACTCTAAATTCACATTAATTCAATGTGAAATTGCTATAGACACTATCTTTAAATAACAGAATAAAAATTATACAAAAAAATTGCACTGATGGAAAAAATTGGCAGCAAGCTCTTTTTTTCAACTTTTCTATGTCTGATTTATGAAAATGAGCTTAGCATCATGAAGTCATGTCAAAAGGCTTCAGCTTTCAAAAGGAAACACTGAAGAAGACACTATTGTATGACTTAAACATATGTGTTGTTCTGCTAGGCAAAACAGAGGTCCCCCGCACACTAAAAGAAAGGACAACTCCTTCAAATTTGTTTTTCCTTTCTTCTTTTCTCTCCACAGTGTTGATGAGGACAGCGAAGTTCATTTCTTGAAAACAGTCATGATGTATCTCAATCATTCCCAGAAAACCTGTGTTATAATCAGGTTAAACCTTCTGCTGACTGTAACCTACACAGCTTCACTTACAAGGCACAGAATAGAGGAGAATTATTCATTTAAATGATGCCTTACATTTTTTTGCAACCTATTTCTGTTTATAAATATTACTGAAGTTTGCACTGCTGCTTCTAGACATGAAAATTATGACACCAAGGTCAGCATCTTCATTTCAGCAACAATATTCTTCACAGTGATTGCAACAGGGTTAATAATACATGATTCTGAACTACAAAAAATTTAACAGCATAGAATCAACACTGATAATATAAACCAAATAAAATTCAAACACAATTAATTAAACTAACTTCTTTTTTACAGTAGAACACAGTTCAATTTACTTAATTTAGTAATCTCAGATCATAATTAAATTTAGATATTTTTTAAATTATGTCCAAATATGAGGAGCGAAGTAAACAAGAAAGCAAGCTCTTACTTTATTCCAAGAAAACAATGCAAAGCTTTGGCTTTATTCAATTATTTGCTTCTTTTTATAATAGCATAAATAAAAGCTGAACTCTACAAAACTGACTCTATAGAAACTGTATTTTGAATTTTGATTTTTACAGTGACTAAGTGACTTAAATATCAAATTCATAGCATTTTTTATTAATTAATCCCCTCTTAGGTCATCTCCTCCATTCAGGAATTCAGTCAGGAATTCATTCATACCAATCCAGGCGAATACTTGGCACAGTCTGTTTAAGCTTTTAAAAGTCTGTCTCAACATTTCCTTCTTACACTCTTTAATAAGTGGTAGAAAGGTCTGCAGAGCCAAATGTTTGCATTCCCTCTGCACTCCAAATTCTCTTATACCAGCACAGCTTCAAAAGAGAAGGTGAACTGTCTCTGAACTTGAAGAGATGTAGGATGGATCTGAAATGAAAAATAATAATGAGGTATCAATAGAAGAGAATTTTTTAAAATATGGATATTTAACTGAGAATGTATTTAATAAACCATTTAGGAGATTTTTTGTGTCTATGCTATTACACATTACATTATAAATATGCTTTTTTTGCTAAGAGCTGCAACTGAAAAATGATTATCTGCATTCTGTATGCACTACAATAACCAGCAGAAGTGTATTTTTGTTCAAAGCCCCCACAGAGGCCTGGGGTTTGGTTCTCCTCACCCTGCTCCCTCTGCTTTGCCTTTTTATATTTTCCCTGTAGTGTGCAGAACAAACATCAAGAAAGGTTAATTCCTACAAAAAAAATTAAGTGCTACCAATCTACTCTTGGCTGGAAAACCACTATAAGAGTTCATACACTGCATCAGCTTACTTGGCAGAAATAATGAGACTATGTGGCACTTACTAAATGTTAAGAATAGGTCAACTTCCTCCTTAAAACAAAAAACATTGACCCTAAAAGAACCATGGAGCTGATGGACAGCCTAGAAACCTTCACATTCTTTTATTTGGTCTCTCTCTCTCTCTAAGAACCAGCACATATAGTGTATTAAATTCATACTGCTAAATTCCTACTTTTTATAGAGGATTTAGACCACAAGACTTCCTGTTCAGAGTCAGAAACTGCCTCTAGGGAGTATGATAGATCTCTTGACTACCCACAAGGACTGCCTCCTGCTCACTTATTAAGCATTACAAGTGCTTACCTTGTAAGAATGATAGCTAAGATCTTTAAAGTTAGAAGTTAAAAAAGTACGTTTAAAGCTACTTATACCAGGTACATGCACCAATTTCCCATGCTGTCAATAGAAGCTCATTTTAACAACAGAAAATTGATTTTAAAAGGGGAATATGAAGGTTGTCATTTGAAATGAAAAGTGTTCAAGATTTTTTTGCCAATCTCATTTTCAAGGAATAAAATAAATCTTCAATATTCAGAATTACATGTCTGTATCCTTTTTGAAAGGGCAGATTTTTGTTGCATTGAAGTCATCTGGCATTTTTTGTTAACTTTAATTTCATCAGAATCAGAAGAACTCCAAACCCTGCCTCTCCCTCTCTCTTCCTTCCAGTTCCATTTATTCTGCAAGAACTTTCTGCCTCATACATTGTATTTTGCATGTATGCAAAATTGCCTCTTAATTATTTTAACAAAACAAAAATCACATCTCTGAGATTAGAATAAAGCAACTTTAATTCATGTGCTAAGACGTCAAGTAAGAATCAGCACAAACTCAGTAGTGAACATCAAACCCTAGATAATTATTAAATAATTCTATTAAATTAGATACCCTTGCATGGTTAGTGGTCTAAGATGATGCTCTTATGAACAATTTTGGGCCACGCTTTCTTACAGAAATTCCCTATCAAGTATCTAACTTGAACATACCTCAGGAAATGTATGCCTATATTTCTTGACAAGTCTTAAGGTTTCCCTGCCTGGCTGAGAAAATTCTTTCTGTCAATGTTGAAAATACTCACCCTTATTCTAAGAGTTCTGGCTGGAAGAAGATTACATGATTTTTCTGTACAAAACCTATTATGCTAACTTTTTTGCATCATCCACACCTCCGTTTTTAAAAGCCTTCCAATGCCTGGCCAATACACAATAATGTTCTTGCCATTGTTACTAGATATTCAAAAATACAGATGATTCACATTCCTTCAGCCCTACAGTCTTCTACTTCAAACAGCTGAGAGTGCTCCTCACACTGCCTTATGCAGATGTCAATGCAGTGTCTGAGCTGATGTGCACAATGGGTCCAAACCCCACCTCACATAAGTGGTACCAGTACCTCTCTCCCAGAAGTCTACTCTTCCACCCTTCCACACTCCATCCTCCCCCTCTCCTAGAAATCTTTGAATTTTACTTCCTTTTCTATTCAGTGCTATCGCTCTTTTTCACTTTATCAGGAAGATTTTTATCATCTCTAGAGCATGGACTTTAGAACCTTACATGTGCACAGGAGCAAGAAATGCATCAACTTTCCAGGGACACAGATCCCACCTGTCGTTTGCCCTTGTGAGACTGCACCTGGAGCTCTGCTGTCCTCAGCACAAGAAAGATGAGGACATGTTAGAGCAGGTGTAGAGGAACCCATGAAGATGCTCAGAGGGCTGGGACAACTTTTGTGTGAAGGCAGGCTGAGACAGCTGGGGTTGTACAGCCTGGAGAAGAGAAGGCTTCAGGGAGACCTCATTGAGGCCTTCTAATACCTTCCTTAAGGGGTCTTATAAGAAGAAGGGAGAGGGACATTTTATATAGGCAGGTAGTGACAGGATAAGGGGTTATGGTTTAAAACAGAAAGAGGGCAGGATTAGAAGAAATTCTTTATTCAGAAGGTGGTGAGGCACAGGCACAGGCTGCCCAGTGAAGTTGTGGATGATCAATCCCTAGAAGTGCCCAAGACCAGGTTGGATGGGGCCCTGAGTAACCTAGTCTAGTGGCAGGTATCCCCACCTATGGCAGGGGGGGCGGAACTTGATGATCTTTAAGGTCTCTTCCAACTCAAACCATTCTATGATTCTCTGATTTTATAATTCTCCATTTATGTGTTTGAATCACCCTACTGACTTATTGCCTCACTATTTGCCCTCCCTGGGGTTGGAGCTGTATTTATTCTGCTCTTGGGTTGGTTGTTACTGATTTGGCCAATTACTTCAAGCATCCTCAAAGATTTTGACAGGCCTTAAATTTCAGATTTACAGTATTTCATAATTGTGTAACCTGCTTTTGTAGTCTTGGCCTGAATACAACAGCGCAGGAGACCATGATCAGGCAGAACCTGGCTGACAGGTGTGAAGCTCTGCACTAGTGCCGCAGTTCCTTCACTTGGTTGTAGAACTAGGAGAAGGATGAGGAACTCCTGATCACAAACCAGTGTTTACTGCTACTTATCATGGTGATATAATCAATGTGTCAGCTCATGTGTGCTGACAGCTCCTGGTGATAACCTAGCAGCAATGCGAAATCACAAGTAGCTTAATCTTTTAATGAAGTAAGGTATGGTTATAAATACACATTTTCTAATTAAAAGATAAAAAGAGGACTTTTATGTAAAAACCACTCATTGATACAACTATACTAAAAAAAAAAAATTCACACCATTAACTGGCATTTATCCTAACAGAACTCTTTTGGCAAAGATCAGAATTTTGATTACAGTATTTCATTTCTGTGGAGATTTAGCCATCTTTTTATATTTTAGATGACATATTTTTTTGTTATTTAACACAAACATTGAAAATATTTCATTCTCCTTTGTCTGAGGTTTTATCTTTCCTTTTTTTATCTCTTACTGCCATCTGAAACCAGCATTCTTACACACTTTTATATCACAAGACTTCCAGAGGGCTGTTTTTCAAAATATGTGAATCGAATATACCATGTAGATACATTTTTGTAAAAAGATGGCATCCACATTTCTTGGAAATATTACATTATCTTTTTCTGGTTTTTTGCTCTCCTTTCTTTCTTTGTTCGGCTTTTTTGTACATGTGTATGCCTGGCTGTGCCTTTCTTTTTTGTGGGTAGTGAATTCTAGCAGCACCCCTGAAAGAAAACTCAGAATCTTGAATGCTACTTTAAGTTAGTTTTTCATGGAGTTGGTCTTCTGTACTGTCCTTCAAACTGACGGCTGAAAACGTATTATGAAACCCCCAATTACCTTTTCCCTCGTCTATTAAAACTACTTGTGGCAGCATCAGGGTTGTGCAAAGACACTTAGATAGTTCTGAAATTGAAGTCAAAGTAAGCAGTTGACTAAGCTTTAGAAAAAATCACCACATAGTACAGATTTTCTTGAAGACAATAGATTTGTCACAAACTGTCTTTCCTCGTGTTTAATACGGTGATGAAAATACACAGAACAGTCATGTCAGTAATATAAACATTCTAAAGTAGAGAAAAACACTAATTGAGAGATTTCTGGTATAACTTCTGGTATAACTGGTATATATTCATGTATAGGTTTGTCAACATAAGCAATAATGATATTTTGTACTTATATTTAGGATGCCCTTAAAATGTCCATTCAGGATCCATGACAGACTTACTGTACCGTAAAAAATTTACCAGGATTCAGAATGTTAGTCCTAGCAAGGAAGACTACAATTTGATAAGTAGGACTCACAAACAATAATCGAGAGGAAAATGCAAATAATAATCAAATCTTATATTTTCTCATTCCCCTCTCCAGTATTGACTCAATAAATGTCTTGGATATTCTTACCCACAAGATATCCATTTTACTGACTTGCATGTAAATTGCCTGTTGAATCCTCTCCAGACAGTTAGAGACCAAGGAAGAAGATACTCAAAATTAATCCCAGAGATACAAAGCACTCATGAGAGCAAACTACAAATAACTTAATCAGGTAGCTATGTATTAAGCAAGTAGATTAGATAAGAAGAATACACAAAGAAATCACATATTATTGCAATATAAATGTAAGTTTCAGATTTCTTCTGTGGGAGAAAAAAGAGCAGAAATTGTGCCATCTCAGTCCACAGTTCTTTCTACCAGTATTTTACCAGTTGTACAGAAGTACTTGTCTGAGTCAGCTGGTTCTGGTTAACCCTGTTTTAAAACTCAAAAAATGAAGTCTCAGTTCCACATACTGTTGAAATTTCTTGTCTCTGGTGCTTTCTTGCTATATTGTTTAACTCAGAGTGACTGATGACATGTCAGCTTGCATTGTCTGTATGTCACTTGCTCATGTTCCTCTAGACTCCTGTACATTTCTAATGTTTTATCAGTTACTATACTAAGATCCACTAAGATTAACACCATACCCTAGGTTTTCAGGTTGATTAGCAGCAAACTCACATTCATTTCATTTTTTGTACTTCCATTTCCATAAAAAGGACAGAATTAGTGAACTAGATTAATACAAGTTTCTTTGCTAGAGCCAGTAAAAGTTCTTCAAAGTAAATTGCTGTTCCTCTCGTCCTTCATTGAAGTGATCAGCAAGTACATGGGAATCTGCTTTGCATAACTTACCAGGGCTTTTGAGGAAAACTAATCAGCCATGGCATAAAAAAGGTCCTAGTATAAATAAAAAAGATTCTAAGAGAGTGGAAGAAATTAGTCAGTTGTAGTGGACGTAGTTTCTTAAGAAAGGAAGCCAACAGTGGAGATGCAGACGAGCACCTGCCGAGTCCTGTGCTGTTCAAAGTATCCAAAAATGGTCTGGGAAAGTAAGCAGTAAGCCTAAAGTTTGATGGTGACACAAAAGTTATTAATATTAAAATATATATGTAGCTATATTAGTGTTACAACAACATGAAAGTTGTATTTGAGACAAGAACTAACTGCAGAATTGTAGAAGGCCCTTATGAGAAAAACTGTGGGATAAATATTATAGAATAATTTAGTTTGGAAAAGACCATTAAGATCATCAAGTCCAACCATCAACCTGACACAACTAAACCCGCCACTAAATCGTGTCTCTAAGGGCCACATCTCTACATCTTTTATCTAACTTCAGGGGAGGGGACTACACCACTTCGCTGGGCAGCTTGTTCCAATGCCTCACAGCCATTTTGTTGAAGAAATTAAGATGGCTGAGGAAATCTGAAACAGGAAAAGTATTACACGTGAGTAAAAATACCACTAACCTCACACATCATCATGGTTTCTGAAGTCACTGTTTATGAGTAATCTTGAAGCTGTAGCATGGTCACACAGTAACTAAGTACTTGGTGGCAGTCACTGAGGAAGTAAAATATTAAGAACTAGGGAAAGAATGAAAAATCACTTTGAAAACAGAAACACTGAGACCTACTAACTCATAAACTACCTCTGGGTATTTCTGTGCTCTTATATAAAATGTTCTGGTAGTCAATTTATAAAAGTGACCTCAGAAAAATGGTAACTATCCCATGGCATTACCTAAATGTGTCAAGGTAATTTTTCCTGTCTTCAGTGGATGCCTTTATTTTCCCTCTGCCAAGCAATAACTAAATCTCTGTATTTTTGCTGGAAGAATATCTTGCAGAGAAAAATCTGTGACAGAAGTTTATGTTTGAGCACTATATTTTTCTTTTTTTTTAAATGTAGTTTTCTTCAGTTTGTACACTTCATCCAAACCTGAAAACCGGGTCTAGTATCACATCAGAAAAACCATTTCCTTTTTCACACTAAGGTCAATAAAATGTTAGCACCTGAGTATTCCCAGCAAACTCTGGCACCAAAATTAACTTTAATCTAATACAGGAGAAACTTACCTGCTACCTATATGGTTGGCTCTCTGCAGAGTCCAAAACTAACATGACAAATATCATCCTAAATTATGAATCTATGCTTGCATCATTAGAAAAAAGAGCATGAAAGATTATGTGTCCTCCTAGTTTCAACACCAGCCATACAAGTAGTAATGGTATTGTGAAACTTTTTATTTCTATTGGGCATGCTCCAAAGAAACAGATAGGGTCAGAAGCTGACACCATTTCTGAGGTATCAGAAACCAAAAGAGTTACGAAAGCTTTGAACTTTCTACTACCTTTGTGTTCTTTGTTGAGATTTTTTTACCACGGTCTGATTGTCCTTTAAAAAGTAGATTTCAGCTCTAAAACAAGTCTTTAAAATACCTTTTAGCAATTCCATTTCATTGATTAAAACTGTCAAGAAAAGAAGGAAATGACGAAGGAGGCAAAACATTTGTACCCTAAGCTACGTGATAAATTCTACTATGAAAAAACATACCATTCGTACCGCCTCCTACATTATTTAGCCAGTTTAACAAATGTAAATTAAGTACTTGAAGTCTGCAAAATTAACTATAATAGATGAGGCTTACAAATGAGTAATTTTGTACAGTTGCCATTTCCTCAATATTATAAAAGTGCTCTTAATTTGATTTAACACATCTGTAAAGTGACTTCATTCTATAGATTTATCATCTGAATTTGCATTTTTTTTTCTGCTTAGAGGAGGGAAAAAAGAGCCAATCTCACTTTGGAATTCTAATTTATTAGGCTGTTATATAAATGTCTTCTATAGTGCTTTGTGATGCAAGTATCAGCAACACCAGTGAACAGGGTTCTGTGGTAATTAGGGATAAATGAATAGATCTGAATAAAAAACCACTAAGGTTTTGTTTTGTTTTATCACTCCCCTCCCCTCCCCCAATATACCCCTGGTTACTCTTCTGCTGTTGATTTTGAAAACCTAGACAGGTACACAGGCTTGTATGATTCATTAATCAAAGTAGAAAGAATTGCTATCTTGTTTCAGTGATTTAGCACTCGTCTATTAGTTTGGGTATAAGCCCTACATCCATTTAAAAATAATGCAATCGTCATGTTAATCCTTCTGTTGCAGTAGTTCTGTTTCCTACCTGGTATACGAAGAAGTAAATTCACTGGCTTCAACGAGGTTGATGCAGAGCATTCTTAGCTCCACCATATTCAATATTATTCTGGCGAGAGAGCATCTTTCCAATCTAAAAAAGTAGCTTAATTCTAGCTAAAGAGATTATAAAAACAAGACGTAGAAGAAAAGTCGCCTTTTTATATCATCCATGAAATTTTGACCTTAATGCCTTGAAGGAAAAAAGGTCTGTAAACAGATCACAAGGTTTTTCATAAATCTGTACTCTGTGTACTGCATACCTGAGGAAAGAAAAGCTTCAAAGCATGTTCACACAAAAATTCCCTATTTCAGCACAGTTATATTTATTTGTTTTCAATTCCTTAAATTTTGTACTGTACTTATTAATTATTTGAATATGTAATGACTGAATTAGAAGAGGATTTCAACTCCTCTGTGTCACCTAACTTTTCTCACTGCAGTGAGGCAGCTGATGCATGATGTTGAAGGCATTCAGTACATGTCTACACAGACAGCAAATCAATTGCCATGTTAAAGAATATTCTGAGTAGGCCTCGCAATACCCTTTCCAATAAGCTATTCATCATTCCATGGAATAATTCACTGATCATATGGCAAGAGACAGTAGGGGAAAGTATGGCAATAAAATCAGTGGTTATTTCACTCTTCTTAGTCAAAGATGACTGAAAGACAGATCTGAGTCCTATCTCCAGTGCAAATATAAATATTCTTATATGTTATAGGATCTAAGCTTTATTGTTGTTTTTGTTGTTTTTGCTATTATTAGTACATTAATTACTCCATTTATTCTTATATTATTAATTTTTAGACTGGAATTTGGTCTTTTCCTGTCCCAGGTATTGGGTTCCCTTAGCTAATGGGCAGAAAATCTTCGCTCTCTCTCATTTACTAGAGTTCCTCCATGTAAAAGCATTTTTATTCTGTTTGCCTAGCTCTTTTATACAAATCAGAGGAAAACTGCCTTTAAATCTATGAGAAACTTGAGACATTTAGCATCATGTGGTAAAGCTCCTCCTGCTCCTGCCACTTTTGCTGTAGCATGGAATCAAAGCTGGAAGTTAATGTCAGTAAACTTCTCTAGGTGCTAACAACACAGTAACGCATTCTGGTATTATATAGTTGTTATATTCTGGTATTATATAGTGGTTACACAGCTTTTCATTTCAGAAATTAGCTCCAGCAATTAAAGAGAGTATTTCTTAAAGACTGAATTTAACCTATGTGAAAAAAGGCCACATTAAAGCTGGACTATGAACCGAGCTAAACCGAACGCAATACTAAATATTTTAAGGTCTTTTTGTTCTAGTCCTTCTGAAAATCTGCTGCCCATGATTGAATATGTGGAAATATGTGTCACATCGAATCCAAGATTGGCATGCAATTATAACAAAAACATGTTTAACAAATTACTCTCATAACTTCTGTAAGTTTTTTTCATTTTTTCTTGTTCCATTTTACTGTGAAAATATATAAAGATAATTAATTCCTTTGGATTTTTCCTAAAAAGTCTATGATAGGGTCAATTATGATAACTATAGCTATAGAACATGATGAGTGTCTGTTACTTATTCTTATCTGAGAAGTGGTCATGCTGTAAGGCACAAACAGATGTGCGCAGTCATATTTCTGAACGAAATCATTATTATGGAGGAAAAGCCAGGTCTAACACCAACCACTCCACTTAAACAGTACACAAAATATTATACAGTTTTTCCTAGTGTTCTGCAGTCTCTATACATTTAGAAGATATTTAGATTCTGATCTAAAGTCTTCATTTACCACATTACTGCAAAATGGAAGGCAAAGTTGTATTTGTTATCATCAGTTTTACGTGGCTATAGGCAGAAACAGAAGGAGGAAAAAAGACAATAGTTGTGTATAGATACAAGGTTCTGTCACACCAAGCTTCATGTTCATTCACTATCAAACAAATGGTTCAAAAAAGACCTATGAAAATGAGATTTATGTTTCCTTCATTAATTATGCATTTTTCTATGCAGTCAGTGTAATAAGTAGGAACAGTTTCTTAATGTTCCTTGAATATTTTTTGCCCATGATGAATAAGGCTCTTTTAAGTCTGGAAACAGTGATAATTATATTTTGTACACTCTGCACTGAATCTATAATTCTCATTAGACATACAAGCTCTTCCACAGTATTTCAGGTAATGAAGAATAACCAGAGCCATGCTGCATTAAGAGGCTCATTTTTCCATGAAGCAATAAACCATACAACATTTATATTAGTGGCTCTCTGAAACTGCACACAGTAGACATAATAGCAGTTACAACCATCCATCTTGTGAACAACAGTGACGGGTGCTGCCCAGAGCTCTAAGTAACACAAACATCAAAAAGCTCTCAGTCTCTTAAAAACTGATTAGAAATCATACAGTGGGACATATATTTGATCCTCACATAATCAATCATTCACATGTATTTCTTCTACTTGCTGAAGAAAGTTATGGAGCGAGCATAAAGTATATTTGCTTTGAAGCAGAAATTTGATATAGCTGAACAGATAATAAAAAGCAGATGAAAAAGTCTAGCAATACCAGAATGTATACCAGCTAAAATTTCGCTAGGAATGGGAATATGGACACCTATAGCAGTGAAATTAATATTGTGAGCTTGAATGTTACGAAATGTGGAAAAGCTCTGAAGATCTGGGACAAAATCATATGATTGTTTTGGTTTAGTTTTTTCCTGTTTAGAACATTTTCATTTTGTTACTGATACAAGCATCCAAGTTGGTTTAAATACTTACTGGATGATATAACATTCTTCTTTTTCTATCCCCTACACCTTATGTCTTACTGAATTAAATTGTTATGAAAATTAGATTCCTTACATGCAAATTTGTTTACTGGTGTACAACTTCTAACTGCTGTGAAAATTCATAGTGCTGCAATATTTTCTAAGCAAGTCTTCTTTTCCTGATCTGAAATGTGGGTCCTATTCCAATTTGAGGAATATAAAATAAATTTTACATCGCACCTAACTGTCTGCAAGAATTCAGACACTCTTTCCTGTTTATGCCATTAGAGCTATGTATGTTTATATGTTTTAGTCATAACCCTGAGCCCTACTGTTCTGTGAAATATATTGAAACTCACTTTTAAAAGAAGATAATATCCCCAGAGATATTTTCTTCTAATAGCAAGTATTTAATAAAATATTTATAAAGGACCAAACTAATATAGCCATATCTTTCTAGCTAAAATATGCAGGGTCACAAGCCTGCCCTGCCTGCATAGTTCAATGTTCACCAATTTTGCTTCAGTACTCTTTTAGGAATTTCACAGAGAACAAAGCTTCAGATGTGAAACAAAGCCCTCAAGAATATATTGTACAGCACCCACCCAAACTTGCTATCACAATATACATACTTCATCCCTCATGTAAGGTCATTCACGAAGAAATCCCCTTGGACTTACAATACTTCTTTTTCTCAGAATTCAGCCCAATATTAAAGGGTGTTATCAGCACTATGACTGATTCCCATTTAGTATTTTATATGCCTGGTAGGACTTTTGAGTGCAGATCAAAACTAAGGGAACTTTTCAACAACTTGGCAGTGATAAGAAACCTGAAAATGCATACAAATGTGATGTGCCCACTTCATGCTTCGGAGAGATATAAAGTGGTCTCAGCATAAATAAGAAACCCTACAGAGTTTGAGCATGTCAGCGGATAGTAGCTCAGATGCCAGTAGTTGAGTATTTCTCTGCATATCAAAGCATTTATAAAGAGAGTATCATTATAATACAAAAAACCTGCAGTGTTTGAGTGAAAGTCTGTGATGAATAGAGGTTTAACTACCTACAGTGAGTCTGAAGGACTAATTTTTTTCCTTTAGTACCTGTTGATAAAGAGAGGGCAATTGAATATATTTTGTAAGGGGTTTTGTCACACCAAGCAATAAAAAAATTGATTAAATAGTAGACAAAATACTATATCCTTCATGATCTAAAGAACAAGCCATATGTTGAACAGTTTTTATTACAAAAACCTATTAGTTTCTTACAAACTAGAGTATTTATGATGCACACAACAAATCTGTCTTGGCAACATCAAAATTCCTCAGAGACCTCATTTACAGAAAACCTACTTTAACTCCCCATTATGCTATTTATGATCATCTCAATCACAGGTTCATTATAATCTATTTGAATGAGCCCATTTTATTTTCAGATATTCTACTGTCATTAAACTCACACACTAGCATAGAAATTGTGATGACACAGTATTGGCACAGAACTGCAGTCTGGCTCAAGTTAGGAGACCTATGGAGTCCACCTACTGAAAACCCCTTGCTCAAGCAGGACCTAGGTATGATTGCCCAGGACCATGTCCAGGTGGCTTTAGAAGATCTCCAAGGGCAGAGACTGCACAACCTGCTGGGCAGTCTGTGCCAGTGCTCGGTCATGCTCAGAGTACAAAAGTGTTCTCTGATGTTCAGTGGGAGCAGCAACTGTGTATTTGTAGTTTGTGTCCATTGTCTGTTGTCCTGTCACTGGGCAGCACTGAAAAGAGCTTAGCTTTGTCCTCTGCATCCTCCTATCAGGTTAGCTATGCATAATACGAAGTTCCCCTCTGAGGCTTCTCTTTTCCAGTCTAAAATGTTCCAGCTCTCTCATAGGAAAGATGATCCAGCCTCTTCATCATTTTGGCCTTTTGTTGGATTCTCTCCAGTATGTCCATGTCTCTCTTGTACTGGGGAGCCAAGAATTGAACAAAGAACTCCAGGTGTGGCCTCACCAGTGTCCAGTAGAGGGGAAGGATCACCACTCTCAACCTGCTGACAACAATTTTTTTAATGCAGCCCAAGATATCTTCCACCTTTTTTGCGGTAAGGGTATATTTCTGGCCAACGTGCAACCTGGTGTCCAGCAGGACACCCAGTATCTTTTCTGTGAAGATGATTCCCAGCTGCACAGCCTCCAGAATTTGTTGGTGCCTGGCATTGTTTCCTACCAGGTGCAGGACTTCACATTTCTTCTGGTTGAAGTACATGAGGTTCCTTTCAGCCCATTTCTCCAGCCTGTCATGCTGGATGGCAGCTTGAGCCTCTGGCTTATCATCCTTTAATTCCAGCTCTGTGTCATCAGTAGGCCCATGAAGAAGATGTTAAATCGGATTGAACCCAACACTGACCCCTGGATACACCACTAGTCACTGGCCTCCAGCTAGTCTTCATGCCACCACTCTGTGGACTCAGACATTCAGATAATTTTCCATCACCTCACTCTCTCCTCATCCAGCCCATGCTTTAACAGCTGGTCTGTGAGCGACAGTGTCAAAGGCCTTGCTGAAGTCCAGGAAGTCAATATCCATTGCTCTCCCCTGATGTACCAGTTGAGTCATTTCATTATAGAAGTTTAATGAATTGCAACGCTCCAGTCATGGGAGTCATCCCACCATACCTTTGTGATCCCAAAAAATCTGTAGCCCTGCAACTGCACACAGATCTTTTAACTCAGTGTGTTTATTCCCCAAACTGCCTGTATTAAGGTACAGGCACTTTAGAAAGGCAGCTCAGCATGTTGAGTTCCTGGAGAGAGTCTTGGGGATTTCTGTATAATTATTCCTTGTAGGCACTTCCTTGCTTACATGCAAGCGTTGGTGGTGACTTGATTTATGAAATACTAAATTTTCACATTTCACAAGTTATGTGATCTCCATGCAGCTTCATCTCGCATTGTTTCATTCAAAATACCAAAACATGCTTAATATTTTATCTACTTATATGTAATATTAACAAACATACTGCACAATTATTTTTATTACATTAACACAAACTATATATCCTTTGTTAAGTTAAATATGAAGCATTATAATTCTACTAAGTTTAACATCTATCTGTTATTTTAAATGCTCTTAATCAGTCATAGATACTGTGAAAGTTGTCCAAGCTTCTCCAGACATTCTCATGCATTTCTAAATCTCCTTTTGTTTATAACATCAGTGTGAAGAAAAATTTCCTCAAGATAATTAAAAGCCTGTGTGTAAGGTTTAGACACCACCAACTTAGGAGGCATTGAGCTAAATCGTTGCTAAATCAAAGCAGATCCCCAAAGCTGCTGGTGAACCATAGATGAAGGTTAAACATTTTCCTACCATCATTTTTGTTTGGGCAAATTACAGGTGTCTCCATGCTTAGTGCGAAATCAACAGTATTAATATTTTTGAAGTCTCTGTGCCATATATGCTGAGCCAGTTGGCAGATTTTATTACACAGACAAGAGGAGACCTATTTAGCAAAGATGGTGAATTTTCACGGCTTTCACCCTTTGGATGTTCTAGCACAGTTTTGCCAAATATTTCTGCTGTTTCTCTAGTGTTCCTTGCTTCAATAGAGCACAAAGTTATTCTCATACACACTGCTGGATAGCAGCCCAAGGTGATGACATCCTTAAGAGAGCATGAATGTCACAAAAGTTGGTAGTAGCTCCCAGAGGCCGCTTGCAGCCCCATTGCATAAATACACTGCTCTAGTGAATAATCTAGAGATTATTCACTAGAGAAATCTCTTCATTACAGATGGTTTACCCCACATTGCAATTCAGTATATGGGAACAAAATATTTACAGCTGAACACTCAGTACTACATGATTGATCTCCACTTTAAACTCTCTTGGCTGCCATCACCCATGTCTTTGCCACATTCTGTAGTCAGTTTTTCTTTAAGTTAATAATTCTCAATGAAAGTGGGCCCACCTTATCCTTCATATAAACTTTTAAAAGTTAACCCCACCATCATGTTTGATCTCTGTTCAGTGTGATTCTTCCCCCTCATGCTGACAAAACCTGACTTAAAGGCAACATTAGGAATATCTCGTTACCGGAAGCCACTATATCAGAAGGAGCTAGCTCTGTATTCAGAAAGACAATTGAGACACTACTTCTAAGCTATATATTGTGAAGTCTCCAATGAAGAGTAATATAAATTGTGGTATTTTTTTTCTCCAAGTCTGAAGATGCTCACCAGACCTTAGGAGGGAATTTGTGGTCCTCATGCGATTTGTATCCTACCCACTCCTTCAAGAATAAGTGTATTGTTGTAACTTTGTAAGCTCCAGTGGCTTAATCAATTGCTATCTATTTCCATTGCTCAAATCAGAAGTACTTAAACCAAAGTTAAAAGCATCAGACCAACATTGGCATATTCTGCTTGAATTCCACTTAGAAGCTGAGTTGTTTCTCATTTTTAAAATAAATGTACTGATGAAAAACAGACATCTTCCAAACTCTGCTGGAAATTTATGAGATATAATACTACATAAAAAGAGCTTGTAGACACTAGACTTTCATTTCTAAATCATTATCTTTATAATGCTCTTAATTTCTCACAACCTTCTGTCTCAGGTATGGGAGTTGCCCTTCAGTATTCATCTCGCCATTGTTTACTTCAAACTATTCTTCACTGCATGGAAGAGCCACATAGAAATTTTTTTTAATAATTACTTCACAGCAAATCACCAATGCTTCCAGTGCTGTATTGCAGAAACCATTCAAACCAGACAAAGCATCACACATCACATTTTTTTGAAAAAAAATTAAAGATTTTTGTCCCTAACCTTTCTTTTCCTTTTTTATTTTTTTCTTTAAGCATTGTTGAGCACTGGGCAATTGCAATAAAATTAGGTGAGGTGTCTCAAGCATAACCTTAATATGGAGAAGGATAGTTTTTCAGTAAGCAACAAACAATAGATTTTAAAGGAACCATTCAGATGCATCCTGAGAATTTGATCTAAAAAGGATTTGGATCAAACGTTCCTGCTTGATAACACTGAAAATGTGCTACTGGTTGTTGAAAACTGGTGGAGTATTTAAGTATAAATCTATCTTCTAAATAGAAAAAATAATTAAAATTAGATTAAGAAATATAGATCAATAATTAGGCTTCAATTTGGAGACTATGCTGAGATATACCTAAGCTATCTTTGTCTTTCCAGCATTGTATCTAGTCTTTGAAATTTCTCTAGCTTTCACCCTTAAATAGTACAGAATGCTACACAGACACACAGTACTAACAGTCCTTGCTCAGTCAGAAAAAACAAACACCCCATGAATTCCAGTTACAATTCCTGCTAGACAGACCCTGGTGTTTTCACAAGTCCAGGAAGAGCAATATCCTGATTGCTTCCCATAGTCTTCCTCTTATTGCTCCAACCTCACTTCCTCACTCTGGCTGCCTCCTATCAGCTCCTCAGCAGGCTGTGGGAAAGATGAATTCCTGCAGAGATTACAGCTCAGTTCAAGGTTTCTGAAGGAGGTCATATAGCCTGCACAATTTCCACAGCTAGGCTGAACAGCCAGCGTGCTTCCTTCTACCTTCAGAGTATTATCTACACATAAAACCTTATGCATAGCAGAAAGGCAAATTTTCAGATGCCTTTACTAGTGTTACCATTTATATCAGTAGTGGATGTTTGGAAAACAAAAACCTAACACATTTAGGTTAGAAAACCATCTTATATATAAAAAAAATTCTTTTATTGACTGAAATACAAGTTGAGATAGGACTAATACCACATGTGAGTACAAACAGTATGAAATATTTTAAGCTATCAGATACTTTAATACAGATACACTGTGTGGTCTGTGGATTTTTCATAGAAAAAGAATGCAGATAGTTCCAAAACAGATATAGATTTTTCTGAAAATCATCAAGATTTTTTTATTGCTTTAATTAAAATAATTCTTTCAGTTTTTCTTTGTGTATGCAGTTGCATTGTACAGCTGTTTCACGATGCTTTGAGAAATTATTGACCTTACCTTTGAGCTGCAAAATCTGTCATAAGTGAATTTGATTCCCTTATCGAGAATGCATCATTTGAAATGATACATCATTAGTGGGGAAACAAATTTCTAATGATATAATGTGACTGCCATAAATAGAAAAGAAAAAATTCTTAGATTTTGTTGAACGTATTCATATCTCTGTGGTGGATTTTTCAAGATCAAAGAAGCAACAGCAAACATCAAACACAGTTGTTTACAAAATGTTACAGGCACAAGACAGATACAGCATATGTGTTAGTGCTTCAAAAGCTTGTTATGAGTTAGCCAGGTCCATATTGTGTTGCATGGAAGAGGTTTTTCATATTGTTAAAAAAAAAAAGTAAGGAACCTTCAGAGCTTATGGTTCTGTGCATGTGATTACAGAGGCTGATTTTTTTCCCTAGTAACTTTTTTCTTTAAATTTTTGGCAATATTTTAAGGAAGCTTATTTAAATAGCCCATAGAATTCAGTGAATAATATCCATTCTTAGTGATTTTATATAGGCTAATCCATTTTAAGGTTTTATATAATCTATTAAAAACAGGCAAACAAACAAACAAAAAGGGGGGAAAAAGGAAGTTCCTATTAAGAACAAAAAAGCAAAGATCTAAACACAACAATAGTTGACATCTTCAAGGGGTCGTAAACCCTCTATTAAACCTAGTTAGGGAAGGATCTGATAATGTATGCCTCCATTTTTAGTCAGGTACTGTTTATGAAAGACTGATTGAGATCTCTGAAGTGGGAAGATAGAGAAAGCACAGTAGTGACTGCAATGGATTCACAAGGGGAGAAGTGTGTAGGTACACACAAAAACAAAGAACCATATTTGGTAGAGAAATAGCCCTGGAAGTTGCTGCTGTGGTACTATTCCTTCCTGGATTTAGAAGGCAGGATGGTAACATAAACAAATAAACAATCTAAGAACTAAACCAAACAAAAAAACCTGCCAACACTAACAGAGAACTCAAAATGCAACACTGCAGAGAGGGGTATTTAGTGAACAACCTACAAAATGCTTCATTTTAATCTACTGGGAGCAGAGGAGAAAGATTCTAAAGCAAATATTGAAGAGTATGGAAGAGAATACGAGAGAAAAAGGCTTCGCATAGCCTAAGAAGTTTTAGATGCAGCATAACAGTTTCTTAGTTATTATCATAATGCAACAATAGCTACAAAATAACCTTGTCAACCTTGTCGTTTCAATTTTTTATGCATTTGGTTTCCTTTCCTGGATATGTCAGTGAATTCTTCTCTCTATAACATATTGCCATAGGCTAGAAGCACATAAAAGAGGTCTGTCAAAGACGTGTCACATGTAATAACATTACACCATAAAGAATGCTGTCCTTGGTTGCTTCTGGAGGTCCACATTTCAAAGGTGTTGCCGCAACTGAAATACTCCATCTCAGACTCAGCTGGAAGTACATGGTGTTTGTTCCCACCTTTAGCAAAAAACAGTGCATAGAAAATGACCTTCACGAGATCTGGATAACATCCAAACTATGCTGGAAAAAAGGTGAAGGGGAGGCAAAATAAAACCTGCTGGCCATCCCTGTTCACTCAGGGATTTGTTCTTGATCTCCAGGGATTAGAAGGGCTGCTGCTCCTTAACAATGCAGGTAGTCAATGTTGAGACCAGTGTTGAAGCTGGGAGGATGATAAGCAGCTAAAGCACATCCCAAAATATCTTTTGGAAGTGATCAGGACTTCCAGCAGTTTGGATGGCATTGCCTCTACCTCAGTGCAACTAGTTGCTCTTTTCCATGCTCCCTTACAATTACATTTCTTCAGGTTTATTGCTCATCTGACCATCTTACCTCCTCCTCCTCTGCTCTCTTCAACCCCTCAGTTTATCATTTGTTACAAAAACTCACCAAAATTAGGTTGGTCTTTTCTGAGGAGCCATCTGCATTCTGCTTTTGTATTAAGTACCCTTTTTCACTTCACTATTTCTATTTAGCTCTAAAATGTTAGAAGCCAACTAATACTGTGTGGTTTTAAAGCATCACACACACAAAAATATACAAACAGCTTGCTTGAATGCTAATTTCAGTATGTCATACATGCATGCCAGCATCACTTGTGGAGTAAAGAGTATTTTCAACTTTACTCAAGTTTTAATTTAAAAATTTAAATAATGTAAGTGTGAAGGATTTCTATCCTGTATATCAACTGTCTCAAATGGGGTGACATCAGACCTGTCACGAGTGGGGTTCAGCAAACCCTCTGCTCTTCAACATCTTCATAAACAACCTGGATGCAGGACTGGAAGGGATCAAATGCACAGATGATACAAAACTGGGAGAGATGTAGATTCCTTTGAAGGCAGAAAGTACCTGCAGACAGGCCTCAACAAATTAGAGGACTGTGCAATCACCAACCATATGACGTTCATTAAGGGAAGGTGCTGAATTCTGCACCTGGGATGGGGCAACCCTGGACCTACAGACAGACTGGGGAATGAGAGGCTGGAGAGCAGTGCTGTGGAAAGGGACCTGGTGGTCCTGGTCGATGACAAGTTGAGCATGAGTCAGCAGTGCCCTGGCAGCCAGGAGGGCCAACCATGTCCTGTGAGGCATCAGGCACAGCATCGCCAGCCGGGCGAGGGAGGGGATTGTCCCGCTCTGCTCTGCACTGGGGCGGCCTCACCTCCAGTGCTGGGGGAAGTTTTGGGTGCCATGGTATAAGACATTAAGCTATTAGAGAGTGTCTAAAGGAGGACAACAAAGATGGTGAAGGATCTTCAAGGAAAGCTGTATGAGGAGTGGCTGCAGTTACTTGGTTCATCCTGTAGAGGAGGAGTCTGAGGGGAGACCTCACTGCAGGGACAACCTCCTGTTGAGGGGAAGAGGAGGGCAGGCACTGATCTCTTCTCTGTGGTGACCAGTGACAGGACCCAAGAGCATGGTCTGAAGTTGTGTCAGGGGAGGTTTGGGTTGTTTATTTTTTATTTTTATTTAAAAAATATTCTATTTTATTGTTTATTTTTTTTCTTATTAAAAAAATATTCTTCCCCCAGGGGGGTGGTTGGGCACTGGAACAGGCTCCCCAGGGAAGTGGTCACAGCACCAAGCCTCACAGAATTCAAGAAATGTTTGGACAATACCCTCAGGCACATGGCGTGACTCTTGGGGACAGTGCTGTGTAGCGCTAAGAGTTGGTTTCGATGTTCCTGGAGTGTCCCTTCCAAAGCAGCTTGTTCTGTGATTCTGTGATAAAAGCTTCACCAAAACTGCCAAAGACAGGGAAAAAAAAAAAAGGCAGGGAATGATAGAGAAAAAAAAAAGATAGGACAAGAAAAGAAATCAAGTATTCACAGCATCAGTGGAATGAAGAAGTTCCAGTTCATTGGAACTTCATGTACTTCATGCTTCAAGGGCTTTTGGAATAACAAAAAATTGTGCATGCTTCCTTTGTCAAAGCAAGTTGAAAAGACAGATGTTATCCTAACTTACAACCAGGGAGTCTGGCTGCCCATTCCAGTGGCATACTCTGGCCAATTAAAAGCTGACCTCTTTAGAAGTGAAAAGCAATAACACAAGCATGAGTCCAATGCTGATTCTGACTGCAGATTCTGTATTTTCCATCTGAAAAGATACACTATTTTGAGCACAAAGGAATGCTTCATTGGTGACATTCTGCAGGGTGCATTTAGAATAAATCATAGTTTTAAAGACTGACTGGTATCATTGCTTGGCCTAGAGAGTAGAAGGATAGATCCAATTCCCTTTGAAATTAATGCAAAGGCTCATATTGAGGCAATTGTGTTGGAAACAGCATTAACTCTGGAATTTTTATTTTCTTTATAACAGAAAATCAAATTCAGCAGTCTTCCTTAGCACATTCCTATTGAACCATCATATAGGCACATTTTGCCTTTTTTTAATGCTTGACCTTTATACTAAATGTTAAATAGTTCTTATAATTTTAGCCTTACCACTCACAGAGACACGTTCACAGACACTTTAGAAATGTTTTTTCAGCTCACTTACCCCTCTTTGAAAAGACAGACAGTAAAAAAGTGCAATTCTAACTTTCCTCTGCTGGTTAGGTGGAGGAAGGTATTTTGCTTCTTCCTCCCAATTGTGTACTACTTTGTTTATAAGCAATAGTTAGTATTTTTCTCACATTTTTAAAGTTTAAAAAGGAAACTTCCTTGAGAATGCTCTTAATGAGATTCTTTCTAGTAAAGATTCTTTCTGTCACAACACTTCAGTAGTCATACCTGAAAATACTTTTAAACCAGCTTGAATGTTTTAAGGAATACAGCTTTTTAATCCTAGAACTGAAAAAAACAAAAAAGACATCCCCAAAAAGATGGATTAGACTACCATTAAGCACTGCTGTCTAAAGTGTTTCATCCAAGGGTGCGTATGTGTATTGCAGTCACACTGGTAGATAGAGCACAGAAGAGCTCCTGTATTATTTGCTGATGTAAAAATTTATTCTCTGTATTTTTGCTTAAAACTTGATTGAGTTTCTTCCACCTCCACTGCTACACCCATCTCAATTGTTCTTATTTGTCATGGACTGTGCAGGTTAACAAGCTTGTCACTTGTACTGGCATTTAAATTGCTGTTTTCATCTCCTTCCTCCTGTTTAATAATCTTCTCTTTTTTTTTGATAGGACCTGACATTTTTCTGAATTCTCCTTCCTACCATTTACAGAGATGCTTCCGGAATAAAAGTAAATAAATCAAAATTAACGATGACATGAGTGTGACAGCTTCCAAAATTTACAATTATTGTTTTCCATTTCCTCCTATTACTCTAATAACAGATAACAGTTTGACATGGACGTGGAAACAATATGCTTCAAAACAGCAGTGGACTTATCTAGGGCATCAGCAAATATGTTGAAAATCTTTTAGGCAGCAGCAGTAACCATTTCAAAGCTGTAAGACAATGTCTGAACCTGAAAAGAAATTAAAGGTTGCACCTTCAGGCCTCTCTAAAGATCTATAAATCAGCCGCAATTCACTTGTCTTCTGGCTAGAAACATGAGAATTGATGAGCAACAAGATTAGTGAAAACAAACTGCCACCACACTGCCTACCAGGAATGATGCCCAGAAAATGCACTTGCACAAAATCTTTAGTTTAATTTACCTTCTACTGTGACTATGCTGATGAATCTGCATTTCAGTCATTTGCACTTTCACTCACTGCAGTCATTTAAAGCACAAAGCCAGATATCCTGAGTGTGTCAGAAAATAAAAACAAAACAAACAAAAACCCACAAAGCAAGTATTCACTTATGGAGAAGTCCTCCTGATGTCCCTACTAATTTTTAGTCAGTTGCCATTCATATCAACAGCGACCTAACACAGTAAGCTGACCAACATGATAGGTCAGGTCAGAACAGCCAGCCCACTGAGAAATAGATCCAGAGACCAATGATGAGAGGTGACTTTGTCTAGTCAGAGATTGTGTTGCTGGTCCTTATTAGCATCCATTCATTCTATAGGTACATAATTAACTCTGAGAAGACTTAAGAACGTACTAAGAACCAAGGCTATAACATGTTGAGAAAAAGACTGCAGAGGTATAAAGGGTATGTTCCTCCATTTCTCAGAGTGAATCTTCCATGACTTCCCACCATGATATTTATATCACACAGTTCAACCAGTTTGTCCACACACACTTAAAACTTGGGACATGAGCATGATTTACTAAGACAGCTGTTGACACTAGTTTCACAAAGGTAATTCTGCTGTTATATCTTCCTATCACCTGCTCATCATTTCTCACAGTGTTTTTTTTTAAAGGATTCCTCAATATCCAATACCAAAATTCTCTGATGAATGACTGAAACCTTTCCAGTGTTGTTATTAAAGGCAGAGTACTCTATAGAATCTTCAGACTTTTAAATGTGTGGTCTCAACCTCATGACACAGGTATTCAACCCATTTCATATACCCTTCACTAGCAGGCTTGTGGAAATTATAGTAGTAACAGAGAAAATTTATAAATGTTGCCATTTTTGCAGTTCACAGGAATGTTTTAAATATGAAATAATATTTCACTATGTCACTGACAATGGTACTGGTTTAATACTCATAGAAGCCAAAGATAAATCAGAGGTACAAGCAAACAAAACAAAAAGAATTACAATTCTGAAGACAAATTATCTAAGCCAAATACCTGAGAGACACAAAGGGAGTCCAGGACTATGCACCACAGGAGGCAATCCTGTACTAAGTGGATACATGAACTAGATAATGAGCCAATGTTACCTCTTTCATGTAAAGTATACAAATTTAACCCCAATCCCAAACTATTTAGTCATTATTTAAATAAAACTAAAGCATTACTTATGAACTTGGAAAGGCTTCAAAACAAATCATGATTTATGGGAAATACATCTTGAGGTTAAAATTTCTTGCAGAACCTCAAAATTGTAACTCAGCAGTTTTAATCTGGTTTGCACTTTAGCCAGGATTGTCCCACCAAGATTCAAACTTGGGGATATGGTTTATGGCTGGTTATGGTGGTGCTAGATTGATGGCTGGACTAGATGATCTTGAAGGTCTCTTCCAGCCTTGATGATTCTGTGATTCTGTGATTCTTTGAGACAAGCAAATATTGAAGCTGTACCTCCTTGCAGCATTAGCTCCAATGACTTTGATTTCTTTGGAGTTTTTCTGGGGTTTTTTTTGTTTTGTTTTGTTGGGGTATTCTTGTTTAAATTCAGGTGTACCAGTGTGCTACAGCACAGGGAGAGGCAAGAGACAGCTGCTTCCTCCAGGCTGGGATCTGGGACCTGGGACCTGGGGTCAGGCTGTGCTGGGACAGCAGAGCTGACTGTGAGTAAGAGGTGCTCTCTACAGTCCTAGATGTGGCAAAATATCGGTCCAGCATCCAAACAGGGAGCCCAGCCAGGAGCAAGAGGAGGTAGGACCAAATAGAGGATGGTATTCAGCTATTCTAAGAGGAAGGTCAGGCCTGAGACTGGATGTGATGTGGCCACTAGCAGGGTGTGGGGACGCCTCTGGGCAGGCTGATCAGAGTCATCAGCTTTAGTGTCCTCAGGGGCCTGGTATAACTGTTGAATTGCCAAATCTTGAGGTCACAGAATAAGCTGAGTTAGAAAGGACGCACAAGGAACTTCAACTCCTGGCCCTGCACAGGACCATCTGCAAGAATCACACCATGGAGTATTGTCCAAACCCTTCTTGCACTCAGACAGGCTTGGTGCTGGGGAGCCTGTTCCAGTGCCCAACCACCCTCTAGGGCAAGAATCTTTACGTCATATGCAGCTTAAACATCCCCTGGCATAAGTTTAGGCTATTATCTCAGGTCCTGTCACTGGTCACCACAGAGAAGAGAATAGTGCCTGCCCCTCCGCTTCCCCTCACAAGGAAGTTGCAGACTGCAATGAGGCCTCCCCTCAGTGTCCTCCAGACTGAACACACCAAGTGACCTCAGCTGCTTGTCATACAGCTTGCCCTCAATGGTGATTTTTGTTGCTCTCTTTGGACACTCTCTAACAGTTAAGTATCTTTCTGTGCTCAAATCAGTGATCTCTCTGTAGGCTGAGTAATGGACTGCACTTCTGAAAATTGGGAATATGTACCTTCTACCACAGTTGGATTTGTTATGAGGCTATTAAGATTTTAGTCTTTCACTTCAAATCCTTGTCAAATGTTGACCTTTGTAAAATAACTTACACTGAAAGAAAGCTATCTATACCAAACTTGACTTAGAGGTGTCACTATTTTTATTATTTGGTGAACTTTTCCTGAATTATCCAAGCATTCTCAATAGCTCAATTACTAATTTTTCAAGGTAAGTTGTAGCTTTTTTCAATTCAACTGGACTGTGAATTATATGTAATTTTAATAAAAGCCTGACCTTTGTTGCTGAAACATTTAATCTTTCAAGAAGTGTCATGGGTTGGGTTTGTAACCGGACAGAAACACCAATTTAGTGTAGTGGTTTGG
Organism: Corvus hawaiiensis; assembly: GCF_020740725.1. Lineage (NCBI taxonomy): Eukaryota > Metazoa > Chordata > Aves > Passeriformes > Corvidae > Corvus > Corvus hawaiiensis. The sequence goes on from NC_063217.1 coordinate 26,214,923, forward strand.
TCCAAAATACTCATTACTGTTTATCTGCTGTGAAATAAGAATTAGGAGAAATGCAAAGCAGGCACCAAACTTGAAAGAATATAAAGAAGTTTATTAACAGACCTAAAAGAGGGAAAAAAAAATATATACCACCTTCAGAACTCTCCTCCTCCCCCCACCTTCCTCCCTTCTCCCACTGACAATGTAAAAAGACAACCCTTAAGAAGTTCAGTCTGTTTACCACTGCCATAATAACCTTGTTCAGTCCATTTAGAAAGAGAAGTCTCTTCTTGCTCGTGCTATGAAAACATTATCACAACGAGACAGCCGCCGACTTCCAAATATTGTTCAGTCCATTTAGGAAGAGGAGTCTCTCTGCTCGTATGTGAATCCCTTCCCCCGACTTGCAGCTTTTCCAGCAACTGCTTTCGAGGGTCCACTCTTGAAGTTTTTTGGGGTACAATTTTAAGGTTGAGCTGTTCAGAAACAAAAACAGAGGCCCTTCTCCTTCCCTGGGAGCAAAGGGTCTTCATCATCTTCATCGTTAGGACTATCTCTGGGAGCATCTCTAGGAACTGAGGTTTCTCCTTTCCCATTTGTAGCAAAAGTCCTCATATGGTCCATCTCTAGGGACTGAGGTTTTCTCCTTTCCTGTGTGGAGCAAAAGTCTTCATCTGGTCCATCTCTTCCTGTCCAAACTTCTCATGAAATTACAGCTGCGTCAGCATCTGCCTATCTCAGCGCAGGTGCTTTTGCTTACGAGTTGAACACTCCACCCCCCATATCTTCATGAAATTACAACAGGATACTCTGATATATCATAGCTTCACAACAGAATTTCAGCTTTAAGCATCTCCTCTCTCTCTTCCCTCAGGTTTTCAGCTCTTCACAGCAGTAAAAGGGTTAATCTCACCTCGGCCTTGCAGCTTTGCAGCTGGAATGTTGAATTTTTCTTATCGCAGTGGAGAGGGGGGAGAGCCGAGCCGCTCCGGCTGCCCACAGCAGTGCAGTGGGGGGGGTTCCACGGCTGGAACAGGTCCATGGCTTCAGGATGGCCGTGGCACGGCCCGGCCTGGCCCAAGCAGGGCCTGGCCGGGCCCGCTGGCCCCCACTCGGGGCCCACAGCCACCTGTCCCAGCGCCGGAAACGAGAGAGAGCTTGGAGGGGGAGTTTGTCTATTCTTAAATGGGGATCACAGAGGTGGTCACAACTTTAAGTGGCTTAGAGAATTCTCCATATTCAAACTGGCCAGCTGATAGGTTCTTTCAGTTCCCAGAGGAAACTGTAAGCACCCCTTAGCAAGGACGTCCCTTCCGGGACTATGCTTGCTAACCTATGACAAGAAGATTCAGGATTTTTGATGCAGTTGAAACACCATGGAGATAGGTAAAAGCAGCTGCTGTTCCATAGGCTCAGTTCCTCTTTTCTCCATTGTATATTACATCCTGTGCATCCTTACCAGTCTAAGCTTACCTACAGATGTTGATGAGAGTTATCTGAAATGAGAAGGCTTCTGGATAAACAGAGATGGGGTTTTTTTGTTGTAGGAATCTGTTGCTTCATATACTACAGCATTGTTGCAATTTTTTCCCAAGGCTTCTATTATCTCATTTTGGATAACAAGAAATGTGAATTGTCTTTGATTCATTCTCAGGTACCTTAAAATATTCACAACATTTTCCAGGTGCAGTGCACATATTGCTGAATAAAGATGCAGTCATCTTTGACATACAAGAATATATTTTCCATCTTCCTCAAAATACAAATGTGTGACTGGATGGGTTATCCTTAATCATCAGATCTAGTAATTTGTTTCTCCAGAATGTTGGTCTATAAAATTATTAATTTAAAAATCTTAGCTTGAATGCCAATCTTCTTGTTTGGTTGGTTTTTTTCATTCTTATTTATTTCTAGTACTTCCATAAAAGATGAAACCATGTAACTGTCTTAAGAACCTGATGGGTCTTTTTAGCTTATCTTTATTCCTGGCTAGTTTATATCCATTTATATATCATTTATACCTCTCTGTTCACACTGTATGTCATTGGATTTCTATGATTACATTTTTACTTTTTTTGGTCCATTTTGTACCAGTAGTTTGAACTTTGTCACTAGTCACTAGTCACATTAAATTTTCTCTTCTATGTGATATCAATATGAAGAGGCTTTCCTATGATGAGGTTTGTATCAGAAATCCTTGTTGGCACAAAAATCTTCACGCAAAAGGCACTGCATTTTTATTATTACTCTATTCAAATTTCCTAGTACTATTAATCCTTATTAAAATTTGTCTTCTCTCACTTATTCCATTCCTTAATGTCATGTGATTCTTTTTGCATTACATTCTGTACACTAATCTTTCAGCACAAAGATTTTTTGGTTAATATAATGCATATTACTTCCTATTTCCAGTATAATTTTGCCATTCTCCCCTTTCTTGTTTCTTTTTCTTCCTTTTTTTTTTCCCCTGAAAGAATCAAAAGTGCTGGCATGATGCCCTGCTGGGACATTACTGAGATTCTCTACTTTGTGTTTTTCCAGCTAGAAGAGTCTGTCTTGTGGAACAACTTATCTGTTAAAAGTACTTCATACCCCAATAACATTAAAAACAAAGTACACAACTAAGATAGAGAATAATGGAGTCATTAAATCTGCACGTATCTCAGCACTTGTCATTGTTTTCTGAATTTAAAATGCACAGACTTTAGTGTTGATGGTTAACAAATACTATCGAATTCTGGAATTTCATTGCAGTGGATGGTGTGGTAGAGCCAGGACTTACCTCTGTGCGAGCTGCAAGATGAATGCTTTCTGCAATATATATTTAGCAAAAAGTACTGGTTGGTGATTGACACATATATGACAGGAATTCTTCTGCAAACAAGCCCTGTCAAGAGTTGTTTTCCCTTTATGATCACTAGTATTCCCCTATAGAATACACTGACTGTTTGTATTAGCCAAGAGGAAAAGTACCTTTATACATCATTATGAAATACCTTGTATCACAGTCTTGTGCACATGTATCATCTCTGGCTGGCAATATTTTTATTGTCAGAATAGAAGAAAAGCTCCTAGCACTCTGCCCTCCTTCCCCCAGCATTAGGTAGAAACGTGAACTTTAGATATGTGTTGTCATTCCAATAGGGGCAAGTCCTTCCAACCACTTTTCATTAACACAGGTGCACGTGATACACCTCGTGTCACAAGAGGCTCTACTCATCAAGGTAGGTGGTCAACTGCCTGCTGACTTGGGTGAAGCTATTTAAAGATTTATGCTGTCCTGCATCTTTATTAATGGGAAGTCTTCAGCTGATCCCTGGATGTTGCCAACCTGCTGCCTGCACCAGCTAGTGTGGAGTTGTAAGTCAGTCCCCTCATAATCCCATACAGCTGGTATCTCTAATTCTCTGCAGAGATTTTCTTTAATCTAGTTCACTGTGTCCCACTGTGGATATTAACTGAACACCTAGCAGAGGAACCATTACTAAAAATAAACTATTGCCACTAAATTCTATGTGGGATTTGCAAAAATTCCTTTTACAGTTTCCAAAGGGAAATTGCTGATTTATGACAGTAATTAAAATTACAAGCTTAATTTAAGCCAGCCAGCTAAGGCAGTGGTTAGGATAAAGAGAAAAGAATTAACCTCACTATAAAATAGGTGTATAAGGCAGGTGGGATGTATATGCTGCCAGAGCGGACTGCACTGTGCTCAAAAAGAGCCATGACTTAGTCTGGATACCTAATTTTTAAACAGCTAACACTAGGGTAAGCCCCAGCCAATATTTACATATTTAAAATTCAGTACATATTAGTCGCATGGTGTTCATGTGACTTTACAAGATGGAATCTATATTTCTATGCATACAGCTCAGTGTATGTATAGCTGATGCTTAGGCAGCAGCACAGGCACCAGATATTGCAGACTTTGTGTGTGTGTTTGCAGTTAGAAAGCCTGCGTTTCTTCCATGATTGGTATCGATCACCCATCGATTTTCTGGCTCACCTTCCAACCAGGTTCTTCTATTAAATAGGAATAAAAAGCTGAAAGTGATTTCACAAATCAAAGAGCATTTATTTCAGTTGTGCACAATCCAGGTAAGAAAAATACCAAAGATAAACTGTAAAATTCACTGGCTGTTTTCTCCCTCCATGCCTGTAGGAAAGCTAGTTTAGAGCTTTTTCCCTTTCATAATTGGAACATCCTTTTGATTTACAGCTTAAGATTTTTTTAAATCAGAAGTTTTATCCTATTTTTATGCCACCGTTGACCTAGAGAATATTTATTCTCCTTCTTTGTCACTTATCTCTCACTCCAAATTTTTCTATAAAGAATAAATATATATCTTTGGAGCACTGGTTTTTATTGGCTAACAAAACTGAGATTTTCCTACATGTATTAGCGTAGGTTTTTGTACCTCCTGAGATGGATTTATCATACACGTGATATTTAAAATACTATTTTATCAGTGCCAAGCAGAGTCACAGTAGTTTCTTTTCCTCTGTCTTGTAGAAATACTGAATACAGGTGCAATTGTATATGGCTAAGATGAAATTTGTAGATCTGTTTTGTAGGTCCATGGCTTTGTTGCTTATATCATAGCTTTAGAAAAAGATAGCTATTCCAGCTGACAAAAATAAATTAATTAGATATTAACAAGTAATTTATTTGGACTTGTCAGGAGGCTATACTAATTGTAAGAATATAAAAGAAATATATATATACATAATGGTTTATCCTTAACATAAGAGGGCATATCAATAACATGCTTTTGGAGTATGTGTAAATGAAGTAGTAAATATTTTTAATAGTAAGTGCTTTAGTAAAAAGTTCAGGAATTTGGGCAGTATTGGTGCTAACATTAACCTATCTGTAAGGTCAGATTGTGATAATAATATGTACAATGACCCTATTCCTGATGATAATGAAGGGATGAAACATATTACTTAACCAAAAAGCCTAGAGTCCACTAAAAAAACAAAGGTAATCAGGTGTTTATTTGGCAGAATGTACTTAACACAGTGATAAGTGTTTAAATGTCGTATCTTTACATTACGTTCAACAAATAAACAAGGAGGTTTGAAAGTGAAGAGAGCACATGACAACAAAAAACCAATCGCGTACAATCAGCCATACTCTCTTGGAAAGCAAGGGCTCTCCACTCCCACCACTTCTTGGTATTATCTTTTATTTACTTCACTGCTATACTGCTTGGTTCTTATTTGCGTCTCATCTGTGGATGCATGCTCTGTCTCCCAGCTTTCTATAGCTGATGGTTTCAGGCTATGTCATTTACAGCCCCATTGTTTCCACCGCTCTCCCTTGCAAATTGTTTCCATGTTCTTTCTCTTGCTTTCCTTTTCCCTCACTCATTCCCCAAAAGTACTTTCTAACTTTGTTGTTCTCTTCCCCCCCTTATCATGAATCCATTGAAAGCAGCATAGCCAAGCAAAAAGGTTCTGGGTCTCAATGAGATGTCAGAGTATGATGTTAATTTTTCACATTTTCCTTAATTTCTATGGACCACATTTCCAATGACATAATGTTGACTTAACATTTGTGTATGGGTACTCCTTTCTAGCTCTTGGAGCCAGAGAATTATTTTGAAAAGCATTAAACAGCTATCTCTCTTTGTCTGGGATTTTATTATTATTGTATTTAACTCCTGAAGGAATGATAAGCAGAAATTGACCTTCCATATTCACAGCAACAGGGTTTTATATTTCAAATAAGAGTTGGGGTTTTTTCCGCCTGTAAATCTTTGCTACTGTTTTTGTGACTTAGTCAGTCATTTCACCCCCTAAGCAGAAATGCCTGTGAGGCTTTCACACAAAGGGATTTGGCTTGTTCTCTGAATTCACAGTGTAGCCCTGAACAGCAGTAGTTATTCGTTGGGGGTTTTTTCCCCCCTCTATATTCCAACCATTTTATCGTTAGTGAGTTTCAAAAATAAACATGTTTTATCCCCTTGAGCAACTCACAATATGCAGCTGAATTGAATAATATATTGTTTTCAATTTGTTATACATGTGCCAATTTAAATTTTCAGGGACAAAACTGCTCAGGAATATGCAGGGTTAGATATCCATGTATCTTTCAATAAAGTGTAATCAGATTTCTTTTGGTCCTGAATCATTGCTAAAAAAAAGATGTATGGTTACTAGTGAGCATGCTTGCTTCAAGAACACTGCATTTCTACATGCTCAGAATAATTTTATATTCATTTTGATTAGAGCAAACTGCTTACTCTCAAGAGGCTGACAAACACTAAAGATTTCCACTTTAGTGGTTTACAATGACATCAAAGTGGCCTTATATCTTTGCAAAGATCTGTTTCCTTGGTAACACGAAGCAAACTGTTCATTTCAGAGGTGCCTATAGAGCGCAGCTGAGATTTTATTTTTGTGTTAAATATCAAAACTTAATGTGGATAATGACATTGTAAAAAATATATTACTGAGTTTAAAAGATATTCAATCTTCAAATAAATAATACAAAGGGTCACATTGGAATATCAATAATTTCTAATTATATTTAGATAATATTATTTGTTGGAAGTAAAGTACAATATGTTTTCATGCTTATTAAATGAATTTTACTTTAATGTAATTAAATAAATATGATTTTTTTTTAAGGGCAAACAACAAAACCAGAATAATGACTGTTGAAAAAGCACATGTATTAAGAAATATTTCATGGAAAAGTATTTCCCAACAAGTAACTTTTAAAGAGTTTGCAAGCACTGTTTAGTTAACAATGAATGATTTCTCAGTCAGGAGCACCTTTCTCCTCTAAACACAAGGTTTATGCACACAGAATTGCAATGAAAAATGGCTCGAGTTTCATACAATCAATAAATGATTAAAACTCCCCATCCTGCCTCCATTTATTTGTTAGACTCCTTTGCTGTATCTTAACTAAGGACCTGAACAGGACATACATCTAAGCATGAGCTTAGCTTTTGAAGTGGCAAACATTTGTATGGAAGCCATCTGAGTCTAAGAAAGATGTGAGGAACAGAGGCAAAACTTAAAAATTCTCATGAACACCATGAAGCTGTTACAGCTGAAATTATTACACGTCTACATGCAAATGAGTACTCATTTTCTGACATATCATCTAAACATATGTCAGAACATCTCCACAAATCAAACAAACTGACACTCCAGTTATGATCAATAATCACTCTGCTCAGGTGCTCATTAGAGATCGGAAAACAACCATTTCCTTTTTGTCTTGATGGAAAGGGAAGAAATGTGAGGTAGGGGTTGGACAGAGCAACAAGAGAAGTGGTGAAAAAGAAATTCGGCAGGATCCAGACAGAGAAACTTTATGGAGAAATGTGCGAACCTCTCTTGGGAGAAAGCAGGGGTGTGCTTTCATAATCAAGGAGACAGTATACTATGAAGGCAAAGTGTAGTTTATGGGCGCTGAATAAAACTCCTGCAAAGAATTCAGCCCCTACCATCTTCCTAGACACTACTCCCATAAATTATTGCAAATTATGCTGGCGTAGATCTTCCAGGGAAACTGGGATTATCCAAATGAGCCCTTTTTGTAATAGGAACATATTGTCAGTCTTTTTTTTACCGTTTCCTTGTAAGTCAAGCTGTGAGGACACACAGTAGTCTCATCCTTCAAATTATTATAAGGTGCATTTGGTTAGCAGAAAATGTCTAGTCTGCTTCAAGAGTAGATTGGAAGAGGAAGCCCAACGATCTGCCTGATAACCAAACAGAAGAATTGTACCAGATCTCTGGCAGGGAATCATGCTCAACACTAAAATGTGCAAGAAGGTACTTCTTCTTCTAAACAGTAAACATTTTTAACAGCAACTATGCAGTGCTATATGGGCTAGTGCTATGCTATTCTGCAAATTAATAGACAGAGTGGGGATACAAAACCTTATTGACAGGGAGACATTAGAGAACAATAACTTTTTTTTCTTCCACTAGATTCCATGCCACTATTCTAGATAAAGTCAAGAGCTCCTGTGAAAACTGAAGCCCTTTCCCATGCAGCATTGTGTTGAAAATACACTCATGTTCTTGGGTACTTCTGGTCTGGATTCTTCTTATGGGTCAGAGGAACTGAGGGTGGTAGTATTTGGTTTTTTATACTATAGTTGAAAGATTTATAAATGAATAATCAGTGTGGTCCAGTCTGGCATCATGGTTATAACATAGAAGCTAATCAAGTTCCCACTGCAACATCATTATTACGGTTGATAGATTTTGTTAATTTATTTGTTTGCTATTAGTTTTTGTTGGAGCAATTTAATTTATCTACACATTTGGCCATCAGATGGCCAAAATATCTATCAGATAATCTATTCTCTGTTGTTCTCAGCTTTGAACCTATAGCAGCATAGACTGTAATTAAGCACTACAGCTGTGAACAATCAGCACCAAAAGGTGACAGGTTATTTAACATATGGAGCATGAGCAGCATAGTGCACCAGGAATAGTCATCCAGCAGGAAAGATCTAACACTTTCAGAGAAGGTTTACGTCACCAAAGAGTTGATGCATGCTGTCAAGAGGAATCATCGAGATGTAACCTGATGTGCTATGGATAATGCAGATGTGAGGAGGAGTTACCTCATCTTATGGCTCAGAAAAACATTAAACGTAACAGAACACTAGTGTCAAGCCAAAGTAACAGCAGAAGAATGACAATAACCAGTGTTCACATTTCATAAGAGCTCTTCTGGCAGATGGCCCTTGAGGCATTAATTTAAAGCAGGGCTACTTTTTGACAAGTATTTCTATTTTTACCATCTTCTGTTTCTTGCATTCAGAAGAAAACTGCACATGACAACTTGCAAATTGTAACACCAAGACTCCTAGAAATTTTGCCCACTCCAGAAACTTCAGGAAGGAACAATCAACATAAGTTATTTACTTATTATTATGTGGTGCTAGTGCTATCAATTTGTTTAAACTCTTGTAAAGGGACAGAGATGACAAAAACTACTGTGATATGAATCTCAGTGCTCAGCACATGGCCTCCACGCATCTCCTCTTGCTTTAGAATTCAAACAATTCCTTCTACAGGATTTGTGTCTAGCCACTGACACACAAATGTTACTTTCCAGTAGCTCTGTACACTAGACAGAACTCAGAATTGTATAATGCTTCCAAGCTAAGCGGGAGTGAAAGAGGAGATTTCCATTCCTTGGGTGATTGGGGTGAGGAGAGAGACCTTCCTGATGAGCTGAAAAAAGACAGTATGGAACCTCTACAGTGGTATGGAGTAGTTTCCTGGCAGCACTCAGGAAAAGACACAGTTTGGCAATAGACTCCATCACCACAGGGTTAACTGCCTCCAGCCAAGACCTGGATAACCAGTCATAGTTACAAAAATGAATTTGCCATCTCCTGAACTTTCAGCTATGTGTATCCAGGAGAAAAGGAATAGTTCATATGATGTGACCACAGCAATGGTGATGGCAGTGAAAAAAACACCTATAGTAATAAGAAAGCTAAATTTCCATAATAGTCTTTCAAATATGTTTTCTTTCCATGTTTACTAAGTAACAGAAAGTTGCAATACTTTTTCCTCTCCACAAGTAAACACAGCTTTTCATGGAAAGCACTTTTTCTGGTGTGAAAATAATGTGAAAGAGATTGGAAGATGAAGAAATATTAACAAAATAATTTGGAGCTCTACAAGATTTTGCAATCATTTAACAAATGTGATTAAAGTTGGTAAAGCCACAACTTTACAAAAGGTGGATTTAAAGTTCATTTCTACAGCTCAGGCAAAACCTTTAGCGTTTTTGTGTGCAAATAAGGGTTAAACACGGGAAAGGGGTTTTTTAAAATAATAAAATCCATTAATAATGCAGATATATTTTTACTGATCACTAGAGGAAAAATAATTCAGTCCAAAAGAGGTAAAAAAATTAAATAATAAAGAAATGCAATAGAGCATTAAAAAGACAGAACTATTTAATTATGGAATAACAGATTGATATTCACAAACACTTCATAAACAGAATAATGTGTGTAAAAATCTTGACTCATGCTAATACTTCTATTTTTTTTTTTGGTTTTTTTTAAACTGGCAATCATAGCTAAACAGAATTCAAGACAAAGGCTTAATTTATCAATTTTGAAGATCCTTTCATTTTATTAAACCAGATTATATTCACTTTCACTGGTTTAATTCTATCAGCAAATTAATTTTCTTTTTTTAGTTTTAAAATTTAATTTTTCCTATTTTCTTTCCTGTATTATCTGTTCCTTCTTTTTATACAGTAGGGATTTTTTGTTGGTTTTTTTTCTTTAATAAAACTGTTTATTTCTATCTAAACCTCTTATTTAGTTATTTTCACTCTTCAAACATATTAAGAAAGCTACCACCTGGCACAAAACAAAGCCACAGCAACAAGCAGAATTATTTGCTGGGAATTAAATCCATAAAATATGACTATTAATCAGACCTTTGAACCTAAATCTTTAGTCTCATGCAGACAATTCACACTCTGCTACCTACCTTGCCATGCAGATTTATTTTATTCTTCTTTGCCTGTTAGTGCATTAGTGATCTATTTCATTTTTTTATTGAGAAATGGTGCAATACAACTCCACATAAATCTTAAGAGAAATGTGTTATCCTTTTATTAGTATACACACGCATCTTTGGACAATACCCTCAACAGGAAGTTTCAGAGATTTCACAGTAACCCCGGGTCAGTTTTGTCATATGAGTGTCTGCTAAGAAGGCTATCATCCAGATTAAGTTCCTTCCTTCAGGAAAACATTAGCTTCATTGTAGGAAATATATGAAAATAAAATGCTTTGATAACCTTATGAGTGCTGCTATGAACATACTTTTGCTGCTGGACATGTTGCCTTTTTCTTTCCGTGTATTAGACAAATACTCATTTGAACTTGTGCAGCATTTTTTGATGGTGCATTTGTTGAAAGTGAAGACAGTACCTCTTCACAAGCATACAGTTCAGTAGCAGAAAAGAAAGTTTCACCACCAGCATAAATCCTTTCTTTTCTGATCTTTCAGGTTATTTTTTTCAGGTTATATTTTTCAGGTTATTTTACTTTTTCCATTTTTTTAAAATCAAGGTTTTCTTGTTTTAATACAATTGCCTGTTTTTGCTACATATTTGATGCTATCTCTGATGAAGTTTCCAATCTACAATGACATTTCCTCTCACCTTCATAACTCTTTTCCTGGCAATTTGCAAAACACTTGAGGAAGTTTACCATGTCACTGCCTTTCAAACTGTAATTTCCTGTCTTTACTTGCAAGAGAATTCAAACTCTGGTAGAAAACTCAGAATACAGAATGCTCCTTTTACTCTGCCTTCTTGATTCTTTTGCTCCGACTACAACTCCTCACTACAGTGCAAGGACCATTTCTCTTGTCTGCTCCTGTCATCTATATAGCTCCAAGGATGCATGCCAAGGAAGCGGGTGTGTTTGAGGTGCAAAAGAACTGTTGAACAAGTAACAGATTTACTGTTTTTCCGTTTCCATCTACAATTCAGAAAAATCCTTTGTTCTAGTCTTTGAGATTCCTCTGCTTTAAGAGTTTAGGTTAAGAGTGGTAAAAAGTGTGACTGTACATCTCTGTGTATGCCTGTGCCATCCAATATACAACAAATACACAGAGATACAAATGAAATCCAGCAGAGTTACCAATTTAAGTTTCCAAGTATAAAGAATGCCTAGACAAAGTATATATTTGTCTTCCACAGAATTTCAACTTGTCTAGGCATGTAGAATTTAAGAATATACTGATGTAACTCAGCAATATGCAATATTGCTAAAGCAATTTATGTAGAAAACAGTCTATGTGCTGAATGTATACATTACTGCCAAGAAAGAGAGAACCAATTAGTCCTTAGATAAACAGATTATTTTTATGATGTGGGACAGAAAGAGCAGCCATGAGGAAAATTAAGAAGTCTCCTAGCTCTAACAACTGTACCAAAACTTAGTATTTTCAAGTGGAAAGAATAATCTTAGCTCTACGCATTTCATGGTTGCATACGGATTAAGTCCTCCACTGACAAATCAAGAGAGGGAAGTTTCAAAATGAAAAGTGTATGAATGCATCAATTACATGACAATATTTACAAGTTTATTTACTAAACAATTGATAACAGAATACAAATTATTTATGTGAATTTAGAAAAGGATATGCGTGATGTTAAATTATTAAAAGGCTTCAACAAATACGGATTTTTTTAGAAAATATCATTATGCAAGTAAGTAAATCAGACAAAAGTATGGTGATCTTGCACTATCAGAGCAAAAAAAATCCCTTCCTTCCAAAGCTGAAAGGTAAAAGGTTTCAGAAGTTGGGAACACCACTTTCAACCAGAGGTGACCAAGATCCTGCCCTACCAAAAGAATCTTAGCCATGCTAGGGCTGATGACTGAGCATAAGAGTAAGCAGCTTGCCAACCTTGTCCATGACTGGGACTGGGGCAGAGTTTGTCTACCCTGGTGTACTGGGTGTTTCTGAGACAGTTATTTTCCCCATAGCAGCCCTCCCAGAGCTGCTTTGCATTGGTAGCTATAAAGGTCTTGATAACACACCAGTGTTATGTGCTGAGCAGAGCTGGCACAGCATCAGTGATCGCTCTCCAACATTCCACCCACCCATCAGCAGACTGGGGATGGGCAAAATCTTGGGATTTATTTTTCTTTGCCTTCCAGAGTACTTGCTAGGTATGCTGAAGTCCTGTTTCCTGAGAGGTGGCTGGACATTGTTTGTGGATGGGAAGTAGAGAATAAATTCTAATTTTTTCCCCTTGCATGTGCATGTGCAACCTTCCATTTTTGCTCTAGTAAACTGCTTTTCTTGATCTACGAGTTCTTTTCCATCTTATTTTTTATCCCCTGTCCACATGAGAAGGGGAAGTGATAGAGAGGCTTGGTGGACACCTGGCATCCAAAAAAAATGAATCCCTCACACCTGGTAAGAGAACAAATGCCAGAGCCTTATTCATCTGATTTTCCAGAGAGCAAGTTACTCAAACACAATTTAGTGTTTCAGTAACTTGAATGATCATAGACAGATAGCCCCAGTAAGATGTGCCTCCATCAGTAAGTAAAAGAGAATTTTCACTGAATGCAGTTTCCCTTTCCTTAGCCTGCTATCCCAGCACAAGTCATAGTCCACTTTAAATCATTCCAGCTTGCTGTCTGCTCACAGATTAAAGTGGAAAAAAAAAATAGTATAATGAAATATTCAGTATTTAATACCAAATAACAGAAAAGCAAACAGAAGAATATTTAAGACATATGTACCAAGGTAGTACACATACCAAGGCAGGCTAGGCAAAGGAATAAAGTACGTCTAAACTGATTAAAGAAAGCTGATAATTTTTTCCTAAGGAAAAATTATTCACTACAGAAACAGAAGCAGATGGCTTGACTCTATAGAACTGTACAAAAATCTCAAGCTGCTTCCCCCTGCCCAAGGAAATAAAACCAATAAAATGTAAAATAATTCTTGATATACTTTTATAGAAACATCAAACATAGAGTTACATATTGGTATTGATTTAAAAATAGATTTCAATTGCACCGTTTCCTGTTAATTGTTAAACTATTTTAAAAATTATCTTCTCCAAGGGCCAAGAACAGTCAAATTGGTTTTTTTTTACCCATATTATGAATCAGTTGCTTATAATATGTTTTAAAACCAGAATCTATTTTCTTACCATATAAAACAGCAAACTCAAATCCAAGTATCCCCTTCCAAAGCCATTGGTGATCACGACACAGACTTCTTCAGGACACAGATGACTTCTGGAAATCCAGCAGGCTGATGTCTTCACCAGTCTAACCAGTGGACTTTGTCTCCCCAGTCGTCTCATATCTGCCTCTGTTAATTAAACTAAATCCTTTGTAGGAGGTTTATTTTTCAAGCACCTGGCCTCATTTTAGAATTCTGAACAAAAAGCATTTTAACTATGGCAAATTTTTAAGTTAGTGAGGAAATGAATCTCACAAAAAAACCCAAACAACCTAACCAACAGTGTATAAAATCAGGGTTTAAAATCAGTCATACATGAGAAATGAGGAAAAGATAAAATTCAAAATACCAGTCAAGACATCAAACACTTTGTCAAGTATATTCATATATTCACACTTGAATTATTAGTATCTAGTCACAGAGTGCGAGGTGTGAGAGCCTTATCCTGGTGAATATGTGAATACTGGACCCACCCATAAATTCTCTCAGTTGTGTACAAATGGAGGCTCTCTTTGCTGGCTTCTTTATAACAAGCTTCATGAACAATAGCATATCTGTTCCCAAATAATAACTTGCAGGTGGGTTTCTATGATTTTGCATCTGTTTCCACAGATGAAGACAAGGATAAGGAAAATTAATCTCCAGTCTGTACCAGCTGAACTAATAGCATAGTGTCAGTGCTTCTTCCATTATGATCTAGGTGCTCAAACTCTTAAAACTCAGTGCAGAATCCCCTCATAGAGAAGTACAAAGCAAGACAGAACCCTTAGACAAAGCCCTTGCTCACAGGGAGAGGTGTTTTTACCTAAGGTACCTTTCCCCCAAACAAGCTCATTCCTCCAGACCTCCAGGTATCTCTGATTTTGGGCTTTTTCTCTACAATTCCAGATGTTCTTTCCAGAAGCACAGTACTAGTCAGTGTGAGAGGAAAGAAAGAATGGCACAAAGAGATTAAAGGCCTTTTATAGTAGCTTTAGAAGAAAGTTTTCCAGATTAATCACCTCAAGCCCACTGTTATTCTGAACAGGCTACCTACCATAATGCCTGCTTTTTAATTAAAATTGACTAATGAGCTACATCCATTCACCCATTTAGATTTCTGTGTCAAGTATTTTCATCAAAGTACAGACTACTAGAAAATATAAGATTCAGCAGAAAAGGCACTTCACACTGAAAGATACATCTTGCATTATCAATTGATCCCTTCTGAGACAAAAGGCTGTTAATTCATCAGTCACACACAGGAAATTATATCTGGCTTCAGAAAAATGCTGAAGCCTATGAGGATAAGAACTGACACTAATTGAGAGGAATGAAAAAACTGTCTTTCAAATTAGAAAGAAATGTAAAAGTTTCATGGAGAAAGGTTAAACTTACCTGAATGGATTTCAGGAATGAGATCTTACTGTTGGGAAAAGTGTTTTTTTTTTTTAATTTAGTGTTCTCCTACTTCAAGAAGTTCTTTATTGGACACAATCAGAGATCTAAGTCCTGCAGAAAGAAAGAATCCTTGATGAAATGGAAGTAGAAAAGACATTGTGAGGTCACATGGATAACGGAGTAAGAATTTTCATTCCACCACCTCTGACTTTTATAAATGTTTGTAGCAAGTCTGTCTATTCAGCTATTGTGATCCTAATAATTTTTTGATGCATATTACCTCGAAGGCAGTTTGATTTAAGAGTGACTTCAAGATAATTGGAAAGCATTCCTCTCCTGGGAGTGTGATAGTTTAGCTAGCACTAGAAATATCTTTTAAAAAACCTCAGAAATAATATATATGCATACAGTGCCATTTTGGGCAGTGTTCATGTCCACAATGTACAGGAAGAAACATCCATGTAAAGCTGAGATGTCTTCTTTCTGCAGTGAGGTGCTGGAGTACCTGGGCAAGCTGCCAAGAGAATCTCAATTCCATGGAGAATAATTCCTTGCATGCCAGCTCTTAACAATTGTAAAATACAGAGTGTTCCAACACTGAATTCATTCCAACTGGTTAACTGCTCTAGCTACATTGTCATTAATGGGGTTTAATCTAATTCTGCCTCTGCAAACCTGCTTTGTAGAAAACAAAGATAAAATCTAAGCAAGAAAAAGACAAAAATAATACTGTACAGAAGTAACAGCTGAAGTAAAGACTTTATACAGTTGTAATGATTTTAATCTGAGAGACCTTTCATAAGTTCCTGATCAATCTACCATTAGGAAGAAAGGATACTTTGCTATTGAAGTTGCAATGTATTTTAAGTAGTGGAATGATTCCAAACAGATTTAGAATTTGATTTCCCCAGATTTCCTCAGAGTTTCACTAATATATGATAGCCTTATAATATGTGCTTGAGTTTCTGGTGTTTCAGCTCCATTTAGACTTGATTATTTCTTTTTGACTACTCTGGGTAGTGTCTTGGTGATAAATCATCCAGCATATGCTTTAGCACAGCAACATATATTTTGAGAAAGTTAATTCCCTGGTGTCACTGAGACTCTTCTGACTATCTTGGACTTGGAGAGAGACATTCCCAGTTACGTTACTTTGAATGATTGATCCTAAAGAAAGTTTGCCTTTGTGGGCAACTAGAGGGCTTGGATGTGAGTCTTAAGAAAATTTGGTTAATTGCACTATCTGAAACCTTCCTCTATGAATCAGCTGAGAACACAATTCATTCTGACATTTACAGCCAAGCAGAGTGTTAAAGCACTTTTTTAAATTCCCGTATATGATCTCAATTGAAATTAAGAGCAGAAACTCACAGTTTAATACGTTAAAAGTTTAGATTTGTCCATAAGTTTTGCTTGAGTTTTATGGGGGAAATGAAAACAGGAGTCAATAAACAGGAATGACATGAACAGTGATGTTTTTCCTTTTTTTTTTATGCTTACTTGAAAATTACATTTCCCATTCCTGTCTTGGATCTCAGTTTAATGACCAAACATCACTTAAGGTAACTTAGTGATGGCAGAACTTGCAAGATTAGAAGTAAGAGCAAACTAAACTTCTATTTATATTTTTTTTGTTGTTTTGTTTTCCAAGAAAGTTATCAACACTGCTCTAATTCTGCTTATACTGAGTAGACAGCACTTTGGAACTGACTATAGCACTGGCAGAATTAGGGAAAGTGCTGAATGTGCTTCAGGAGCCAACACTAGTGTTTAAATGACTGCATAAACTTTAGGTGAATTCTTTGCCCTTTCTTCTCCTAAAATTTCATACTTGCCATACAGTTGACATAATTTACATGAAACAAACCAATTCACCAACAAAATAAAAAATGAAAATCAGAGTATTTAATGATCTGAGCCCATGACATTTAAAGGATGACTTACAACTCCAAGATTGATTAAATTTATGACATAGCCAACAGTCATGGGTTGTCAGGTAAATTGAAACAATACAGTACCTCTATGTATATGGAGAGTGCTTCCTTGGAATACTTTCTAAGACTGTAGAGAATCTCCCATATCAAATAAAAACATACCACCACTTTTTAATCTTACATGCAAAGATAATTTTGCCCTTGCCTCCAATGATGTAAAAACATGAAACAGGATACAGACACTTTAGACTAACAGTAAAAAAAGTCAGCCTCCCAAAAAAAGTCCACTGACCCCACTGATTCCTTTCTCCTAGAGAAGAGAAGAGACATCAGGAAGAAATGCTATGAGACAGATGTTAGTCATGGAGAAAAATACACCACTGGAAAATTTTCAGATCCATGGTGTGATGTAAAGAACCTATATAGAACAGGTTCTCCATCTTCTGGGAAAAGCAAGTGAGCTCCAGAAAATTGCTTTGATATTTTTGTAGGTTTTGCATTGAATCATAGTCTAGGTTTCATAGGACATACGGCAACACTGTCCATGAATCTCATCATAGTGTTATTGAGCCTGTTAAAAAAAAAAAAAAGGTTCTGCCCTGATGCCAGAAGTCTGAGCAGACAGTGCAGAAGAATATCCTATTTTGCACAACTAAAATCACTTAACAAAATATACTGCTACTGGGAGTCATGGTCTTGTGCAGAGCAATTCCCCATGCAGCAAATAAAGTATGATGATCATTGGACCACCTTCTGTGTCAAACATAAGGTCAAATAGCACTAGTAACTGATGAGCCACAATAGAGCTTTTAATAAGAAAAGAAATTATTGATGGTAATAGTGATTTATGGAGAAATCTTCTCCACCTACTCCTTGCTAGGAGAAGAGTTACTTTAGGAACTTACCACTCTCTGGAAACCACCAGTGGACTTAGTTGGAGGATTTTTTTTAGTAGAAAACTTTCCAAAAACTTCTTTCTAATTAAGTTAGGGATATGGAAATACTAATGAAGATACTGAAGTGTGAAGATTTTTTCCTGTTGAAACCATGTCTCTTGTATGGACAGCTAAATAGAATTTGAAGCAAAGATTCAGCCTGACCTTCTCTCATCTGAGGGAAGGGCCTTAGCCAGGAAAAAGTGACATTGGTTTATTCATCTTTAGTATTTCCCCTTAACAGCATTTGTACATGGCAAGTTACTATACAGCCTTATCTGAAGTATCACTCTTTTTAGTTGAAATTAAGGAGGATTCCAGACTGTTTATAAATCAACAGCCCTAGAAGTGCCATGGTCTTTATATAGTTTTGATAGCAGTACACCTGTTTATTGAATCTGACATTTTTAATGGAAGAATGGTAATTTTAGTGAGACTGCCACCAGAAACTAGGCCTGTTGCATGGATCTCAAGACTTTTCTCCTATACCTCAGTGGGCTGTCGCAGAGCTCAGAAAAGTCAAAGCTTGTGGGTTCATGCTAACTCAGTTCTTCTTGGGCACTGGATATAGGATTAGATTTTTTTTTTTGTCCTTATATTTGGAAGTACTTTTATTTTAGCTGTATATTTTGAAACTTCACTTACCCTATCAGTGGAAGAAATAAAAATTATTTAGAAGTTAATTCCTATAATTGCTGTTGTCCTAGTACATAAAGTATTAAAATATGTCCAGCATATGTCATTTAAGTACAGGTGAACAAGTAATAAAATTACTTGCAGTGACTGGTTGATTACTTTAAAAATAGCGACATAGTAATTGTATTACGAGAAGGTGTGTTAAAAATAAATGGCTTGAAATTTGGCAGAATGTCATTGGTTGCAAGTGAGGTGAGCAGGCTGTTCTATCCACAAATCAATGCCAAAGGAGAATGACTTTGCTTCTAGCTAATTGTCCAACTAATGATCTGCTTAAGACAGCAAAGTACATTGCACATAAGTTAAAAGTTGCTCTTAAAAACCGAACCTTCTGTTACACAATAACTTTTCTAAATCATCAGAAGACTTTCAAAGTTACAGAAAATATTTTGGTTCTGCCAGCACAGAATGGGAAGGCTGTATGGTTAGTACTTTGTAACTAAAGAACTTTAAAACGTTTTCCAGCTCTTAGAAATTACTTTGAATATCAAGTGAGTCCAAGTAGAATTTTCTAAATTTTTTTAAAGGAAAGATAAGTATGGAGGATGGAGACTTTCAGGTTCTGAAAGCAAGTGCCTTTATGCAGTAATCTTGTAACTCTGATAATCCGATCTTGCTGAATATGAAATTTGGGACAATAATGCATTTATAAAATGGCAAATTACAGCTCAGAAATGAAGAGACATACTATGGTCATAAATATGTCACTAAAACGAATTGTGACAAAGTGAAAAAAAATCAGAAGAGATTTCTTTAATTGGTATACAAGAGCTCTCAGATACCTGACTTACTATCTTGATTTAAGGAAAAAAGATCACTTTAATCAAATTCAGCCACAGTCTTTGTCAAAGACAAAAACAAAACAAAACAAAACAAAACAACTTTACAAGATATTTTCAGTCTTGACTCCAGACCAAAGGCTGAATATGGACTGGTTTTAAGAATTATACACTGAGAGTTTTATTACAATGATTGTGCAGAGTTGAAGAACTTTACATTACTGGGATAATACTGATTTTAACTTGGTTTTATTTAATGTGTTCAATTGTTTGGAGCATATTATTCCCAATACTATCTCAAATGCAGTATCGGAATATTTCTTTTTTTATAAAAGAGGCAGAGAGTTTTCTAAACATTGATTTTCCTAAAGCAAAGCTTCAGATGAAGATTATTTTCTTTTATATTTTGTGATTTTTGACTTTTTTAGTGCTAGACATATTAAATCTAATCGTAAGTTCATAATAACTGAATTCAACATTTGAAGGAAAATCTATACTTTGCAGAAAGCTGAATATTCTTGGCACTTATCTAAACTGTGATTCAGAAGAAAAACCACATTGCGAACTCTTTTCTTGGCTTTTTCTCTTTTTCCAGCAGGAAAAAAAAATGTTGCTTACTGCTTAAGAAATACTACTGGCCTTAGAATTGAGAGATGAAAATACCATTGATGCCAAAATGGAAGAGTTCTGCGAATGGACAGAAATGTTCTCAGATACCAAAATAAAACCTGTTGAGGAAAAAATTATGACAAGGCACATCTAAGGTTTGGTGGCACATCTGAGATGTTAAGATCATAAGTTAACAAAAGCACAGAAATTAAATCTATGTTTCATAGTAAGCCTAATATCTTTATGTACTGATTCTAATCATGCTTGTCTGTAAAACACAATATTGACTTTAATTAATTTTTTTCACATGTTCCCAACTGACTCAAATATAGGCAAGTAGAGATCAGTTAAAATGCATTACACATCCAAATAGCAAAATTACTGATGCTGCTCCTGCCTGGCAATAGGAATCTGTTTACTCCAGAAAAAGACTCTCTATCCTTAAAGATTGAAAAATAATACAAAAGAAAAAAAACCCTTTATTTCCACAACAGTATTTTGAATGATATGTTTGTTGATTCAATTAAAGTTAAGTAGGTTCATGGTATCCTGGGGTAAGGTCACAGAGAACTCACATGAAATGTAATGTTGTCGTAACAGTCATATCATATCAAACACACAACATAAAATTATCTAAAAAAGTTACATTTCAGTAGCAACTGAAATTTTTCCCAGGATTACAGAAATTCAGAGAAAGTTCTTCTAACCAGTTTACCAGAAAATCAGAAGTTGTACAGTAAAAGCCTAAATCTAATGTCAGTCTCCCAAATTTTCCCCTAATTTAATACCATGAAGTGCAATTCTTGTTTACCTCAGTTTAATCAAGATCCAAATCAAATTTTGTGCAGAATTTAGGAAGTCACTGACTGTCCCAAGTAAAGGAAATTTCAGAAGGAAGTATGGCCAAAAACGTGCAGACACAGAAAACTCTTTCAGGTGCTCTTGCATTTTCTGATGCAGAGTTTACTAAACAACCTGTTCCCTCCTTTTTTTCCCACTCTAGCTTTCCTGAGGTAAAAGAAGAAAAGAATTAGCTGAAGATATTAGCAGTGAAAAAAGAAGGGGAGAGAACAAAGAAATCTCTCTTCTTAGAAATCATCTTCTTTAGCAGTCTGCAGATAAGAAAAATACGTCCTTCCTCTACTGGAACCTTCCTAGATCACTATAATAAACTAATTAATCTCAGATTGGTAAGAAAAAGCATTAAAGTGACTTTGAGCTTGGTAATAATTACTTGCTGAATGCAAGTGGTCACAGGCTTCTCCCATCTGCAGGGCTGTGTCCCATCTCCTCAATCCCACCAAAAGGAAATTCTGATTTATTAGTAGAGGTTGATGGGAATAGGGCATTACTCATTGAAGGGATTTTATTTTTTATTTTTTATTTTTTATTTTCCTGGATGAGAAATCAAGAAGGACTCATTGTGAGAAACAGTAAATGTACGGACACAGGGAGGAAGATCTACTGCAAGTCCTGCTGAAGGAAGCATTTATGTCCAGCCTACTGAGAAATCTAAGGGAACCAAAAAAAGGCATAATGGGAGACACTGAAAGAAGGAAGAGGATGGGAGTGTTGTGGAAGAAAATTAAGTCTAAAGTAAATAGTTTAATGAGAAAGAAGCAGTCTTTAAAGCTCATGAGGAGGACAGAAGTCTATTGGGGACAGCCTAGGGACAGAGAGGAAGAAAAGCAGAGGGCCCACCTCCTTTTATCTGGTCTTACAAGAAAGCAAGCATGATTAGTACAAGCTCACTAAATGAAAAGAGGGACTATTTACATCTTTAGATACATAAAAAAATCAGACTAACAGAATGGAAGAGCACTTATTTCTGACAGAGGTGGAATGGCTCTTACCAGGATGTTGGCATCACTAACCTGGCACCTACGTGAGTTTTTGCTGCCAGGATCAGACAAAAGAGATACAGGAAGAAAGGAATGGCTCAGAGAGTTATGCCAGTGGGGAAAGAGGAAAGCCTGAGAAGTTTTGAAAACACAAACCCTTCAAACAAATTCTTTTGTCTGCTGTGAATGCTTCACTTTTTTAAAATATGAATCTTGTCATTCAGTGTTACAACTAAAATGTTAGCCCAGCATTGTGAGAGCACATAGATAATATAGGAAAGGTGTACCTGACAGCCGTGGAGAAATATTCATTAAAAGTGAGGCAAAAGAGCACAACCCAAAGGTATTCTACTGCATTTGAAGTATACTCACTGAATTAACAGAACAGCTATTACAAATAAACTGTGCAGGCAAAACAAAGGGTGATAGCATCATAAATAGTAGTAGGGGAAAGTACAAAGAACAGGGCAGTATTCCTATAGTGATAAACAAGGTTCAATCACACTGAATGCAATTATTTTAGCCGCAGACAAAACTAAACATAAACAGTATGAAATGCTGAATATGTACTGAAAAAATGTCAAAAGCATATGCTTTTAACACATCTTTAAATGATTTTGAAAGAAGAAATGTAACTGGTATTACAGAGCAGCAACAGTGAAGTGACTTTGACTTCTCCTTAAGTAATGAAAAGACCAACACAAGCATAATGAGTAGCAATAGGGGTTCACGCTACACAAAAATATTACTGAGAAATCACAATGGGTGGAGAAAGCTATTCAAAGGTTAAAGAAAATGCCATCCTGAGGGAGATACAAAGAATTCAATCACTATAGCTTATGCAAAACAAAGTTAGTGACAATTAATGTGAGTGGCTTCACAATGTCCTACAGAGAAAATCTCTGTTGAGACACTTGGTGAGCTATAAGAGAAAGAAAGGCAAAAATCAGTGTCTGGAAGCTAAAACCAGACAAATCAAATATGAAAACACAGAGTTTTAATACTGATTAATGAGTGGAAAAACAGTTTTCAGAGGAAGTGATAGATTTCCTCTTTCTGTCTTGATCCTTTCCCATTAAGACTGGGTTTCTGGAAGTTAAACAGTAGCCAAACCAGGCTACTGTTTGGGCACAGGAAAGGGATAGCTGGAGATTAGCTGCATAACCATTTTTCTGCTCCTTCTAGATTTAGGTATTCTAAGTCCCTGAAAGCATCTCAAACTGGGGAGATTAACAGAGTACTCTTAGAGGGCATCTCTAGGTCTTTGGCGGGAACAGACACAAACCTTTCTCCCATTTGTATTTCAAATGTCAGCAATCTGTAATGCTCTAGTGCTTGGCAGCAAGCTGTAATGCTCTTGTGCTTGACAAGAAGACCAGATCACTTTGAAAATAATGACAGTTTGGGGAAAGTTATTCTGCTTAGGGAGCTTACCACTGCTTTAGATGCAGAAGTCACCATATGACTTGACAGTGATGGGAGAAGCCCATTCCTTACTGACCTTTATGTTACATTGCTGCAACAAAAGCAGAAGTTGTCCTTACATATCGGCCTTCTAGAGTTAGCCCAGACTGGAAAATCCTGTAGTTCATACAAAGGTAGGGAACACATGAATTATAGAAAGTATTTATTCTTCTGAGTAATGTGCCTATCTGACATGACCCATCTCCAGATTCTTGTCCCTCAGGAAATCTAGCACACAGGAAGCTAGAGGATAATTAAGGACAACAGTTGCTTTAATTATGAATGCCTTTGCCTTTATCCATCTTAGCAAAGCAGCTTTAATAAGCTGTCAAGTGTTTGTTAAGAAGTGTCTCTCAATGTCAAATGTCTGTAGATATTTGTTGTTACAACCTCTAATCACATAGCTGTAGCTTTTTCATATAAATGGTACATAATGAAGATGTGTCTCTGTTATTTCTTTATGGTTTGTCAAATTGATAATTTTCACTCACCTTGGGCTTACTTGGGATATAAGTTGTTCTGTGCTCATTTCTCAAGATAAGCTTCATTTGAGAAGAGATATGTGACCAGTGGTTTTGCTACCATTTATTTTACTATCTGTAATTGTAACTGCTACTATTTATGCTGTCAGAAAGGGCAGAATAGATAAAGGTTTCAAAAATATTTTTTGTACTGATCATGCTACTGATTGTTCACTATGGAACTGAATGGATAGCCACATTCAAAGAAAGAAAAAAGAAACTTTCATTGCAGAATTAGTGATAGAAGGCACCTGTCCTTCTAAAGGACTTTATGGTGTAGAAACATTGATTTTTAACAATGTACTTAATGCAAAATGTGGAAAATGAAGCATTTTAACAGTTGCTGCATATTTTATAACTGATTTAATTGACTGTGCCATTTGAGACATGAATGACATTTTAGCTGCCAAAGTTCACAATAAATTCAGCTGCTGGCAATGTAATTATCCCCAGTCATTTATTCATCTGTGTGTTTCCAAGCAGCAAGATTTCTGCTTTTACAGATGTGATAGGTAACTGTGTCTCCTTTTTACAGGATGATATCTATGTTTCTTTTTATCTGTTTATTTCTGACCATTACAGAAGCGCACCTGAAGGCCAGGGTGACTCAGGTTCTTGTAAATAGATGCCTTGGAGCAGATTAGAGTGATACAACAGTAAATGATCAGTGTTTATAAATATATACACGTGTAGGGTTTACTTTAGAACAATTTGGTTGCAATGGAAAGGAGGTATGTAGCCATTTTGGTTATTTTTATATAAAGTAATACAACAATATAAAAGCATACTTAAGAAAATGTATAATGAAAAGAAAAAAATAGAAAGAAAGGCTAAGAATAGAAAGGTATCACCATGCAGGGATCCAGCAACAAGACTTGATTGTTGCAATTTTGATGTCTGTCAAAAGTGGTTGTTGCAGTCTTGATCCATCGGCTGTGGGGGAAGTCTGTGAAACACAAAGTTCAATGCCTTAATATATGCTCAGGCTATGTGGGAACACACCGGTACCTCCCCTTGGGGGGAGTTTTACACTGTCTTTTGCAGCACTGTGGCTGTGCTGCAACACGGTGGATCATGGGCAGTGCTCCCAGAATTTAGTTTGGGCATGCTTCGGGGGTCTTTGATGGTTTATGACACCTTCTAAAATGTGATAGCTACAGGTGCCTCTCATGTCACCATAGCTGAACCAGTTATGCCACAGCAGAAGGGATGAATCACGTGAATGCTCCAATACCTTCCCCAGCTGACAGTGCGGGGGGCGAACTGAGCCACTTGTGTAACAGACACTGGCATGGTAAAAAGCATTATCGCACCTTGCAGGATCTGCTTCTTATGAACCTTTTCCCTTATCTATCTCAAAACCCATCTTCTTGCTAAACAAATGCTGATTTTTCATGGTTAATCCCTGGTGCTCGCACCCTCTGCACCTGGGCTGTTACCGTGCTCATCCTCAGCAAAGCACCTGCTGCTTTTGCAAATGCCTGATCAGTCATTGACCATTAACATTTTAGACTCTCACAATGACAAAGGAATGATTAAACTTCCTGTAATAGGAATAGTACATTCTTCCTACAAGAAGTGAAGAGTGGAAACTGGAACAACTACATTTTATGAATAATCCAAATAGTAAAGGAGAAAGTTGAGTATTGCCTGCCAGAATTTCTCAACAAAACATACAATTTCTCTGGCATAATCAGTGAAAAATATGTCAACTAGAATTTCAAAAGATAGTATTAAATAAGAACTTACATTTTTTGGATGAAAATTAAACATAGATTTGTAAATACTTGTGTTCATGGCCCAATTAGTGCATCATGAATACACCACAGTAATTTCTCCATTATAACTACAAGACTGGAAAATGTCATTCTGTGATGAGGGGTCCTGCGCTGAGTCCCACTCTAGATGAAGTTATCTCCTTTCTGTGCATTTAGAGAAGCCTTGGGAGGTTAACCTTGCTAGGCTAAAGCAAGTGAGTCCAATCTACAAGCGCTTTTCTGATGTAATTCAGAAGCTGCCTAGAAAGGAAGTGGTGTTTTAAGTTATTTCCCTCCTTTTCTGTGGATTAACTGTCTGTGAACACGAACTGTAAGTCACCTGGGTACTTCTGAATTTTATATTCACATTTTTGTTTTCCAGGAACCACCACTTTCTTGTCATACTCAGGCATAACAATCAAAGTCTCAACCTTGGCCAGTGTAGAAAAAGCAGCAGTTACTCAAAATCGACCAGTAAAAATACTTAAAGTTAGAAAACCTCAGTTAGAGGAGTTTACTTTCTAAGAAACCCTTGATGGTTCCTGTTGTTCTCTAGTGCAAGCCACTGAGGCAGTCATCACCAAAAGATACCTGTAGTTCATGACAAGTATTTACACTAGACAATCCTCCATTTCATAAGACATTTTTTCTGGTCAACTGAACTTAGTATGGACCTTGTACTAACAAAAAAAGGACTGGTTGCGGATGTGAAGTTTGGAGGCAGTCTTGGTCACAGTGACCATTTGATGGTGGAGCTCAGGATCCTGCATGGAAGAAGCAAGGCAGTAATCAGGATTACAACCCCACATATCAGGAAAGCTAACTGTTTTCTTAAAGGTCCTACTTGGAGAAATTCATGGGTTAGGGCTCTGGAAGAGAGCTAGTTAATATTCAGGCATCACTTCCTCCAAGCTCAGTATCTTTGTATTTCTGCGAGTAAGAAATCAAGCAAAGGGGTCAGGAGACCTGCATGGATGAGCAAGAAGCTTCTAGCAAAGCTCCAACAGAAGAAGAAAGTGTACAGAATGTGGAAAAAGGGACAGGCCACTTTGAAGGAATATAGGAATGTTGTCAGAGCATGCAGGGGTGTGACAAAGAAAGGCTAAGATCCATTTGGAATGAAAGCTGGCAAAGGATGTCAAGGACAACCAGAAGGACTTATTCAATTGTATCAGTAAGAGAGGGAAGACTAGAAAAAATGTCAGCCCACTGCTGAATGAGGTTGGTGTCCTGGTGACAATGGATACAGAGGAAGCTCTGGAGGAAGGAAGAGTTTCCTTTGGTAGAGTAGGATAGGGTTAGAGATCAATTAGGCAAACTTGATAATGGCAAATCCATGGGCCCTGATGGAATACATGCATGGGTGCTATTGATAAGCCACTCTCCATCATGTTTGAAAGGTCATGGAGAACCGCAAAGGTGCCTGAGAACTGGAGGAAAGCCAATGGCACTTCAGTCTTCAAAAGGGCAGAAAGGAGGACCCAGGGACCTACAGGACAGTCAGCCTCACCTCAATCCCTGGTAAAGGGGTGGGATAGCTGCTCGTTCTGGATGTCGCTGAGCATGTGGAGGAACAGAAGGTCAACAGGAGTGGTCAACATGAATTCAGCAAGGGGAGATATTGTTTGACCTATCCAATAGCCTGGAATGACTGCCTGGTAGATGAGGAGAAAGCCATGAACGTTAACCTTAACTTCAGCAAGGCTTTTGATGCTGTGTCCCACAAGATACTCATAGGCAAACTTAGGAAGGGTGGGCTGAGCAAGTGGACAGTGCAGTGGGTTGAGAAATGGCTGAATGGCAGATCCCAGAGGGTTGTGTTCAGCCATGCAGAGCCTAGCTGGAGGCCTGTAACTTGTGGTATATCTCAGGGGTCAGTACTTCTAGCTGTAGATGTGATTTTGGATTTTTTATTTTCCAAAAGTGTGAAGAATGTTTGACAAATTTTATCAGAACATTTCAAAGTTTGTGCAGTGAGTTTCATATCTTAAAGATCACTGTATCTTATTTGAATTACTATTTAACGTTAGCAATATTTATTAACGAGAAATTATATGTGTAATCAGATGGATTAGCAAAATCAATAAATTCCAGTAGTCCATTTTTAACACTCTTTTAACGCTGCTTTCCGTGCTAAGGAAACTGAATGCAATTCTAATTCATTATATAATAAGACTTCTGATCTAAATACAGAATTTTCTTTGAATTATATAGCTGCTATTCAGGCTAATTTATACATGACAGATTTGTTATATGCTAACTCTAAGTGTAAAACTTTTCACGAATTCTCAAAAGGGATGTAGGAAGGAGATGGCAGAAGAAAATAAGGTGACCAATCCATTATAGCTGTTACTGGCAGGTGCTTTAATTCAAACTTATAGATCCAAGTCTGATCTTTAGAAAACTTCATAAGCTTAGAGGCATCCCTGCTGACTTCAGAATTAGCATATGCAAGATAAAAGCAAATGCAATTCTTAAATTATTACCATAGCAACATTATTAAAGTTATGTTAAATAAGACTGCAACAATGTTTCTATTTAGAAAAAAACAAAACAACAATGCTTCCTTCTCTTTAGTAGTCCATATAAAATGAACCATTACAGAAATATTTACTTCAAGTCTTCCTCACAATTAGAGGTTATTATCTCAAGTAATGTTCGATCACCACTGAAATAGTATAAAATCTTTGGTGACTAATACATTGTATTAAAAATTTAACATCCTAAAATTACAGATCTAAATATTTCACTTACAACTGATCCACAAGCCAAACTGAAAATTCCAATAAATAACCTCATTTGGAGTGCAAAGCCAATATACTTTCCATCCATTCCAGCAGTTGCTCCATAAGGATACCTTTATGTACATATGCACACTGAGTTTACTAGGCAACATTTTCAGCATTGTTTGCAGTTTGCAGTTACTCAAAAGTACCCAGCACAATCCTATTTCTGTATGTAGCAATGCATGACAGGTATATTTTCTCTTTATTCTAGATTATCAGAACTTTTTCTTTTACCTTGCCTAAATGTCTCCTAATATTAATGCCTCTATCTTTTCCCATTAGGAAATATCCTAAAATATAAACATATATTTGTTAATCATGAAAGGAGCAAGAGCAGAAAAGTGTTATTCAGGAGACTGTTGAGTGAAAACAAGATAGATATGGTCTTCTAAATTGTCATCCTTTAAATATTACACCAACATTTTAATGGGTAAAAAATTAATTTACATCAGATTAGTTAGGCAGCTACTTGGGAGTAGAAATGCACACAAAACTGACAGTGAACTGGAATCACAGGTGCCCCCAATGCTCTCATTTGCACAGCCTGGATATCTTTCCTCTGCCTTTTCAGATACCAATAATGGAAAATGAAGTGGGAGAAGTAAGTTCCCATAAAGTTGCTGCGTCAGCCAGAATGATTGGCACATGATGCACTCTGCCTTTCTTCTTGCATCTACTTGTTTCGTCCTGGAAGGCATTCTAGTCTGCAAGAGAATTGGAAACAAGGTATTACTTGTAATCAGTCACAAATCCTTGGCAAGAAAAAGAGAACAGTGAGTTTCTTGCTTTTAGACAGCTTTAACATTTTTTTCTTTTGGTGCTGTGTGTCTTCAGGATGGGACAAGCATTCATTCAGGCCGTGCATAAAATAAATACAAAGTGCTTCCTATTCCCAGAAGAAATAAATGCTCATTCTGAACCAATTTATTGTAGTCAGCCTGAAATTGATAGCTTCTTCTTAACGCCAAAATCTTCATTTCTGAAATCAACTCCACAACCTCAAGAAGACATCTTTTGCTGTAGTGAGATGTTGATTGGCATGCTCTCATTTGAAATGACATTGTTTCTAAATGTGTCCAAATTTTCAGAATTTAGAATCATATCCAAAGATTAATTTTTTGCTTGTTGCTTTGAGTTAATGTCCTAGATTCACCGGGAATAGAGTTAATTTTTCTTCTAGTAGCTGGTACAGGGCTATTTTTGGGATTTAGTATGAGATTAATGATGACACACTTAAGCTTTTGTAGTTGGTAAGTAGTGTTTACTTTAAGTCAAGGGATTTCCAGTTTCCCATGTTCTGCCAGTGAGCAGGCTGACAAGAAGCTGTGAGGCAGCATGGCCAGGACAGATGACCCAAACTGGCCAAAGGGAGAATCCATACCATAGAATGTCGTGCTCAGTATATAAACTGTGAAGAATGGCCAGGAGCTACTGATTGATCACTGCTTGGGGATGGACCAGGCATCAGTCTCCAGGTGCTGGGTGATTGTATTGTGCACTGCTTGTCTATCTTGGACTTTATTTATCTCTTTTTATTTTTTTTTTTTATTTTGGTGTTGTCTCCCTTTTCATTATAATTGTTGCTGTTATTTTTATTTTATCTCAGTTATTAAACTGTTCTTAACCTATAATTTGTACACTCTTCCTGATTCTACTCCTCATCCCATCAGGGAAGGAGGGCGTGGGGAGCAGCTGTGGTGCCTAGCTGGGGGTTACACCGTGACAGATAACCAGATGTGAAACGTAGAAGGATTATAATGAGGTTTCCATGAACGCAAGGCATCAGCAAGGATGAATTATAGCAGGAAGGGTAAAACTCCTCATTAGATTGCAAGGGTCTGTCTAATTAAAATTTGCAAAGTGAAGAATGAATCATGCTCTGTATTCTGGAATGCCATGAAGCTTTCAAGGGAAAAAAATCCCCACAATTCTTTCAGCATATTACCCAGGCTGCTTATGTGACCTCGCAGGCACTCTCTGAGTCAGAGAACATTCTGAAAAGAAAATTTGTCTTTTAAACTCTCAAGGAGAGCATATGGAAGAGGTGGGGAAGAAGGTATCAGCTGGTTATATGAAATGGAGGTTTTGATTCTTCAGTAGTAATGAATGGACAACTTCCCTCACCAATTCTTTTTCCAGAGATATCCTAAAATGAGATGTCTCAGAAAACAATGCCATATTTAAGCCTTATACATTTGATTTAAACATGCTCCTCGTTACTAATAAACCACAAAAATTGTGGGATACTGACTCAGTTCACAGTCCTATAATTTACCTGAAGTATTAAATTATTAATAATTGCTCCTCAATTGTAATTATGAACTTAGGAGAGCTGTTGGATTAGCATTTCTAGTTTGATGTCCTATTTTCCCCTCTCTTTCAGAAGTGCAAGTGTCTCTGTAGGCAGATAATGAAGCACATAGTAACTTGGCAACCTTATAGGAATACTGAGGCAGTGTTCTCAGAGCTTTGTTTCTCCTAGTTTCAGGAAGGGACCTGGGGATCCTGGTCGATGGCAAGTTGAGCATGAGTCAGCAGTGCCCGGGCAGCCAGGGGGCCAACCATGTCCTGTGGGGCATCAGGCACAGCATCGCCAGCCGGGCAAGGGAGGGGATTGTCCCATTCTGCTCTGCACTGGGGCGGCCTCACCTCGAGTCCTGTGTGCAGCTGTGGTGACTGCACTTAGGTTTAATATCAGAAAGATATTAAAATATTAGAAAGCGTCCAAAGGAGGGCAACAAAAGTGGTGAAAGCCTTGAGGGGAAGCTGTATGACAAGCGGCTGAGGTTGCTTGGTCTGTTCATCCTATAGAAGAGGAGGGCAGGCACTGATCTCTGGTCTGTGGTGACCAGTGACAGGACCTGAGGGATTAACCCAAATTTGTGTTTGGGAGATTTAGGCTGGATAGTAGGAAAAGGTTCTTGCCCTAGAGGGTGGTTGGGCACTGGAACAGGCTCCCCAGGGAAGTGGTCACAGCACCAAGCCTGTCTGAGTGCAAGAAGGGTTTGGACAACGCTCTCAGGAACATGGTGTGATTCTTTGCAATGTCTTGCGCAGGAGTGGGACTTTGATGATACTTTTGGGACCTTTCAACTCAGGATATTCTATGATTGTAATATATTTTATAGTTTCCTAATCCCAAAAAGACTCCTTGCAACAGGATTAATGTTTTGAAATGGGAATGACTGCATCCAAACAAAGTCCCTCTGCTTAATATTTCTTACCCAACATAGTGGTCAAGAGCAGATGTTGGAGGAAAATACTAGGACCAACCAAGTGGGCAGCAATACTTTCCCAGAACTCCCTCACAGCCTCCAATATTTTCAGCTCAGGGACTTACTCTATGAAAATTTGTATGCTTGAATTTAATAGCCTTTTTAGATTCCACTGATTTTCCTAATGGCTTTTTGAACTAATGTAAATTTTTAACAATCACTGCATGTCATGTCATGGAGCTCCATAGCTCACCTACCTATCATGGACAGAATCACTTCCTTTAGTTCCTTTTGCATGACTCTCAATAGTTTCATCTGGCTCCTTGCTCTTTTACCAGAAGAAATTTTGAGCTGCATCTTTTCGATAATGTGGATGTTTTTACAGGTCATTACCTTGTTTCTTACACTATTTCTTTTCTAAGCAAGGAGTCCTACTTTTCCAACCTACTCCTTGTAGAAAAGTATTCCATATATTTGATCATTGTCTGATTTTTTTAGCCCCTCTCTGAACTTTTTCTAGCTTTAACACTGTCTTTTTGAAAAGGGAGGAGTGTGGGAGAGGCAGATGTTCAGAGCAATGCACATCATATAAGATAAAGGAGTACCTTGGATTAGAAAAGTAGGATAAAATATTTTAATTAGATTAATACCAAGATTTCACTTTAGATTACTAGTAGCCATCTTACAGCCTAGTAAGTTCTAAATTTCCAGTTAATTCCCTTGCCAACAATGAAATCTAAATTCATTTTGCTTGTTGCAGTAGATCACTGTGGCAATGAAGTCCTCCCACGTGCTTCTGGAATCATAGGTAGAGTATATAATCAATACTGCTTGGTGTCTTTAGTAATACCTCCCTTAGATTTGCGCTACCCACTGCTCAGCCAAGAAGAAGGAATAATTGTTCCAGATGTTCATAAGTTAATGTTAGTGGTATAACTGAGCTGCAACCAAAAGTGACCTGATAAGGTTAATTTCATTTAAAGGAAATGCTGGCTTCTTATGGGGAAAATAAAGCTTCTTCTCAGAATCTAAAGGCTTTCAGATTATTTCAACTTTGTTAATTTTATCAAGTCTACATGGCCCAAATTATCAGCAGCATTTTCTGCTTAATTTAACTTGCTTTTATCACTCAGTTCTATGCGTTCAAAGATTTTAAGTTCTTAACTTGCTTGTTCCTAGCAATGAACTGTTTGCTTGTGTTTATTTTATGAGAAGAAAAAAAAAAAAAGATAAATTATGTTTTCTGGGAGGCGTAACAATCCTGCCTCAAATGTTAAGCAGCCAGAAACCAGAGCTTACACACTGACTCACTGTCATTCCTAATGATATACTGTGTCTACAAATTATTCTCTTCATCAGATCAGTCAGCAACCACACATGAGCTCCATGACAGCTGCCAAGCTTAAAAAAATGTTTCCTTTTTCTCAAAAATATGTTCAAAATCAAGCCAGAGGAAACTGTAGCCCAAAATTACTTTTAGTTTTGAGCCCAGCTCTTCCAGAATCCTATTAAAATGCCTGCTTTCAATTGTTTTCCATGGTGGCTGACAGTGTCTGCAGTCAATCCTAGTTTGATGAGGACGGTTCCCAGTGGTTTTGGGGGGTTGTTTCCTTTTTGTTTTGTTTTTTAATGTGAATGTAACAAAGGTTAGAATGGCATTCAAAATGAAATTCTGCCATTCCATATTCATTGTGTCACAGTGCTTTTTAGCTCAATTTCCCCAACTGCAATGTAAAGATGATTTCCCCTGACTGGAAGCCCTGTAAACACATGCAAGGATATGTGGGTCACTGTTCAGCCATGTACTTGAAAATGCACTCATGGTAGCACTGAGTAGGACAAGTGGCAATCCTTTTAAAAAACTCAGTCTTTATAATGATTTATCCCTGTAGTAGAGTTAAACATAATGCATTATGTTTGAATATTAATGTTATTTATAACAGCATGACACACCAAAGCAAGACATTTGAATAAAAATAACTCCTCTATTAGTTTGAACTATCATTTAAAAATACCATTGTACAGAATCATAAAGCTACACAGTGGTACCTTACTACATAATTATGTCTTTCTGCCAGATTTGTGTTGTGGACAGAAACAATTAAAACTTTACAGAAGGAAAGATGTTTTTAAAAAAATTCTCTAACTCTGGCAATAAGTTCCCATTAGGTTCAATAAGTGAAAGAATCCTCTTTTCACCTTGCAAACTCCTGTAAGTCATTGTTACTCAAACCCTGAGGCAGACTGATGTATAATTGAAAAAGAAAAGCCACTGGCCAAAAGCATATCCATGGAGAGAGTTGTGGTGTGTTTTGCATCCAATTTTTTTTCAAACAAAGGGTAATTCTATTCAACAAATTCAAGCAGCAGTAGGAAACTTTTATTCCACATGATATTTATTGCAATCTTTTACTGGTTTTGTTAAAATTGAAAAACTAGAAAGTTATTTTATTACAGGTTTTGTCTAACAATAATATGATTTGATCGTTACCCAAGGTGTAAATGACATCAAAAGCTGAATTAATGTACAATTTACCAACCTTAGTTATCAGAAACAAAAAATTAAGACCTCAGATTTTGATAGTCAAGTTTCAAAATGAAAGTAGTTTATAACTGAATGCTTCTCTCCAGAATGAACAAAATAGCTGGAATAATTATTTTCTTTAAGCCCTATATCAGTGCTTTCAGCACATAAGTGAGTCCAATATCAACGCCTGGGAACAATACCCTATTCAAAATGTCAGGTTTTCTACAGCCCAAAGTTTTATTTTGGGGTAATTACTGACATGAACATTTTAACTGACAGTATCTGTTAGGAGCACCATAACAATAAAATTTCTAAGTGATATTGCTTTCTTGTATGCTAATGTCCAGTCATGCCTTTGTGATACTCAGGAAGTCCTGGAATCCTGAAGGGTACCAGGTTCCTTCAGGATCACCAACATCCTTCCTGCACCAGGTTGAATAGTAGTATATCTATCAAATCACCCTAGAATAAAGTAAACTAATAGAGCTAAGAAGAAATAAACTCACCTCATTTAATCCAGAAGAGCCACGGTGGGAGAGAAGGCTGGCTGGTTGAATGTTTCAGAGATATGCATGCTGAAGGTTGCACCTTCTACCATCTTACCTTCTCAGATTTAGGGAAAGATGTAGAGAAATGGAATAACAATAAGGAGGACAAAGAAAAAGTGGTAGCAGTAAAATCAGTAGTGTTGCTGCATAAAAGTTCTTTAGTATCTTTAATATCCATTATAGATTTACAAATTCCAGAGATTATACAAGGAGTCTACACTTTTTTCAACTCATTTGACAGGCAACATGTTAATAAATGAATTCAGGTGAATTCAGGTGAAACAATTTGTCCATGAAAGAGTAAAATTGTGTGATATGTCATGAATTGGGCAAAAATGTAGATGCATTTTGAGAAAAAGTTTATAAAGTGACCCTACTAAAGTGCTTTAACTGCCCAAATTGTGACACTGTAATTGCTGCAAGCTAAATTTACTGAGTCATCTGTCAGCTGTCTAATAGAAGAGAAAACGCACTGTACCAGGGGTTAATCGCAGAATCACAGAACATGCTGAGTTGGAAGGGACCCACAAGGATCATTGAACCCAACTCTTAGACTGCATATTCTCTTCAGGGCCTCCCTGCCTTCAAGGGATTCAATGTAACATGTTTCTGTGGCATCTTTAAGCCTTAAGAATAAATGATAAAGGTCAAAGTCAAAAAGTTATCTAAGTTTTTTCTGTTTTCCTCTGAGAAAGAACACTAAAAAAAATCTCAATTGACAATAATAAAATCATTAAAGATTAAAACAATAAATTTTTAAAAAAACATCTTCTCAACTTTTACATTCTTTCAGAATTAGACAAAATATTAATCAGAGAAAGAAGAAGAAAGTCCTCTGTAAAAGAATGAGATACGCACCTTTATAGGGAAACCAAAGTTTGCAAGTTCTAACAGCTCTAATAGTGGCTTTGTCCTGGCAAAGCTTGCCATTTAGGCTGGAAATAATCTTGCTATTCCTTTTAGAGCTGCACTGTTTGTTAGCATCCTGGCCAAGTATCAGCTGTCAAGCTTGATGACAGTAAGGGATAATGGGGAAAGAGGGCTGTTTTTGCTTTGTATATGAGCCAAGTCAGACCTAAGGCTTGATATTCTGTGATAGGAGGAAAAGTCTAAGCCCTATGTTCTGCAAACTTGCAAAGCTGAAAACCTCTCTGAAACTATTTGAATCTAATTAAATACAGACATGATTAGGAATCTTTTTCTGTGGATCAGATATAGCAAATGAGGTTAAATTTGGATATGCCAGTTCTGAGAAGGTGGTAAAGCAATAGTCCCAGTTTTGCTCTCTTAGCACAAGTTAGTTTTTTTTCAGTGATTGCTCTTTCTATTACTAGTGTTGGTCGTAGACATTATGAATTAGTTGTCTGTTATTTAACATATCAGATCCCATCCAGAATTCAATTATTCTGTCATTAAATAGCTTCTCTTTTTCATTAAATTAACTTCTTCAGTATTCTAATCTATCACAGGAACAAAAATTATCACTCATAATCAGAAAAGAGGAGGCATAACTTCCATAAAATTATTAAAATTACCCACATTGAGGTATTTTCAGATTATTATGAAATGCTTTTTTTGTGAAATACATTGTATGTTCATCTCTGAATGAACGAGAAGGAAAGCAAAGTGAAACGTGAAGTCACTGACGGAAACACTGACACAACACCAGAGCAAAGTAAGTTCCTTTAAGAAAGGGTACAGTCTTTGTTCTTGAAAGAAGAGTCATTAAGGACTAGCTTTCATTTTCCCTGGGGCCATTTTCAAGTGTGGCTAACCAACAATCATCATTATTTTTTTTAACATTGGGTAATTATACTAGTATTGCGGTAAAAGTTACTAATTTTTTTCTAAGATCTTATTGTTCATAGGCAGTGAACAATCCAAAATGGCTATCTCTGCATACCACATCCTGATAAAAGAGCAAGATATTCAGCCACCAGTGATTAATTTTCTGTTGCTGCAGTGTCAGTCACGAGCAAATCAGGTTAGTATGTCAGACAGCGCACTGGAGGAGACTGTATCACCTCTTCCTTATCTTTCAGTGGGAAAGAGTTCTTGATCATTCATTGCCAGCACTGACAACCACCTCTCATCTCTTCATATTTCCACCCACCTCCCCTCAAAAATATGTTTAAGTTTACAAAAGCAATTATTGAGTCAGCATGGGATACATTTCTTCACATAAATAGATATAAGGTGTTATGCCTGCTATATTGCGTATTTCTGAGACGAGTTGTACTGAACTCTATGTGCAGCTCAGAAAGTTTCAAAACAAACACTTTCGCATACCTAAGTAAAGATATCTTAGGAAAAAAAAGACAAAACACCACCAAGTAGAACAAACAAACAAACCACCAACCAACCACAAAAAATCTAAACAACTTTTGAGCTTTTTCAGCATACTGAGTGCATAACTGTCATGACACTAATAATGTGGTGCTTAGGAACATGGTTTAGTGGGGGACCTGGCAGCATGGGGTTACGGTTGGACTCAATGATCTTAGAGGTCTTTATCAAACTTAGCTATTTTATGATTCCATGATTGGACACTTTATTTTCCTTGACAATTTCTGGCAAAGAGTAAGACTTGTAAAAGAAGGAAATGCAAAAGGAGGAATTTAAAGATAATGAGATACCAAGACACCTGTCAAGAATCTAAAGGTTGCTGTATTTCTCCTGCTACAGAAAAGTGAGGTGGTAAAGTGCTGATAAGGTACTCACCACAGGTCTAAGAAGGCTTGATAGGTTAGATCAACCATAAAAATGAAAGAATGCAATGTGAAATTTCTCATTTAATTTCTCCCTGAGACTGAAGCAAATAATTTTAAAAAATGGTGTGTACCAATCTCTAATGGTTTTAAATACTTGTTCAAATTTTTGCATACATGATCTTCACTGAGTTCCAAAATATTTCTGGAGGAACAAAGTAATTCATAATTTTGCTATTAATTCATTCAGTAATTCAGCACTAATTCTTAATATTTGAAAATTTTAAAGTTAAAAGGAAACAAAGGTGAATATAATTGCAGAGCAGTATCTATTACACACTAATTTAACAGCTCAGGAACTTAAATAACCTAGCAATCAATCTGAACTAGCATTTTCCCAGGGATTACTGAAAACAAGAACTGTAATAGTATCTTTCCCAGACATCTGAGAAGACCTTTATTTTTAAAATGAGATTTTTAATCAAGAATCCTTTAATTTTCCTGGCACAGATTTTCCTTTTCACAAAAGTTGGAATCTGAAAGCTCATACAAGAGTCTTTTAAATGATGTGAAAAGCCTTCAATGATACTAAAAAGGTCAACAAAAGACAAAAAGAACATAAAGAAAAAAAAAACACATTTTTTTAGATACATTAAAATGTAGTTTTATAATTTTTTCCAGGTTCTGGTAATAGAATAAAAGAAAGATAGTGCCACTCCACAGAAAAGAGCATTCATACACTCCTTGAACCTCTGTCTGTCACTAAATAAATGTAAACCTGCTACAGTGGGAAAAACTTACAGCTAACATACGTGTATCTTACGTGAATCATAGACTCATAGAATATCCTGAGTTAGAAGGAACCCAAAAAAATCATCACAATTCAAATCCTGGCCCTTCAAAGGACGACCCCAAGAGTCATACCATGTGCCTGAGAACACTGTCCAAACACTTCTTAAGTCTGGCAGTCTTGGGGCTTTGACCACTTCCCTGAGGAGCCTGTTCCAGTGCTCAACTGAAAAAACTTCACCCTTTGGGTGAAGAACCTTTTTCTTCATATCCAACCTAAATGTCCCCTGACTCAACTTCATGTCGTTCCCTCAGGTTCTGAGGGATCCTGGTCACCAGACAGAAGAAATCAGTGCCTACCCCTTTGCTTCCCCTAATGAGGAAGCTGTAGAGTGTGATGAGGTAAACCTTCAGTGTCCTCTTCTCCAGACTGAAAAATCCAAGTCACCTCAGCCGCTCCTCATACAGCTTCCCCTTCAGACTCTTCACCATCTTTGTTGCTCTCCTATGGATACTCCCTAATAACATTTTGACTATTTCATATTGTGGTGCCCAAAACTGCCCCCAGCACTTGAGGTGAGGCTGCCCCAGTGCAGAGCAGAGCGGGACAATCCCCTCCCTTCCCTGGCCGATGATGCTGTGCCTGATGCCCCCAGGACATGGCTGGCCCTCCTGGCTGCCAGGGCATTGCTGATTCACATTCACTTTGCCATCAACCAGGACCCCCAGGTCCCTTCCTGCAGCACTGCCCTCCAGCCTCTCATTCCCCAGTCTATAGGCACATCCAGGGTTGCCCCATGCCATGTGCAGAATCCAGCACTTGCCCTTGGTAAACTTCACACACAGGTGAATTCCCAGCCTTCTAATTTGTCAAGATCTCTCTGCAGGGCCTCTCTGCTATCAAGGGAGTTAAGAACTCCTCCCTCTTTACCATTGTTGGCAAATTTACTTCATATAGCTTTGGGTCCTGCATCCAATTAATCTGTGAAGAGGTTGAGGAGCACTGGTAATAAAATGGAGGCTTGAAGAACCAAACTAGTGACCAGTTACAAGGCTGATATAACCCCATGAGTTCTTTGTGGAAGACTGTAAGCCCTTGGCACAAGAGCCCTCTGCACTCCCTTGGAGGAGAGAGGCTTGAGGGCAAAAAGACTTTGCCCAGAGATAAGCAACCTTCCTCTGGGTCATGGTGACAAAGTGAACCACCCCCAGCACGCCTTGTTTCTATATGGTAATAGCCTGTACCCAGTTGGCTAATTGGTTTCTACCCCACCCCCTGCCTTTCCCATAAAAGCCCCCTGTTTCTGCCCCTCAGGAGGGAGCCTTTTTCCCAGGCCTCCCCTTCACAGGGACTGCTGGACAATAAAAGCTGCCTCTGTGGAGTTGCCATACGAGGCTCCTGTCTCTCTGCCCAGAGTTCACCTTGGGTGATTTCACAAAGAACTGAATCACAGGAGCTGGAATCACTTGTATCAGAGAAGTTGCTACACTTGCTGAAATCCCCTGCTGCCCAGGCAGGCCGGCCACCGCCCCTGGAAGAGTTGTTCTTTGCAGGACGCTCTCTCTAGGAAGGTTGCAGCACACCAGTGCTGACCAGCATCGGACTCCCCACGATAGTTCTTCATTAATTTTTAAGAGCAATGTACATTATCAGACAAAATATTTAGGATGAAAAAACTGATGAAAGAATTCTTCAAAAAGGAAACATATGTCTTTAATAAAAAATACATGTTCAAGTTTATCTGCAAGCCATGTTGTATTTATTATATTCGAACTAGGAACTGCCCAAGCACATGTTAAATGTACAGGGAGTTCAGGGGTTCCATCAGCAGAAAAGCTTCCAGCTGATATTTCTGAATTCCCATATACAATGTTGCTTACTCTACTGCATTGAATGTGTACCAGACTGGCAGTCCTTGGACATATTTTTGTGCATCAGGAGCAACTCCTTTATTGTCTGGAACTTCTTTCTCTTTTAACTCCAGACCATGTATGTGTAGCCTTGGATTCTGAAGAAGGAATGACTCAAAAGATGATTAACAACTAAAATCCCAGCCAGGAAGAAGACAAAACTGATGGAGCCTCACCTAGCAGCAGACTCCCTGCAGTGAAAGGCTACCTCCTCATCATGAACATTTGAGTTAGTGGGAGGCACTCTTGCATTACCAAAAGCAGTCTTAAATTTACACAAATAGTAAATTGTAATTTCACAAGTTATATGCTACTCCTGAAATTCACATGCTATTTCTAAATTGGAGTTGGTTGAATGGTAAAACTGCTACATCAAAAGAACACTGCTCTGACCCCCACTGTAAAACCTTATCTTTTTTTCATAAGATTCAAAGAGAGAAAATAGATTTTTGGGGATGCAAAGTCTTACTTTGAAAGAGGCAATGAAGTGTAAATTATTCAAGCTTGTGAACAAAAATTTCAGTTGCATGTATAGTAGGGAAATATTGATTCCTCCGCAAAAATCTAGGTGAAAGCAAGCTTCTAATGTAGACATAAATTTCCCATTATTGGTTTCTAGTTCACACAAACACCTTTAGTAGGTTTCTCTAATCCCATTTAATTCTCCACACAACTAGGGTGAAAAATGCAACAGAAGTCCCAATTTATGAGTTAAAAAATAAAATTTGCACTTACTCATTTGACCAGACATTTAGAATTTCAAATTAACACTCGGTTACTTAACAGGGCATTCAAATGGCAATTTCATATAGGTAAGTTGAAAAGTAAGACCATGAGAATTTTGGTATTTCTTCTTCGACTTTCCTTCATGCCTTTGTCTGTTTGTGCTTATCAATGCATTGTAACACAGCTTCAGACAATAAGGACAAGTGCCTCTTCACTAAAGTTAGTGCACTGTGTCCATTTTCCACCTGCTACAAATCTGGCCCGTAATTCACTGATTTGCTGAAATATTCCAAACAACGAAGTGAGTAAATAAAATTTATGCACTTAGTCTTAAAACTAGGCTTTGCACAATGAGCAGGATCAGAACTCATGATAAGCCATATGCAAATCACAGGAATGCTGTTCAGTCCCTGCACTTTTCCAAAACACAATCTGGACTATCTACCACTTTTTCTCTTAAGATTGTGGTGGTGCTTCCCCCGCACCATGAGGCCTGCTCTGCAATCTCAGGATCTCCTGACAAGCTTTGACTTGAGCTCTCCTGGACTGCAGTGAGCTGCACCAGCAACTCCCTCTGAATTGGACACCTCTCAGAGCTCATGAACCTTCAAGTTTGCCATACTTGAAAGATTGTCACTGACGATGAGGCCTACTCTGACAGAATACACAGACACACCTGAGGTGCAACCCATACCTGTTGAAAAATGCTGAGAGACCTGATGTCTTTCACTGAACACTAGGAGAATTTTTGGTAGGTACCTTTACACACATAAATGTAGATGTATACTTCTTCTTGCCTGTGTATGCATGTCTATTTATTATGGTATGAAGGTTATCACGAGTCTATAATTAATTCACTGTTATAATTGTAGCAAATTCTACTGACTCACCTCATAAATGTTAAATTAGTCAATGATTAAGTGCTGCTAAACCCTTTAGTACCCTATATTTTATCCATATCCTTTGTACCCTTACTCTCTTGCATCACCAGTCTCTGTGAAAATTTTTCTAATATGATTTTATTATGTATACTTCTTCTATGTAGTAAGTTATAGAGTGAACCTTGCCACAAAACTGTATTGAAATTCGTCTTTAATGGTGATTCTTTAAGTGGCCTAACCACTTAATGGCAACAAACCTTCTCCATAGCTAATATGTAACACACAAAAAAATTAAGCTTTCCCTCAGACACAGCAGTAGTGTATCCAAGTAGATACTAACAGGTGCATGTCATCTTAATGTTAGAACAGTAAGCATAGGCTTAAAAATAATGTCAGCTATTTTACTAGGACACCTGTTCTTGATTTTCTCCATTTTGACAGGTGCCAGTGGGAATGTTTGTCCAAGCATCAGTTAATAGAAGGATGGTGGGGTCTCTCCCCCTGCCATGGAGCCCTGGGAGAGGGGCCCTGGGGGGGAGACACGGGGTTTCCCTGCCCCTGCTCAGCCTCATTCCCCATTGGTTGGTTTGTGTTCCCCTGTGTGGGAAGGACCCCAGGGTCCCGTGACTGGAGGAGTTCCTGAGCTGAGCCCCGGCCATGCGGCTGGAGAAATAAACATCTCTGAAACATCTACCAAGAATCTGTCCATATATATTTCCTTTCCACGGGACTCCTGGTTTGATATATGCGTGTTACAGTAATCCCCGCTGTAACAGAAGGAGACTTAGATTTGTTAACACTCAGAGAAAATCTTTTTTTTTATCAGTATTTCTAGTTCTCAAAAGGAAAAGTGAAAGTAAAAAGCATTTGCTTCCCCTTAGCTTCCTCTGTGCTGTAGGTAAAACAACGAATTTTGTTGTCAATTATACCAACAATGTGAGTGTATCACATTTAAACATAAAAAGCTATAAATAAACCCAAACATCTAGTATGAGTGTTAAACGCAGTGAGTTTTTAATGAAGTAGTGAGAAATACACCCACAAGCTCAGTTCTTAGGTGACAAAGGAGAGAAGATTCTTTTCACTGAATGTTGTAGAAGAGCAAGTTGCCAAGCTGAAAACAAGCTGGTTCTCTCTTTTTAACTTCACTTTTGCTGCCTTCTTGGCTTGGCTTTTGCTGCCTACTTGGACTTTCTGTTTTTACTGATGGTGGTGGATCTCACATTGCCTGTGTTCTGGGTAGTGCCAGAAATGATCCCCAGGAAGATCCATAAAGTGTTCTGCAAGTACTTGAAAGTCAAAACATAACTTTGCTCATCTGAACTTCTGTCTTCCTGGGTGTCAGTTGTCACTTGTACTTGCCATACATTGCTGCCAGGCACAAACTGCTCCTTTGGAAAGATTTCCAAGCACTTTATAAGTGAAAACAAATGAACTTAAGTTAATTAAATCTAAGGTCTTAATAAAAAACAGGTTCATTTCAGTATTCTGACAGTAATTACTCAGAAGAAGAGCATATACCTGTCTTGCTGAAATTCAATATTGATTCTCAAAACATAGTCCTATTTACAGTTCTAATCAAAAGGAAATAATAGCATTCACGTCTATAAGGGTGGACAAATGCCTGGTAAGTACTGGTAACAGCAGTTATATTCCCCACCTCAATTATTTTATCTAAACTACGTTGGATTGATCACTAGCTCAAGGTTATTCTACCTACTTTAATTAATACTGTGCTAGCATCTAAAACTCCAACCCACAACTGGATTTCTGTCATGTCTGGTTCTGCACATACAAAAAAACCATAAAGACCAGAAAAAGCTCTTGCAGCTCTGCAGTTCTCAGGAAAATATTTAGGTAGTGTGTACCAGGAAACAAGCTATTCCTACATCCATTATGCCAACTTATTTTCCCTTTCTTTTATCTACAGAGTTCTGCACCATAGAAACACAGAAAAGTTGGGTTATTTTGCAAAGTTACCATCTACTGTTGCTGATTAATTTTCTCTTATTCATTTTCATAATGTACTCAGCAGTTTTAAATGGGCCGGAAACAGTATTTCTATTGTTTGTCTAAAGGACTTATATTACCATAAATGGTTCTAAAAGTGAAAAGATTTAATTTCATCATTATCTTTTACAGTGCATCATTATAGAAAACATCAGTACCTACAAATGATAGCTATTCAAAGTTTAGACACTGTAAGACCATTGAGGTAAGACAGCTTTATTATGTGCATGGAGAGCAACTACAGTCTCTGGAACGCAGTAAGAAACAGCAGCTTCTGTGCAGTAAGTAATGCCTTCTGCCTCATCTGCTTGACTTCCAACATTTGGGAATTGCCTGCTCCTGTGCCCGCAGAAGGTGATGTTTAAAATTTGGCCAGCACTGCTAGACCCCAGCACCTACTATATATATAATATCTGTGCATATATGCGTTTGTATATATATGAATATATTTACAGATTTGCATTCTTTCCCTTATACGGAACTCTGAGCAAGAAGGAACCAGATCAACAGATGATACAACCTATGATGCCAGATGGATGACGTCCAAGTGAATTTATACTAAAAGGAACCGCAGACATTTAAATTTTCAATAAACATAAACAGTACCTTTATTTCTTTTTTAAGAGACATACTGTTGACTATGCAAATTTGGGCTAAATATTGAGAATAAAAAAATCACCATATTTTTTTTTCCAGCCATAAACTAGTAACATACAGAGAACAACTAGAATAAAAGGATGAAAAATACAGCAGGCTTATGGAAGGATGCTTAGAAGGAGCAGATAAACCTGTTTTCTCAAGAACTAAAAAACCATTAAATTCTATATCCAAAAATGCCATGTTCTGATATATATATACACACATACGTGATACACATTTGTAACTATATATATATATATATATATATATATATACGCATAGAAATACAAGAGACTAGCACTGGGTATTTTCATCTGCTATAAATATATTACCTTTAAATACACAAACAGACTTGTCAGGCTTGCCTTCATATTCAGAGACATACAAATACCATTTTTTAATTCAAACTTCACTATTCAAATTATTTTTGGTAATGCATAGGCA
The DNA here is from genome assembly GCF_020740725.1 of Corvus hawaiiensis. Taxonomy (NCBI): domain Eukaryota; kingdom Metazoa; phylum Chordata; class Aves; order Passeriformes; family Corvidae; genus Corvus; species Corvus hawaiiensis. The sequence continues at coordinate 26,259,736 of NC_063217.1, forward strand.
AGCCGTAAACTTCTCATTATTGGTACAGGACTAAGTTACAGCTCACAGACAAAGCAATATTGATTTTTTCAAAATTATTTCCTTTCTGAATATTACCAAAGGAAGAAATACTGATGGGAAAATCACCCATTTCTATGAAGGTATGCATAGTTTTCAAGTTAGTACCATCTCAAATGTAGTAGAACACCTCAGATCTCCCATTTGCAGAGTAATAATATTTTAAAAAGTATTTTACATCACTAATATAGAAGAGAACAAAAATAGCATAACAACAAAAAGAATTTAAAAGGACTTTCAAGTGAAAGTAATTCATGTTGCCCTTATGTCTATTTTTTCACCATCCTTTGACACTTTCAAGTTCAAAAAATCATAAAACATCTATTACATAACTTAGAATTGACTAATGTCTTCCAAGATGTATGTCTGAAATCTTCCAGCTCCCTTTCTTCTCAAAGCTGATGAACTATTTGCAAAGGCTTAATCTATAATCAATTTATTACATCTTTAAGTACTTCTTGAAATCAGCTCATTTTACTAAACAACTTATATTAATATTCTTAATTTCCTCTACTTTCTGTAGAGGTATCCCTTTGTTTGCCCTACATATCAAGATGAATTAAAAACAGAGTTAAATTCCACTTTAAGTGGAGCGTGAAACAACAACAAAAACCAAATGAAAGTTGATAATTATGATGGTGAAGATGAAATAGTAATAATAATAGTAATAATAAAAATCCTGCCACGCACCACATTGGAATCAGGGCTGATGTCCTTCTCCACCTTGACTAGGAAATCATCTGTATCAAATTCAATGTCTTCTTTGGGAGCATTTGGGTTGGCAATTACATTATGGATATCATATTTAATCTTTCCTGGTTCCCTGAACTTCTTGACAGTCTTTGTTTGTCCATGAGCAGGTGTGGTGTCGAAAAGCACAATGCAGAACAAAGCAATCAAGCCACAAATGACTATTATTCCGGGCAACAAGGCAACCAGAGAATGTAGGCAATTGCTCATGATTGTAAGTGTCCTGATGTAGTAACAGCAAAGCGAATCCCTTCAGAGAGTGCTGCATATCCATGCCAGCATTCTGGTGACCTCTTCTTAAGCCGAAGGCAGCAGTTTCGGCTTGAGCGTGTACCAAGTTCTACTATGTCATAATTGGTGACATAGGGGCAGCAAAAAATCCTTGCATGTTGACTGTGTCCTCCAGTAGTTCCAGCTCTTACACATCACAGAGCCATAGAACCAGAGAATAATAAGACAGTCTTGAGCTGGAAGGTACCTTAAAGATGTTCGAGTTCCAACCACCCTATCATGGCTGAACAGTCCCAGCTCTCTCAGCCTCTCCTCACAGGAGAGATGTTCCAGTCCCTAATGAAATCAGACGTACTCCAAAGTTATGACAAACCTTTCAATTTCCACATCACACAAAGCAAATCAGCCTGCTTAGCCAGCCTGCTGGCATTTAACATAAATTGGAAATACACCAAATACAGCTTTCTTTTGAAGAAACACCTAGTTCATCAAAACCACATTACGCATTGTTTTTAGTATATCTAGTAGTCTTGTTTCTAATAGAGTCAGTAGAAAACAATAGAAAAAGTATTTACTAATATTGCCACTATAATTGTAACATTGCACCAAGAATCTATATAAATATTTATGAAGCTTTTGTTATTTGTTGAGAATGTTTTGCTAAGTTTTCAACAAGAAAACCGTATCAGTTTTGTAGATACAACACCATATACCTTTGGTTTTGTGCTTGAAAACATAATTCTTTAACATACCTTTTACTGAGTCTACTTGCCAAGACAGCCTCTGTGAAAAAATGAAGTCTAAAACATAAGTTATATATAACAGTTTCCATACTCTGAGTATGAAATGTGTGGTCTTGGTTTAGGCAGTTTGGTTTGCTTGCTTTTAATTGCCAGCTGATCTTTCTGGGTATAGACAAGGCCTCTGGAGGCATCATAGTAAAAGGGACTGGCACTGACTCAAGCATGCTGAGCCCAAGGTTTGTATTTAATTTGGAAAGATGTAGCTTTTTCCAAGAAATCAGAAGACTTTCATTTTGAGAACTCTTTTAGTCAGAATCCCACATCTAAAAATCAACTTTAGGCATTTGCCTGTGGCTTTAAAAGGCATTCTACTTTGCCTAGAGTGATGTAGAACATTCAAGACACAGACTTTTGGGGGCTTTCTAGTAGTAGGAAAAAGGAGAAAGGAGCAAAAATCAGCCTTAGAAACATGTATGTCTTATCTGTAGAAGACCTTTAACAGTTTTATGACATCCTAAGGGTCCAGATGATTAAGCATACTGTCGTGCTTAGAGTAAAGAAATTTGGCAAAAAAGAAACCCTCTTGCTTTCCAGCTAGTCCTCAGAGATCAGAGGGGCTGGGTGCAGCTAGGCTTAATTTCCGATTAGAAAAATTCAGCACTGTAAATTCTGGTCTCATTCAACAAGATCTCAGATGCACAAATGGTGTGGGTTACACTGTAAGTCTGGTCTCATTCGCGAACAGCACAGTTCACTGTTTCAACACTTAAAGTATGACTTCAATAGGAATTTTCATAAACACAGATTCACAAATAGTGTGGTTTACTGGAGCAACAGACTATAGATTCTCTTTGATTACTAGTGATAAGATCATTAAATCTGCAAAATATAAGGATAGATTTCAAAGCACTTTATTTTATATCTTTGGCAATTACACAATAAATTAACTTTTCATAGAGAAAAACTGAACATTTAATTTTATTGGGTTTTCTTTGCCTTCTCATAAAATTATGAAAGGATTAGCAGATTTTTTTCTGGTAAATTAACACCCACATGTTCCAGTTTTATCATTAACAAGATCTAGTCAGCACACAGTAAAAGCTGAAACAAAATGCATCTATATTAGCATTTTATTGAATTTGAGAACGGCACTTTGGAATTGAACCTTGTGCTTACTAACACCTGCTTCACTTTGATAAGCATTGTGGAGAGGCATGAAAGTGGCTTCAATGTGCTTGCCTTGTATAAAACTAAACTGGAAAATAGAGCCCAGGAGTATATGAGACAAGAGCTATTTTGTATCACACCTCAGATGATTAGAATATGGCTGACAGGTCCTCAGGATCAATTGTTTCTCAGACCACTTCTCTCAACTTAAACTGCTTGTTAATGGAGACATAGCCTTACAAAATCTATCTTTTCCCCTATATGCATTATTTTATCTCCAGGTGAGATCTTTCGACCCCAAAATTTCCTTGAACTGATCAGGCACCTGCTCTGCCTGTTACTAAGAATTGCAGCTGCTATTAAAGCCAAGTATAAATGTTTCTGGTACTATGGTAGCTTGTAAAAATCTGTAGACAAAACTATCACTGCAATGGATGCTTGGCTATCTGAGTTTTGCAACCATTTGTATGTTTTAGTAATTACAAATTTAGGCAAAGATGCATTGAAAATTTTTACAAGCTCAATCTTCTGCTGTTAGGTACAAACCTACTCTCTTCCGCTGCAGCGTTTCGTTTCACTTTTTCAACTTAAAGGGATAAATCACGTATATCAACCTTCAGCATGGAAGGTGTTTTCACAGAGCAAAAATAAAATAGAAAAAACATCTTAAAGGGAAATATACTAATGCATTTTGTTTCTACTCATGAGGGAAAATAACTTTATAATTTTCTTTCTTGTATGACTTCTTGATATCAATATGTATATAGACACATTTATTTTAAAAAATCCCATTCTCTGCACATTTAATTTTTAGTGTTCTAGACAATACATAATGCATAGTCTAATGAAATTCAAATACTGCATCTATCATGATGAAATTAATTATTGCAATCAGCTTGGGTGATTTAACTTTCTAAGGACAGCCATTTTCTAGCAAAGCAGGTAAGTAATATTATCATTGGTTTCCCCTTCCTAATGAGTAAAAAAAGACAGTACATGTTTTTACCCAGAGTAACTCCTGTCATGATTGCTTGTGAGAAAAATATTGTTTGAGAAAAATCAGCATTTCTAGAGTGGGGTAGGTGGAAACTATTAAGTGACTGCAGTATTTCTTTTTTTCCAAGGGAATATATAGCTTCTACCTCAGAAGTAAAAAGTAAACTACAGCTCTGTGAAGATTAGCTCTAACATGAAGTATCTGAATTAAACATTTTTATCTTAGGTTTCAAATCCCCATTACAGAGGTTCATAAAAGAAATAAATAAAGAAATAAAAGAAATTCAGAATGTCCCTACAGAAAGACAAAAAGAAGTGCAATTCATTATTGTAAAGGTTCCCCTCCTTTATAAGTCTCAAGCAGTTGGAAACAATTCCTCCATGGCCCATTTTTGTGCTGCATAAAAAATGAATCCTGGTTCTGTTTCCCTTTTAAAAATTAACATGCTGCAAACAATTACCACAGTGGTCACAAGTAGAGTAGGTCTAACCACAACTGTAAATTTGATATTCTGGAATACTGATGCCCGTTCCTTGGAAGTTCAAATCTGTTTGTTCCCAACTTCAGATTTCTATAGATTTTCAATGACTGGGTGTCATGGTTTAGTAATGGTATTCTCCAATTTAGTACTCGCAGTAAAACCACTGGTCACTTCCCTTTCCCCCTCCAACTGGAAGCACAAAAGGCAAAGATCATGGGTTCACATAAGAACAATTTATTTGAAATAGAAATGAGATAAAAAATGAACAGTAACAGCAAAAATATTAGTAACAAAATGTACCAGACAAAGAAATGATTTATACAAAAACCCCCCAAAATAATAAAATACCTTCAGGTCTCTCCCACCACGTTTTCTCCACCTGAAGGAACACCCTTCTCCCCTGAAGTGAGAGTCCCTTTCCCCCACCCCAGCAATGATGTGAGGTCCAATAACATCAGGAGCCTGGCCACGCCCCCTCACATCTATTGCAAAAAATTAACCCTGGCTGAAACCAGGACGTGTCTTCATGCTTATTCTCTGCTTTTTCCGGTATTTATAAGGTATTAATGAAAAGATGAAGAAGTTGCCCGTAACATTTGTACAAGATGAAGACAGGTGTGATGTTTTGTCAGGGTGGTCATGAAATGTAAAGAAAAGCCAAGTTTCACTCTTTAAATTCTCAGTAAGAAGCATAGGAAATGTTAGAACATCTTCTCCATACCTGCAGCCTCCCAGAAAAGACCATAATCTACTCATTGCAGCATATTTTAGTTATCTTAATGAGATGCCACTTTAATCCTGAAAAGGCCATGAAAAAGGATGTTGAAATGCCATCCCTCATAAGTTCCAGGCAGTGAAACTGAAATGGAGTATGAGCTTTAGGAAAGCCACTTTTGCTGACTATTGTTAGATCTCTCTCCATTTAAATGACTTGTGAGTTGGAAAATTGTTATTTCTACACTAAATGTGTCATGTTCTTTCCACAAACCACGTAATATATTTCAATATAATAAAATAGTTTAAATCTACGGAGTTTAATTGTCCCTGCTTGTATTACATAATTGTTGGTGTGTAATCAATGGGATATGCTCACTTAACAAAGGCAAATTATTTCACTTGATGTTCTTCTGGCTTTATCAGGATGAACTACACCTCTAGCTATATAAGGTATATTTAAAGGTGTAATATTTAAGTCTAAAACAATAATAATTTTTTTTAAATAGCTCTTTATTCCTTATAAAATACAGAAAAATAAAATTTTTTCTCAATTTTTCACTTACTGCTACCTTAATGGCATGTATCTGAACTAGCCCACTTTATGTTGTCTACTTTTAGAGTGCACAACAACAAAGAATCTGTTTCACTTGTTCAGGGTCACTCCTGACCTTTTCATAGCTATGAGACCAACCATATTTATGCTTATATTGATCATAATTGTAATGTAATTGAATGCAAATTGCCAAAGGCTTTTCTATCATCCAAGTCACAATATTAACAACAATAAAACCTGAAATTCCTAAATTACAGGTACACCTGGGAGAACTAGCAACAAAATCTAAGAAAGCAAAAGATTATGCTGTGCTACTGAAATTTGAAATTTTATTTTCTACATATGAATGATTTTAGGCTGTGGAAGTACTCACAGCTTTTTACCGGCTATGCTGGTAGTTCAATGCCTTAGAAAGCCTTGGGCAGCCTAGAGAGGCAGCACGGGCAATCCAGCATTTCAGTAGCTCTAAAAGCGGCAAATGATAGCTGCAAAGCTGATACAACCAGCAGAAGCAAAGAGGGAGAAATATAGTCTTCAGCTTTCCTAATTCCTGCAATTAGAAGCTTTCAAACAGAAACAGAAACACACAGATGTTCGCAGAAAGGGTGCAAGCCAAAGAGAGCAGGCCCCCTCTCGGGCCCCTCTTCCATTCGGAGAAGGGGAAAGGGGAGGACTGGGGGCGGACCCGGGGTGGCCGGCCAATCAGACACTGCTGAAGAGTTTGAGTTACATTTGGGTTTGCCCCTGCTTGGAACAAAGGAGTTCAGAGCACATGGCAGAGGCAAGTGTCTTGGGGAGGGGGAAGAGAAGCTCGGAACAGGCAGCAACATTAGGCCTACCTTTTCTCTTTGAATTTGTGGCTTACAGAGAGGCTTAATATAAACTGAGTCAGACACAAATAAATGTCTGTTGCAGACACCTCCTGGGACTTACATAGGTCTTGGCATGCCCCTGACTATGTGTCTGCTAGCAAGTTGACTTCAATCAGGCTAATATTAATACAGGAAACTTTAATTAGGCATTTCATGCAATGGGCAGCGTGTAATGGGCATGAATATACCTTCTACAGAGCAGTCTGATTAGTCATAAGAAAGCATTGCAGTACTGCTGAGGGGAATAGATGAATACTCTGTTTTACTGGTACCAAAGCTTATTGACTCAAATAGATCACGATGAAAACATTGTTTTAATGAACTGGAGCTGCCAAGGCAAAGTAGAGGACAGTTTACATCATAAAGTTATAGCCTCAACTTTTTATATAACTAGTACAGACTAATTTAAGATGATATAAAATACCGTGATTGCAACGGTCCATTTGCAGTTGGGCAAACAGAAATCCATATACAGTTGTGTAGGTGTAATCAGTGTTTGACAGTTTAACTTTTTCCACAATAATTACAACTATGCAGGCAGATACGACTTGCTACAATGAAATTACAGTTATTGACTAAATGGCTATATGTTTATAATGTCATCTGAGAGAAACTGAATGTCAAATAATTCTCTCACTCCATAGGAATGAGAAGCTCCATATGAAGCTTTTCCTTCATATGAAGAAGTACATAGAATCATAGAATTTGTGTTTAATACAGCAATTTTTTCTTAAATCATTAAAGACACAGATTTCTCTTTGTTTCATAATTATATATACATACATACGGAACAGGTGTTTATGAAGCTTTCTCTATATAATTATTTGTAATTATGTAATTAGAGATGTGAGTGTACCACATATTCCTATACTCTTAAATGCAGAGGGAGTTAACTGCTGAGAGCTTGTGAATCTTGGGATATGAACTTTATATAATAAATGCAGCAGTTACATTCTTTAAAACTCAGTAGGATTACAACTGAAATCCTCTCACTATGACACAATGGTTGTTCTAACAAAGGCAACAAGAGTGAAAAATGTGGAATTCTAGATTAAAAAATGCTACATATTATAGGTACTATGAAAATTATAATGAAAATGACACCCAAATAATCAACAGGTGTGTATGGGGTCCAACAGCAAGCAAGTCTGGGCATGTCTATCAATTATAGACACTTTAATATGGTTGGCTGTTAGCAAATCATCACTATGAACAATAAATATATTTAAAATCTTTATTACATGTACAACAAGGTGTCAAGAATGGTGCCAGACTGGTTCTAGTGGTGTCCATCAAAAAGACAAGGAGTAATTAAAACACAAGAAGTTCCACTTCAACTTGAGGAAGACCTCCTTTCCATTGAGGGTGGCAGAGCACTGGAACAGGCTGCCCAGGGAGGTCATTGAGTCTCCCTTTCTGGAGACATTCCAAAGCCACCTGGACGAGTTCCTGTGTCACCTGCTCCAGGTGACCCTGCCCTGGCAGGGGGGCTGCACCAGATGACCTCCAGAGGGCCCTTCCAACCCTAATGATTCTGTCATTCTGTCATTCTGTGAAGTTAGTTGTTTATGGAATGATGACAGTATATTTTGCCATTTTCCTGAAGATGAAAAAGACAAAAATACCCAAGAAGGGAGAGACAAGAACAGAAGAGATTAAAAAAAAAAAATACAGTGCATTTTTTTTTTTTGGTGTACAGACTCATTAACAGCAACTATGCTGGATAATGAGATATAAGATATTTTGTATGTTCTTATGCCTTTCAAAACACTTGACAAGAAACATTATTTTTATTAATCTTTAACTGCAGACAAGAATTTCTTACTGTTTTTAATTCTAGCTTATGACAAAGTAGTTTCTATCATTTGTTTTTCCTGGCTTGCTCATTTTTCTGAACTTCAAATAGATATTTCATCTGATTGTACAAAATTCCATGTTTCTTTTCAGTGACTTTTCAGAAAATAATCCATTTGTAAACATTATTCACAGCAAAATGCGGATTTTTAATCAATCTTAACAGAACTACAAACTAACTGAAATTTGCCTAATTGCAACTTTGTTTCAATCACACTACTTAGCCTGGATCCAAAATTATGTGTGGTCTCTGCAATGGTCTATTCCTTCCCATCCCCAGGGAGACTTCCTTTGCCACTTCCTTTCTATTCCATCACTTCTCGGAATACTCCATCCTCTGTAAGCAGACTAGATTTGATATTGACCTTCATGCCTGAGAAATTGTTTTGTCAATAGATGTGAAATACAGGAAGTATTGTAAAAAATAAGTCTTTTGTTTCTGAGAAAATTCTTTTCAGTGCTCATCACTAGAATTTTGTAAGCACACGGGACTTCAGATGTAGCTTATGGTTGCAGTCCAACCAGCAGCAGTTGCATGTATAAACAGATGAGGATTGCTTTCCTCATAAGAATGGGGAGAACTGAGCACTACTCTGGTATCTATGGGGGAAACCTTAGTACTGATGAAGAATCCAAGCAGCAAACAAAACTAGGGCACGAATTCAAAACAAATCCAAACTCATCTGGGTTCAGCTTTAACCGGCTGTCATTCGTCCATGAGTTGACCTTTTATGTGCTCTGGGCCATTTTGCTAGCAAGTATGGAGTTACTCATGATCTACGATAAGATGTGCCACCCAGCATGCACGATCTGCCCATCTCAGCTAATGGCTGTGTATAAATCCTGAAAAGGAACAAAGAAAACCAGCACTGACTTCACATCTGGGTGGCTACACACTGGAAGTACAGAACCTAGTCACTGCTCTTCACATAAAGAACTTAAATAATATACCTTTTGGCCCTCCGCCCCAAGACACAGCACTTTCTTCAAGTAATACATCAGTAATTTCATGGTCAATAGTACACTGAAATCAAAGATTAAAATTTAGTTTAAAAAATGCTGTTAGTGGCATCTAAGGAGAGCTTTCAGTTTCACTGTTCTTTCAGCAATATAGCTAGAGCTTTAAAGGCATCCTACCTAGGACTATTTCTGAAGAATGTGGTTTTATTCTGCTGCTAACTCAGCTGCTCAATAACCACTACTTGCGGAACAAGAATAGAATGACAGGCACAAATCTGTGCTACTCTGTTTCTCCTGACCATCTTTCTAAGCATCCAAATTTCAAGATTCTGCAGGAGAATAAGAGCTGATTCAAAGTGTAAGTACCATAGCATTATACTCACAACATACTAAATACATTTTACTCATTCTGAACATCACTGAAAGGTTTTTCTTTTTTTTTTACTAGATTTCTTAGTGCCAAGGTGTTAAAGAATGTAATTTCAACCATGATGAATTATTAGAGCTTTTTACCGAGTCTACCGCTTGCTCTTTGCAAATGTCACGGAGCCAAGAAATTAAGGTACTGAATTTAGAAACTTAAAAAATTTTGTCTCTTTTGCAGACAAAACATTTGCCTTTCTAAAAAGAAAAGGCTCTGTTCTTGTTTTAAAGTAAATTTAGAAGACACATTTTTATACCAAATAGTAGATAGTAAAAAAACCAAATTCTTCTTACTGTTTTATTTCTTTATTCTACAGCTACCCATGAAGCTTACACAATTTTACAGGACTGCTTATTCTTTCTTTCCTTCACATGCCTTGTGACTTTGTTACACATATATGAACTACAGAGGACAAGTTCTAAATAGGTACCAATATAAAAGTACATACAAAGAAGAACTCAAAGCTATAGTGTAAAAGTCCATACTTATCTGATGAAGACATTTCAAATAGAAGTGCTGATAGTCACAGGAAGGAATGACAAATCACATTGTTCACTACAGGATGGAGTCAGCTGGCCAAATCTCCAATCAGTTTTGAACAATCTGGTCCCCCATCATCAGATTCAGTGAAGACATGATATTTACTCTATACTGAATTTAACACCATCAATGGTCAAGGTGGTGAGCATCTTACCAGAGGGCTGAAATACCAATTCTATGGGTGAAAAAATGCTTTCACATATGAAAAAATTTGCACAAAGCTTGAGTTTCTTTGCAGGAAACATTGATCTAGTAAAAAGAAAACAAAACAAAACAAATGCCACCAAACAAAACCACAGTCCCCTCCACCCCCCAGAGCACACAATAATAATTTTCCTTTAATCTGAAATTTAGTACAAGATTTAACACTTTTCTCTACAGCTTTTCCAAATTTTCTAATTAATAGGGTGTTTTACTAGTTTTCCTTAGTGCTTTACGATTAACTATTCCTACCACGAACTGCTCACAATAATTTGCCAGAAAATTTGAAATCAAGGTCCGAGTTTTAACTTTAGTCTCTCCTTTAATGAGAATTAACTATTATCTACGGTTTTATTTTCTAAATAAATATATTTTTTCCTCTTTCAGTCAGGTTTTGGTTTGAGCTAACAATGTCTAAGAAGGTTGTTTTGTTTTTTTTTTTTACTTGTATCACATTGTTAAACATTCTTCTTTTCCATTTTTTTCATGGTACCTAATTGACATGAAAAGAAATTTACTGGTGTAAGACCACTGGAAGTATTAATACCATTGTCATTCCAGCAGTTATCATCTTCTGATTATTATTTTTAGTAATGGAAAATAAGCAATCACACAGAAATATGCATTTAAATAACATATCTTTTTTTTCTATCAGTTGTCTTTATCTGTATGCTGGTATGTAGACACTTAAAAATGAATGTCTGAACCAATTAGTCTTTGCAGCTCAGTTGCAGCCAGGATGTTTCTGCGTAATCAGAGAGAGCAGTTTTTCCCTCCTGAACTTGTGACAGGCAAAGGGGATTCACAGCTGAGGGGAGCTAAATACAGCCTTTCTTATCTCAGTCAGAAACACTCTCTTCTAAAAAGTCTGACTGAACTTTGCCATGCCAACAAATTTCAGGTAACTATATTCCAAAATGAAAGATCAGTTATTGCAGCTGCAGTTTCAAGATTTGCTTTGCAGTCCCAAGTCCACAGCAGAGTTGTGGGCACTATGGGAGTGGCAGAGATAACTGAAAAGGAAAAGTTAAAACAGACTAGCTTTCAAACCCAGTATGCTGACCTGGCTCATAGCACCTAAAATGGGCTGAAGAGAACACTTTCATCACTATTTTTCAGAGTCCTTACTCTATTCCTGTTACCTTTAATCTCTAGGACTCTCAAATCAACATAAATTAAACCACCTGAAAACGAAATACAGTTTTAGGACTCTCCAGTATCATCAAGTCTCCCCTGACACTCCTTTCCTAAATAGAATTAGCCAGTATTATCTGATGTCATTTCATTTACAGGTCAGAGGTGAAAACCAGAAGAAGTACCTTTCTGCTGTGCTGAAATACTGTGGTCCTCTGACATCCTGTTTTTTGAAAATATATCTGGGAACAAACTTGTGGAGCTGCACACATATATCATCAGTCTAAGAACAGATTTTGTACTGACAGAAATTAAGTCTTAGGGATTTCAGACAGCTTCACGATTAAGGAGATACAATTTGAGATCACAATTTTGGATTTCATCACTAAATGTCTGCATGAATCCTGCTTTAGGAATTTTAATCCTTTGTAATGTCTGGTCCCTGATCCTGTAAGCCTTGCCAAGAACTGGCAAACTTGTGCCAGTGAAAGATAGTTCTTTTTGCCACCTTTCTAATCAGAAGAGTAAAGCATTTTTGTTAAAGTAATTCAGTCTGCCAGGCAAAGAGTCAGCAGAACGCAAATAAATAAATAAATAAATAAATTATATTTATAAATAAAATAAATGTGTCTGGAAAAGGAAAAGGAGACACAAGAGAGGAAGGAATCCCTATTTCGCATTCAAATCTTCCTGTGGGAAGTTCAGCTGTAGAAATAGCTCTCTGACTTATTTTGGTCAGGTCATCTTCAGAATGGTTGACAAAGATCTACTGGTCATGATGATTAGAGATGGGGAGAGTAGTTAGCTAGAAAGGTAAAACTCACTGCCTTCAGCTCACCCATCTCTGCAGCATGGTCAGCAGCTGAAGATCTACAAGAGGTAGAAAGCCTGTTACATGTTCCTCAGTTTCTCACATGAGTTTCAATATGTGTATGTGTATGTGTAGTTCTTGCTTATCTGACATAATCCTAAATACAAAGCTCTGAATGAGCAGATTTAGCCCATGCTTAAATTGTTACTGAATATTAACTTTTGTCTATTGAGCTGAGTTGGATCTTTTTTCCTATGACAACTCACTAAGCTTACACATATTTCTGAGCATCTAAGCACATTTCTACCATTGAGAAACATTAGCTGGTACACAGCTAATACTTTGGAGTCCCTCCAGCTCATGCTAGAGCTTCTTAAGTACCTTTCCAAGGGTAAACACAGGGGCAAATAATTAAAACAAGACCTACTCAGTATAAAGCCAGCTGGAAGATGGCAAGCTTCCATAGAAAGAAAGGAACAAGGCATTGAAGGAAAAAAAAGATTTTCACCTTCTATTAGATTGCTGAGACTAATGCAAAGCAGAATATGGAAGTGTGGTTAGAGGTCAGCTGGGAGTTCAGGAGGTAGTATTTTTGGGTTTGACCTGGTTTACGGCTGAAAGAAGGTACACTGAGCTACAAAAAAGAAAAAAGGTGCTGGTTCATTTGAGACCATTTTTATAACTGCACTAGCAGGAAGTTCAGGAAATAACCAATTCACACGCATGTAAAAAACTCTCAGGCAGATTTAATCAACTTGAGCACCTCAGGAAGTAGCTCTGGGCTCTAGTAGACTTGATGAGACCACTTATCTTTCTGAAATGGTGTCTTCCAGCCTTTATAGACTAAATTCCATTCACCCTTTCTCCAACAGCTGTGCTAAACCTTAAGGGACTTTTCTTAGCCATGTCTTTCATTTGGAGCTGCTGTTTTAAATTGTGTACTCTACCTACACCGCTTAGAACTTCTGCAGACCATAATGCTGCTTAATGTAATGCAATGCGATGCAAATGTCAGCTTGAATCACTGCTAAAAACAAATGACACTTTTTTGGGGCAATTATGAATTAGAAATGGTAAATAAATATTCTGCTGTCAGCATGTATCTGCATCAGGCTGCTCAACAGTCTGGCCTTTCCCTGCTGGTGTACTCTGAACAGCAGCAATTTTGCATTTACATTTTAATAATACTAGCAAATATTATCAAGGGGCAAAGGACTTCAAAACAGTAAATATTCGGTCTCATGAAAGAAGTTATTCTTGGATAAAACAGGGTAAGTATCATGCATCTACACAAAGAAATCAAAGCAATGTGGTCTGAAAAACTATTTCAGTGATATTAATTGTATTCTTCTTGCCAAAGGAAAATTCAGTTAGTTACCAGATTTCATTGCAATATTTTGCTAGCAGTAGATCCGTATTTTTTTAACATTGGCTGTTTTTAACATTGTTCAAGCAGTCAGAATGATCTAATAGTATGAAAAACACATATAAATTGGCCACAGGGTTGCAGCTTACTGACTGTCAGAATTTACCTCTAAATTCTGAGTTACGTTTGTAGAATTTGTAATTCAACACTGATTTAAATAAATGTTTTAAATCACTGAGACTCAATGAAAATGATCTATATTGTGATTTAAAACTACATTTTCAGACTGGAACTGTTATTCATTAAAATAAATGCCTGAATTTTAACCTCCTATGATGAGGAATGTATGGTTTCTACAACCATCCTTGGGTCCCAGAGGACTTCAAGAGAGAGAATGGTCTCAGTACAGTCATGACTGTTTGACAATACAAAATAAAATGTTTCAAAATACCTTCACAAAGTTTACTTCTCAAAGTAATTTTCAGGCATAGCTAAAATTTGTGAAAGATTGCCCACTGGGAAGAGAAGAGGGTTCAACAGACCCACCACAGGACACAGCTGAGCCCACAAGAGAAGCTGGTGGCATTTCTCTGAAAACGTATTTTTAAAAGGGCAGAAAACACCACACAGGCGGTGGCGGAGGGTAGATAAGAGTGAAACACAGCAGTGGGAATACCAAGATCAGAAGGAAAGGAGAAGGTGCTCCGTGGTGAAGTAGATACTCCTGAAGAACTCCCTTGGAGAGACAAAGCGAGAGCAGAGGAAAAATGGGAGGGGGAAGGAGCAACAGGGAGGAACCATGGTCTCCGGATGTAACCACCCACTCCTGCACCACCTGGTGGGAGAGAAAAGGACTCTGGAGTGATGGAGTGAGTGGGAGCCTGGAAAAGAGGGAAGAAAGGTATTAGTTTAATATTTGTTGTTTCATTTCCTCCTACCCAAATCAATAATTTGATATCTATTTTAATTTGCAATAAGTTAATTTTCCCCAGATCTATTCAGTTTTGTTTGTGATGGCAACTGCAAGGGATCTTGGCCCCAGAGGTTTCTCACCCCTTTCCTTCCTGTTTTTTCTCTTCTCTGCTGGCTGAGGAGGAGAGAGTAAAAAAGCAGCTGGGTAGAAGTTTAGCTGCTGGCCAAGGCTAGCCCACCATGGACATAATCATTTTTTCCAGAAGCACTAGAAACAGAGAGGGTCATTTTACCTGTCATCTGAGAATAACCAGATAGTTTAGCACAACAAAAGAAAAACATTTCAAAGAGGCTTACTAGCATTTCCACTATACAAGTAACAGAAAGAACATGTCAGGAAGGCTGTTCTGCAGATCAATAACAAAGGCTGGCCATGCTGCAATGACAAGAGCCATCATTTTCCAAAACTATATCCTCACAGCTTGATTCACTTGTGTGAATGTCCCAGTGCCTAAATTTCTGTGTTTTGTTTTGTTTCCAGCTTCAGTCTCATAAAAACTCCTAACAGAAATATGGGAACAATCTTCTAAAGTCAGATGTCTCCATAATGAGATTGTAGCAATTCTCTTAAGTTCCTGTTTCTAGATGTACAGCATGTTCTTTCTACGTCAGAAAGAGCAAGATTGTTATTCTAGCACAGCCAAAGAAAAGCTGGTACGCATACCAAATTCCCTCTGGATGGCACTCTGGCTTAGAAACATCTTTTGCTGGCCAGAGGGTAATTCAGTAAAAGTATGACTCAGCCATCCTGTCTACTACATAGAGGCAGTTCCAAGCAGCTGTAACCTACTTGACAAACAGGTAATCTACTAGTGGAATTAAAAATTTAATTCTTAAGGCTTTTTTAGTAGAATTTCATATACTATCTTGCCAAAGAGAAACCTCACCTGCAGTTGAGATTCTTTTCATTCAGGTCTCTGTTTAATGAACTTCTTTACACTTCCAAAGGTTGGAACAACCTATAATATGATCAAGACTCAATGTAAACCAGCTTGGTAATCTTCAGCAGGACTGTACAGAAGATTATCCAAACATCATGGTTTCAATTGTAAAGGAACTCTTCCTTAATAATTATATTCTATTTCCATACTTTTATTTGTCTGTTTGTGAACCACAGAATTAAAAAAAAAAATCATCTAGAATGTAAAAAGACTGAAATTCAATTTAAGTTCAAAGTAAACTCTGTAAGGTTCAAAACCATTCTTCCTGACTCCATTATTTCTTATCTTCTGTTCAAGCCATAGACTTAACCCAGCTGATGGCTTCATTTGGGTCATACAGAATGGATCGCACTTTCTAATTAGTTCTACAGATGTTCTTGCACCAGGCTTAGGCTAAATGAGTGTCTGGAAGCACAGCTCCAAACCAAAACTGGTAATTTTGGGTAGTTTAGTTCTCCACAGAGGCACAAGGCATTTCATCCAGCTGAGGTCAACCCACTACATTCACCATTAAACCATGTCCTCAAGTGCCACTTTCTACACGTTTTTAAATACTTTCAGGAATGGCAACTCGACCTCTTCACTGAGCAGTCTGTTCCAAAGCTTGACAAACCTCTCTATGAAAAGGTTTTTCCTAACATCCAATCTAAACCTCCCCTGGTGCAACCTGAGACCATTTAGTCTCGTCCTCTTACTTGTTATATAGGAGAACTGACTTCCCCCCACCTGTCCACAATCTCCTTTCAGGCAGTTGTAGAGAGTGATAAGTGTTGGGGTCCCTCCCCCTGCCATGGAGCCCTGAGAGAGGGGCCCTGGAGGGGAGGCACGGGGCTTCCCTGCCCCTGGTCAGCCTCATTCCCCATTGGTTGGTTTGTGTTCCCCGGTGTGGCCAAGGACCCGCGGGTCCCGTGACTACGGAGTTCCTGAGAGAGCCCCGGCCATGCAGCTGGAGACATAAACATCTCTGAAACATCTACCACGAATCTGTCCATATATACTTCATTTCCACGGGACTCCTGGTTTGATATATGCTTGTTGCAGTAATCCCCGCTGCAACAGATAAGGTTCCCGTCGAGCCTCCCTTTATCCAGGCCAAACACCCCCAGCTCCCTCAGCCATCCTCACAAGACTTGTGTTCCAATACCTTCACCAGCCTTGTTGCCTTTCTTTGGACACACTCCAGCACCTCAATGTCTTTTTTGTACAGACAGACTCAGAATTGGACACAGGATTTGAGGTGTGGCCTCACCAGTGCTGAATACAGAATCACTGCCCTGGTCCTGCTGGCCACACCATTGCTGATACAGGCCAGGATGCCATTGGCCTTCTTGGCCACCTGGGCACACACTGGCTCATGTTCATCCAGCTGTTGACCAGCACCCCCAGGTCCTTTTCCACTGGGCAGCTTTCCAGCCACTCTTCCCACAGCCTGTAGCGCTGCTTGAGGTTGTAAACCAAGTGTAGGACCTGGCACCTGGCCTTCTTGAACCGCATACCATTGGCCTTGACCCATCAATCCAGCCTGTCCAGATCCCTCTGTAGAGCCCTGGAGAACACCACTGGTGACCCACTGCCAACTGGATTTAACTTTTTTCACCATCACTCTGGGTGGTGCATCATCTGAGGATGCACTGGAAGGTATAGAGTCTTCCTCTGACATTTAAAGTTTTGTTTCTCTCCTCCGGTGCTTGGATCTTGATCTTTCTGCTTTCTATTAGTTCCCTTTTCTAGGGAAATGCCCCTGTAGAAGGAAACGGTGAAAAAACTATTCTTGGAAAGGTTTGTCTGGGTAGAAAAAAAGGAGCAAGGAGGGACCCTCAGCTTCCATCTCCCAGTGACGGTGTCTTCAGGTAAAACATAGCCTTCATACAGCTTTTCCCCAAGGGGATAATGGCTGTTAGAATGCAGTTTTGGATTACCTCACTGGCAACTATGATTTCCCTGCTGGATTATGAATCATGAACTAGTGGTTTATTTACAGGCTAAATTATCAGCTAATTATTATTTCTGAGGCAAGCAATAATCCATTTCATGAGGGAAAGCCTCCAAAGGGAATATTTTTAATTGAGAACACAAAAAGTTTAGAAATACAAAGCAAATAAAGGTTAATCTCAGTTTGGTGCAAGGTTTCTGCCTTCTCTATGCAGTCCAGAGCCTCAAGGGGTGGGAGTGGCCTCAAATAGAGAGATTTTCATTTACTCTTCTGCTGTAATCCATTAAAAATGTACAGTTGTGAACCTGTCTGATTGGTATTTTAAGAGCAGCAGCCTGAAAGTGAAATGGTGACAGGCAAGATAAAACACTAAGAGAAGAAATAGCAGTGCTAGTAAAACTGAGGCAAACTCATAATTAAAAACACAACTTGCCTGGGAGAAAGGTAAAATACATGATTTCTGTTCTCTGAGAGCACTGGCTAGGAGATATTCTGCCAAATTAACTCTACAAATTTTTCACCAAGCAAGAAGAATATAGATATTCTCTCAGATACTCATTTCTGGTTTTATTTTGAAGTACTGCACCAACTAGCCCTGAAAAAAAGCCAGTATGGACTGTGTGGTTGGTGTGGGGAAAGAAAGATAATACTCACCTTCCTGCCTGTGAGCCATTAGTCTCTAAGCAGACGGCACCACTGCCTTTCTCACAGGAGATAGGAGACTGGAGCAATGATGGGAAGTCTGCCTGTTGGGTTTTAAAGCTTCCTCCTTCTCTGCTGCATTAAGAAGAGATGTTGGAAAGACTCACACTAAGGAGAGCTGAGGCTGTGTATGCAAGATGGGGCAGATAGGCCTGCAGCATACCACCAGCCTTAGTCTGGGCCTCTGGGACCAGGTTGATAGTCCACCTGGGCCTCCTGCCCACAGAAATCACCAGATAAACAGAAGAGTTTATTTGGGTCCTGTCCCAGTCTCCCTTCCCTGTCTGACCACAGAACTGAGTCAGGATGCAACTACACCCAGCTCTGGGAAAGAAGTATTAGCATATCTTTACCAAGGATCATGACACTCAGGAAAGCACATCTCAACAGACCATGACACAGCACTCTTAATAATGGCAATGAGTCCTGAGGAACTCACATCAGTTCCTCGAACCACTCCAAATTTTACTTTGAACTCATCCATTTTGTCCCTCACTGTCATGCTTTGAGAAGCAAGGATCAAATGAGATTGTGCAGGTGCCTTTTTGTTTGTAACAAAACAAGAATTCTAAGATTTAAATTTGATTTTAGTGGTATGCCATAATTTCTTGGTCCAGTCCTGCCTGTTCATCTATCTTTGAACTTTATTTGTGTGTCTGAAGTGTTGAGCTCTTTATATACCTGGCTGATAGCTCAAAATGCAATGCAAGCATCACTGTATATGTTGATAGAGTTTTTTGAGTATTAGTTCAGCTGCTGCATCTGAGTTTCCCAAAGGGAAAAGTGGTGGTAGGGAGAAGAAGAGGAGACAAGAAAGAACAAAATCATGAAAATCTCTAATGAGAGTGAGATGTGGGAAGCAATGCTATCACCAGATGCTAGACCCTGCTGGAATAATGGACCGAAGGTAAGAAAAATATTTACAAAGTCAAAATAGAAACCAATGGAGGAAAAAACCTATGAAAAATAATGTAAACATTACTAAACTTTTATTAAATTTTAACTGTCATAAATTGAATTGTAGCAGCTGCCCCTAATCCCTTAAATGGTGCATTTTAGCCATGAAGGTCATTCTACAATAGTGGACTGTCAATCACTTGCATCTCTTTTAAAGTCATTAATTATTTTATGACTTCTACTTGTTTAACTAAATAGTTGTTAACATCAGTAGTTGTTTAGAAAAAGGGAACTGTATCAGTGAATAAAGAATTTGTGCTAGTTAAACACAGTGGTACAAATATTCTCTAAACAGTGCTTGTAACAGAATAAACATGTCTCTAGTACAAAGTTCATGGGCAAATATGCATTCAGCATTAGCAAACCTATCTTCTAAGCTGAAGGCGTTAGCTAAGGATATTTCTGCTGTGTGTTCCCTCCAATACAATTAAATCCTGGAATCACAGGACAGTTAGGATTGGAAAGGACCTTAAAGATCATCTAGTTTCAACCTTCTGACGTAGGCAGGGACTCCTTTAACTAGACCAGGCTGCTCAGGGTCCCATCCAGCCTGGTTTTGAACACTTCCATAGTGGGGTATTCAAAACCTCTCCGAGCAGCCTGTTCCAGTACCTCACTACCCTCTGAGCAAAGAATTTCATCCTAACTTCCAATCTAAATCTGCCCTCTTCCAATTTAAAACCATCAGCCCTTATCCTGTCACTATTTACCCATGCAAGAAATTGTTCTTCCTCTTTTTATTAAGCCCCCTTTAAGTACTGGGATGTTGCAAAAAGTGGATATTACACCGATGTTCTTCATCAAGTTCTGAGAATAATGTCTGGCAAAGTGGCTCCTGCGCTGTTTCCTAAGGCAGCAATAGGACAGTACTGGCCCTGTGCTAAACAGAGATATTAAGAGGTTTGCTCCTGGAGAAGAGCAAACTGAAATGCTTCAGGACATAAAGGTTGCAGGGTTGTCACTAAAGTACATAAAAACAACCTCACAGAGAGAAAAAAGTCAAATGTGCAGTTAAAGCCAATGCCCAAAACTAACAAACACGGAGGGGGTCACCAACAGAGACACTGCAATGTAATTTAACAGGTCAGAGGTTCAGTGTACCTATCAGGAATACTGTTATCACGTGGACAAGAACAACAACCCAAAGCATGCGCAGGCGCGTGCACACACACACAGAGAGGCCAGGATTCCCAGAAGATCTGACTGCCTCACCCAAAGGGCCGAAGGATCACTCAGGGATATTCAGTAGAGAACAGTGACCTGCTCAGGAGAGTCGGGCAGGGGAAGCCTCTGTGGGTGCCCAGGGTCACCTTCTGCTCAAAGGGGTCCTTCTCTAAGGGACACAACAGCACGTTGTCTTGAGGTGGGACCCATGACCGTATGTGGCAATGGTCCAGAAACACAACTTCTAATATCTTCACAAGTTCCAAGTTTTAGCCAGTTCCTGACTGCTGCCTTTGTTACAGGGCACTGCTTCTGACAGCAAGGGCACCAGTCATGGCTGCCAGCACGCTTCTGGCCCTGCTGCCCAGTTATTGACAACTAATCTCTGGCAGTCTGTAGGACACGTCAGCTTTGATGTATCACTTCCCTTAATGTGTTTTTTGGAATGCTGTGGCAATAACACACTCACATTTATCTTCATTGTTGCTGCTGGGAAATGTGAAGGTTGTCTCTAACAAGATTTTCCCATTTAGTTAAATAATTATGTTAGAATTTTAAAGCATTCTGGGTTATCAGAAGGCAGCAACAAATCTCTAGCCCAACAAATGCTGCATGGTGAAAATATTTTAGCAAATTATATTTCAAAGCACTTCTGCATGTTGCTGTAGAAATTCCAAATATAGGGAACCAAACTCATTTCTCAGCAGAGATAACTCTGTTGTTAAGCCAGAAATGTATGTACTCAGTGCAACTGACTGAATGGAGTAAGTAGCAGCTCCTGATGAGAACAGTGCTGGATGCTCATTGACAGTCTTAATTATGACCATGTGATCTCACTGTGACTTTACTATTTGCTGAGAAGGCTGTAATTCCAAACCCAATACTTTGATGCTGCTGATACACTGCTGATGCTTCTCAGTCACATCAGAACATACAGGTATTAGTTATAAAATAATTTTGGTCCTACAGCTGCAGCTGTAAATCAGTTCTATTGATTTCAGAGGAGCAATGCTGCCTTACACTGAGACTCTGGTCCTGTCAACTTTTAAATAAAATTAGATCAGCAGTCTCACTACAGCAACTAAACTTTGCTATAAACTTTATTTATTGGCTGACAGATTTTTTTTTCGCACTCATTCAAACCTCGGGCTGTACTTGTGACTACACCTTAATTTACTGCAACTATGAAGGTCTTAGAGTCTTCCAATACTGCCTGTAGGACAAACTACAAATAAGCCCATTATTAAGATAACATGCTTTGTTATCGGCAACAGACCCAAAACAGGCAACAGATAAGCAGGATAAAATTGCTCTTGTGTATTGTCATTCATAACAACAGAAAGATATCAGAGTTCTTAGTTTCACACCTCTTTCCAGAGAGTTTTCAGATTCAGAATTTACTAGCCAGATAGCTCTGCTCCTCGTTACTTCCTGAGGGGAACCCTAATTGTTAAATTCTGATGATTTGCCTTCATTAATTACTGATTTATCTACCTTAGGAAAGTTCCAGGCACAGAAATATCACCCATCTGCTTAATCAATATACTTCTGACTAAAGAGATGCATGTATTTCCTTCTCAGAACTGAAGTTCAAAAATATCATTTGTTCTAGTTTTCTGACAAGTCCTTTACAAGAAAAGCTGAGTACTTTGCATTCATTAATTTGGTGTTAATTTTAACAGCTTTATGGGTAGTATTATTGACATCTTATAGATAGAAACTGGGACACACAGAATTATTTATCTCAAAACAGAAAATATTTGAGTCTTGCAGATTCAGTGTCAGTATAGGAAAAGGACAACTTTAAATTCCAAGTCTTAAGGCTTATATCTAACCTTTGATTCATGCTCTGAGCAGAGCCCCCAGTGCTTCTTGTAGGGGTCTCTATGGAAAATAATAGGAGCAGGGAAATAAGATTAGTGCTGATGTGTTGGTGCCCCCTTTCTTTTAGGTACTGCTGGCAGGAAGCTTAGGAAAGTATCTGAACTTCTGCCAAGT
This sequence comes from Corvus hawaiiensis, assembly GCF_020740725.1. NCBI lineage: Eukaryota > Metazoa > Chordata > Aves > Passeriformes > Corvidae > Corvus > Corvus hawaiiensis. The sequence goes on from NC_063217.1 coordinate 26,282,261, forward strand.
TATCTATCCACTCATGTCGTAAGGAATCCCCAGCATTCTGGAACCCAGCCACTTCTGGAGGCTCTGCTGCTGAGAGCCCACTGACCTCAACACCAGGACCATGTAACAAACAATGCAAACAAAAATCATTCTCAAGGATGTTTGGTCCTTTTTGTTTTATGACATCCTTAAGAGAGTGTTAAGAAAGATCTACTGCTTATTTCCCACTTCTTATCAGGTGACTTACACCAGACAAAAGTCTCTGAGGTGCTCTTCACACAGCAGGAGGATGATATACTGCATTGTCTGACTGTTGGTGGTGTGTGAGGAAATGTGTCCTTTCTTATGCCAGCATCACTTTCACAGTGATCATCTCTCACTCTCCACCATTCTCACTGTGAATGTGTGAATTAACCCAGCAATAACAGAAAATGAGAAAACAAAGGTGCAGAAATGGGTAAAATGATGGACAGGACAGTGGAAGTTTAGGAAACATCAGTGATTTATAATGCAAGGAAAAGAACTGAGAACGAGATTTCCTGAGGAAAGTTATGAGAAGATGGTAGCCAATGCTCAAAATAAGAAGGGATGAAGAAACCTGAAGTGTTTCTCATGGCACAGAACACATGAGAAAACAGAAGAGTAGCACCTGACCTGACACAATCCATCAGGGACTGGCCACTTATCATGAAAATGTTCAGTTGCCAGTATGTACCCAATATTAGCTGGTCAAGTCTGAAAACTGTTACCATATGCAGGCCGCTCACTGGCCTGTGTGGAACGACTTCAGTGCTCACAGTCTCCTTCCCAAAAGAGAAGTGAGAGCACCACCAATGTCACCCTTACCAAGAGAAGCTCTGTTGGAAGTCTCAGGGCATGTGGGCTGGGTTACTCCCCCACAAAAATCCACTGTGCAGGACCTTAGGGCATGAGAGGGAATGCAGAGAGCTCTACTTACTACTTTGAAAAGTAGCAGTCGCTTCTTTTGACTAGCATTTTTAAATATCCACAGATTTCATTTACACACTTGGAGTTCCTAATACACACTTTAGAAGACCTCTTCAATTTCTAGTGCAGATATTAGTAGCAAATAATAAAATTGGATATTACTAAGAAATATTTATTTATTATGATATTTGTTTACTTGTTCTTACAAAGTAAAAGGTAAATTTAGATAATAATAAGATGAAGTAGTTGGGAACCCTTAAAAATTTACTTCCTTGTTCTGGCTCTGCACTGACATTCAGTAATTTCAGTCAGCAAGGCTTGTGTCACTTCAAGTCATAGTAGTCTCAATTTGGTAGAAAATAATAAACTTTGGCTTGTCCATGAGAAATTCAGTCATTTTTAGCTCCTTACAGGCATGTATAGCTGAAATTCACCCTATTGACAATAATAATGTAAAATGTTTATCTTAAAAATACAGATGACAGATTTTACTTTGAAGTCTGTACAAAAAGGCTTTGCCCAATTCCTTCAGTCATCAACAGTACTGTGGAAGCTAGAGGTTTGACTATTTTGACCTAAAAAGCCATTGAAAACCTTTTATACTCAGAGGTTTGGTGTTATGAAATACCACAGTTCTATTTACTGTATGTACCATGGACAGGGCATCAACAATCTGAAAGAAAAAGATATCAATAAGCTAAGTAACAGCTGTCAAGACATAATATCAGAGGTAGTTACCAGGGAAAAAAGAACATACAATGTTAAAGGGAATGTAGGTAGTGCTGGGATCCCTAAATGTTATCTGAAAAGGATTTTTAAGAGGCTGCAGAAATCTGTGGCATTTTCCAGAACTACCAGAAACATCTCTGACCCCTTTCCCAGGGCTTTTACGTTGACTGAATCCCTCTTTCATCACCTTTCCACAGTCAGTTTAGAACACATTAAAAACATTTTCTGCAACCAACTACATGAGGAAGATGACACTTACAGGCAGATCCTCTGGTGGGATGGTAAGGCCAGAGAACAGAATGTATTTGAGGAAAATAATGAGTGGTTTTCCCTGGGATATGTGCTTCAGCATGAGCCCTGCTCCTTGACCTGAAGCACATCTAATAGAGCATTACAACTTTCCTTGAAATGACAGGACAAAGGAGAGGGAGCCACACATCATGGCCATGAGGGATTCTGGAAGGGGAAAGAGAGTGGTATTAGCCAAGCACCAGTGCTGTCGGAAGTGAAAGTGTTGTGGGGGAGAGGAGGACCCCTCCTCTTGACAAGCAGGACATACTTATTAGCTATAAAAGTGGTCCCAAAAAAAATGTCTGGTAAAAGTGGAATTTTAGCTTCAGAGATTTATTCCTATGGCGCGACTGGTGTTGTTTTTACATTATTATCCAAGGAAGGAAAGAGGAGGGAAAAGGAAGGAGGGGAAGGAAAAAATTTAAAGCAAAAAAAGGACTGCTGTATATCAGAGCAGTGTATAAAACTATTTTCACCAGAATGACCATTATCATCATTGTCTTAAAGAGAAAAAAATGTACTGCATACAGAAAATAATTAACATAAGAAAGTAAGTAGCCAGGCACTATTTATTTTTTCACAGTGTAACTAATCAACTTCACAGCAGATACAGTAAAAACAATGCATTACAACTGCTTTACAAAATTCAGTGTTGAAACTCTCTTGATTCTTATCAATTTAAGAGACATCAGAGCACAAACATCTATCTATTCATTTTGCACAGAATACATTATTCAATGGTGGGGTATTCATTTTTTTTTTAAGACTATGGCTTTCAGAGTTTTACACTTAGAAGATTACAGATTACATCTCAGTAACATCGGTATGAACCATGCACCAGGGTGCAAGCACATTTCCTTTCAATGCACAAGGACTAGTGCAACATTTATATGAAAATTCAATAGACATTAACATTCACGGTAGTGTTATGAACTGTAAAACCTATCCTTCAAACTTGTTAGTCTTCTGGCAAAAGCTTTCTGAGATTTTTTTCTCTAGAGGTCCTTATAATCCAACTCTTTCTCATAACCTTACTTCAAGATTTCTGTTTCCGATGCCTTGTGCCACCAAGCCCCTTTTGATAATGAGGGCCACAAGCATCTCCCTTCTGAGCCTGTTACTAGTATTCTAGTTATCAGTCTCAGTTTCATGTGCATTTCAATAAAATCAGCTTTTAGCAGCTGATGTACTACTCTTCATGAGCTATGCTGCTCAAAACAAAACAAAACCAAGCAACCATAGGATAAAATCCCTCTCTTTGCTTTCACATCTCCAGATATCAAGAAAATTAAAAAAAAAAAAGAAAAAAAATCCCCCCCAAAGGCTACAAAACTCCAGCCTTGAACCATATTTGAACTTTCTGCACCATTCTATAGCAATCTAATTTATTTAAAACACTCAGTGATGCCTAGTTACTAATTTTTGAAGTACTTGAAACTGAATGCTCAAGGGGTAATTTTTAAAAAGGGCTAAACTTCTGAAAAGCAGGTTTTTTTTCTTTCATGTCTAAAACTGCACATCAGAAAATGAGGCATCCAAAAACTAAAGGTATACTATAAATTGCAAAACTCTGAGTCAATCTTTTACCATGGTACCAAGAGAGTTCTGAAAATGGAGCAGAATCCATCTACTCTGTGAATGCAGTGAAGAAATTTGCTACCTACAGATATATAGAAAATCTACTTTCCACGTAGAGGGTATTTTCATATTTACCTTTAGCAATATCATTGCCTATCTCTTCTCTCTTTATTTTTCAGTAAAAGGAGTACAATTAAAAACTAATCTGTAAGACCCATCAAACGAAACCATAATTATTTTAAACTTCTGAACCACGCCTACATTCTAAATGTGCAAATCTAAATGGGCTTTTTCAGGACCTTATTTAGAACATAGATTTTATTGGCAGGAGGAAGCTTGTTAAAATGACAATCAGGAACTGATGTGTAAGTTCTCATATCTTGCTTTCCAGGCCATAGACAGATAGATAGACAGATAGATAGATAGATAGATAGATAGACAGACAGATAGATAATGTTGTTGCCATTGTCATTTTATTTTCTATAACACCCATAAAGTTGTAGCTGTAAATGGGATTTAGCCAAGAGCATCATCTGTTTATCATCTCTGAAGTCTTCTGCTTCAGCCATGCTAATTAATAATGTTGTCAAATATAAAAATTATTATATTAGTGTTTCATTATAACCCAGCAGACAGACTTTTTAAAATTGAGAAGCAAGTAAAACTCAATTTAATAACTTAAAATGCTTTAGTTTTGGTATTGCACACAAAGATTATGGCATTTTAAGAGAGGCTGAAGACGTCATGGCTTAATCACATTAAAAGACTGTGAGGAGACCTTGACGTTTCCAGGTAATTTAATATAATAATGCATGAGTACATTCCAAGGCTATTGGAAAAGTACCAAATAACTAAGTAGAACTGTAAATATGAGAATAATAATAATAATAATAATAACCCAACTGAGGAGGTTTCTGGAAGGAAAACTGAAATGGAAGAATAAATTTGCTTTGATATCATGTCTTTTTTATATATACCATAGAAGAAGCACAGAGAGTTACAACACTTATGTTCCATATTTCTTGCAGTAAGTTATCCACAAGGGCATTAATAAATAACTTTAAAAGGAACACTGATGCATAATATTGCAACATTGTCCATAGCATAAATATTCACATAGTTTAAAATATCAGCATTTTTTTTTAAATAATGAATGAAAAACAAGGATGCACTAGTAAGGCACAAAGTCTGAGCAACTGAAACATCATGTGAACTATAGATGCCAAAACAGAGCTTTGGATTAAGAATTTGAATACTGGACCCTCAATATAATAAATACTGAGACACACCATAAATCAACAAGTGTTATTTTTCAAAGATATTTCTGTAAATTTAGGGTTTAGACCATAAATTGCAATTGTTTATAAAACTTAAATGGAGGGGAATATAAATTATAGCAGTGTTATTTGCTTAACTGAAATGGCAAATAAGAAAATATATTATATATATTTTTAATATAGGAATCACCATGAGATTACCAGATTCTGAAGTATACTCAATAGAAATTTAAACTGTAATTAAAGGTATCATAACACAACCCTTCACGTTCAGACAAAAATACAAGTGTTCATAGTGGATAACTGTGGGGAATACAAAAGATACTGTGAAGATGAAAAAAACATTATTATTTTTTTTTCAGTGACTGAAGTGTGAACACAGATTGTATATAAATATTGGGCCTATGAATATGTAAATTTCCACATTTATCTTTCTTGGAAAATCTGAGCTACAGGGCAAGTGCTTTCATTTCTACTGCTCTTAGGCCATCATTGGGCAGATGGACTAACGTGACTTTACTGTTTAAAATGATCAGCACCTGTTTTCTGAATATTTCACAAGACTCCTCTATACAGTCTTCCTAAGAAGAAAAACAATTCAAGAGGAAATATATATCTGTAGTAAAATGATGACTCATCCTCATTTCCCACCAACAGTAACAGTTTTGGATTTTGTTTTTAAATATCAAATTGGCAAAAGTAATATATCCTCTGTGGAGGCAGTACTGGTCACTGCTTGTAACAGCCTTCAACCTTCTAAGGTCTAAGTGACATAGGAATCCTAATGCCACCCTAGAGAGCCAGTCTGTCTCCTCACCAGGATCAACTGAAAATCACTTTTCCAATGTTTGGCAGGAAGACATCTCCTACCTGCAATGTCTGGACAGGGAAACTTCAAGAGGAAAACTTTCCTTTAGAATTCAGCAAGGCTCAAAACCTGAGGACAAAGACATTGTGTGAAGCCAGCAAACACACAAAAGAATTACTTCCAACCTGAAAAATATTTTGAGTCTCAGGTAGGCCTGCAGTGTTGTATGGAAAAGTAGCTACTACAAAGAATTACAAAAGAGAAGCCTTATTATTGTTGAAACATAGATTTTAAAGAAACAAAGATTTTAGTTATAGGCTAGCTGTGTTGAAATTAGTTAGAATAGGAAGGAATTTGGGCCCAGCTAGAGTTAATTAAAATAGTTAAGAGAGCTGGACCTGAAATGGTTTTCAAGATGTTAGTAATTGATTACTAAACAACTGATGATCTGTCATTTGTATGTTTGCTTAGCTGCGCTTAGAATGAAGAACAGAAACATTGATAAGTTGGTCTAGGGAACGAGGACAATTACCAATTTCCTCCCTCCGTGGGAACCTATTCAAAAGTCACACAAGAGGAAGTTTAGAGGTCACTAAAGTAACTAGGATTGTTAAAGTTCAGAAAGGCGAAAAAGGTCAAAATGAGGGAGATGTGCTTACTTCATCTATCTGGGACCACTGACCCAATTCGAGACCACCGACTCAATTCAGAACACACACTACACGTTTAATGACACTTAAGCTCATTTCCATACGAAGCAGAGAATGAGAGGTGTTAATGTTATGAATATACATTTGGATTTTGGATATTCATAATTTTTGTAAATAAAAAGCTTTGTGTTTTCTTGAATCAGGGCCCTGCGTCTTAGGGAGCTATCCCATGCAGTGCCTGGCGCCAAATAAAACATGCACTTTCTAACTCCAAACTGTTAGAGAGCTTTTGTCCGTCTCAGTTGGATATCGATATTAGATCGATATTCATATCTTGGTAAATCACTCTGAGCAGTCTCATCCCTCTTGATCCTATCAGTGGGACTCAGGCCCTGTTGTCAGTAGCAAAATCGTCGTCATTTACGCATGCCATACAGCTACTCTTCCGAACCTCCTTTCTTGACTAAGAGAAGGAACTGAGAAAGAACAAGGTAGAACAGTTACAGGTCTTCTGTCTTATGTCCCCCATGCCTCTCCTCCCACAGCTTAAGTCAGGTTGATGTACCGTAAGCAAAATCTGCAGGCAAAGCAAGATTTGTCACTGAGAAGGGGAATAAAGAGTTTTACAGATTTTTTTCCCCCTTAAAATACCATGAGGCTTTTACACTTTTTTCAGAATCAATATATTACTAGTGAACAGGACCCATCTATGGTAAAAAGGCTATATCCTTTGGTCTGCTTCAGTTTTAGCCAATCTCCTGTCTCCAAGGACCATCTGAGATTACCTCTGAAGTCCTCATTAACTCTTCGGCGTTCTCAGTTAACTTTACTAGTAAGTAAAATCAAAATTTTATTATTTACTGACTTTTCACTAGCATCATAACATCCAAAAGACAACTCAGGAACCACAATACTGATCCCTGTGACAAGATTTAAACATCTTACCCAGGACTGCCACCAAAACTCTTCTATACCACACAGGGAATACCTTGGTGCCTCATAGCAGGACAGTCAATTCAGTGAAACTGCTCTTGTGTAAAGATAAACATGCAGGGATGAAAGATAAAAATGCAGGGATGTTTTTCCATCATTGTGGATGTCACAGCACAGATCCCTCTTCTGAAGAGAAGCGTATTTCAAATTACAGTCTCAGGCAGAAATCACCCTTCCTTTTAACCAGAAACCAACCTCCTTGGAGTACCCCAGCTATCCTAGTTCATGTCTGGCATGATCACAATTCATCTTTCTCACTTCCTGATGGAAGTAGGGGATGATAACTGAATACAGTCTGAGTCAGGTTTCTATTCCCAAATGTGTTATCCCTTGAGGGGACTAACAGCAGTGTAGGCACCTGGGTACTAGGCCTTTCCCAGTGTCTATTGCGCTAATTAATACACAGTAATTTTAAAAATGGTTTTATCATTAATAATAAATGGAGATTTTAAAAAAAGAAACTTTTTCTGATTTAACCTGATCTCTGTTTTTCTGTCTGACATTTCACCAGAATTTTCACTCAAGGTAGCTTTCTATCGCTCATTCAGTCTGTAGTTCATGTATAGGAAATACACAATATTTTCCTTTTTATTTAAAGCATCAAAAATATTTAATTATGTTGCAGGGAAATCAAGATCATTATCACAAATACCAGTGAGAAACCTATGAACTAAATATAAGTCACTCAGATCCATGAAACATGATTCTGGGATCACTGCCACCATCAATCTTTCCCTCATACCATTGTTTCCCTTTCCTCCCACCAGTTTACAGTGCAGATTCTCAACTGAATGAAAAATGCCCATCACAAGAAGCAATCCTTCGGCCTCCAGCTGCAAACTCCCACCACCTGTCTTGGAGCAAAACTTGGTCATAGTCTTGTGTGTTCAGTCAGATGATCCCACCCATCTGGTTGAAATATTAACTAAGATTAAAATGAAGATAACTTTTCAGGTTTTGTTTCATCTGGCAACAGAGCATTAGAACTGCTGTTGCTGATAGAAATGAAACAGAAACAAGAGATCACTGAAAAAGGAAGGACAGATATATTCCTTTCCTCCATTTGAACCACTTGTGTAGCAAATCCATGGCAGGAACCAATACAGCCCGGAGACTATTCTGCCTCTCCCTGTGAGTCAGTCTCCCCCCCCCAGCACATTCATCAGGACATGTGGACACTCACTGAGCTTTTTCAAGAACAGAAGTACAGTAATTCTTTCTGATTCCTGGCTTTGTATTTTTCAGCTGTGGAATCCTACATTAGTTTCTATCGTCTCTATTGTAATGAGTAGAAAATACAATATTATTTCGCAAACATGAAAGATCACATTTAAGGTATAACTGAGAGAAACTACAATGAATTCTAAAAAAATAATTATACTAACAAAAAATATATTTGCACTAGTTCTCAGCTATTTGGAAACAGTAGACAGAAATGTTGACTGATACAACTAAATGAAACATATCTTACTTTAAGCAGATAGATATTTAAATCCAGACTCTTCCTGTTCACTTTCATTTGTAAGGCATTCACAAATTACAAAGCACAGTTCATATATCAATTTTAAACAAATGTTTTACTACCATACCAAATAAACAACAGAAAGTTATAAAAATACTGTTGGAGGTGATTCTCCTTCAAAGTCTTACACAATCCTATATCTCTGAATGCCAGAAAACTGGATAAGGTTAAAGTCTTTGAAGCACATCAACATGTGAATATAAAATACGTTACCCAGAGATCATGCTTTGGTTGCACTGCCACTACATAAAACAGATTCATTCAGACACGGAAGACATGCACTGAAGATCGGTGAGGTACAATCATAGACAGAACCTTACCGAAAAATAACACACTGACCTGTACTCGCCACAAAAACAGACAAGTAGTAAACACCAATACAGAAATATCAAGGAAAAGTCTCTTTTTTGAAAAATACATTTCAAGAGATGACAAAGATAGGTGCAGTATAAAACAGTTTTCCCAGAATTTTTTCACTCTCTGCCTTTATGGCAATTTTTCCTCTTATGTCCCTCTCTTTAGATGAGGAAAATCTCTTATTGAAAAGGCTCTGGCTCACACCCTTAATGTTCAATTATTTGAGCTACTGAACACTCATTATTGAAATTAGTGCAAATTAAGCATATGTTAATGGCATCAATTCACGATAGCATCACTCTTTACGACAGTACATAAGCACTTGCTTTTCTGAATTTTGGTCTAATAACAGTACTAATTAGGAATAAGTTTAAGTGTGTGCTTATGCAATGATGGTCAGAATAATATGACTCCCAAAAAATGTGATCCCAGCTAAGAGGAAACCAACTTTTAGCCTGGTAAGTTTGAAAAATGATTGCAGCTTCTAACCAATTATTTATACTGTCTGTTTCTTGCCATTTTTTTAAAGTATCACTTAGATTTCTTGAATTCAAGTGTTTACATGCAGATTAGAAAGAAAATACATAGGACTAAAATAACACATTTATTACATGCCATGTTACAGGTCACTGCATTCTCATTCCTATTTGCATTCACAGTACTATGAGAAACTAAAATTATTTCATCAGAAACAAATGAAGTACACAGAAAAGTTTGTCAACAGAGAGAAGCATGTATCCATAAGCCAAACAGCCATAACATTCAATAGGTTTAATACTCCATTACATTGTTCCATAGACATTAGAGATTAAAGACTTCTTATCCATCCCTTGCCAATTCTGAATGTTTTCTGTTCTCCCATTCAGTCACTGGAGGCTGATTGGCAACTGACAACCACATGAATAGAAAAAGCTAACTAGATGAGCCAGAGGAGAGCAGGCTGTGAAATTTGTATTTCCTCTTGTAAAGTACCAAGTTCTTTTAAGGTTTTTTTTCTGTTTAAAGGTGAATTAATGAAACTCAGGGACTCACTAAATCTGGGCCTTGCATTGTACAGCAAGCTGACTGCTTTCCAAGCACATATCCAACATACTGTTTGCTGAAGCCACCTTCATCCCTCCTACAGAGGAATGCGTTCAGCATGCTGTCAAAAAGCACCAACCTACATTACGGAATTTAAACTGACATGTTTCTGTTGGACTGCACATTTTCTGAAAATAAGACTCTAAAAAACCAATAAATTATAGCAGTCAGTGTTGTTAATGATACCACACTTCTACGCTCAGTCTAACAGTCAGAAGAGCTTGGTAGTCAGAAAGGTCATACCACAAATAAGGTCAGTCATCCTCATCATCTGAGCTTTCAGATTCTCTCAACCACTCCTATATTTCATCAGCAAAATATTGAAATAAAGTTTTCATTAAAACTGGATCTTCTTCCTTCTCATCCAACTGCACATAATCTCACATTCTCTATTAAACTTTGGGACTGAACACTGGAGTAACATTTCCTCTGAAATGTGTATTGCATATCATATCTTACTATGCCTGCTACCAACTAGACTATAAATACAGTAATCCTTCCTGAGAAATTTAGAGAAGGGAGCGTATTCAACAGAAATATTGGGGGGGGAGGGCCTTCATGTAACATTTTCTATTCTTAGCTATTAATCATGTCTTTATCTTTAGTACTGAACATCCTTACCTACAGCCAAATGCTAATCCCATTAATCCTCTTTAAAGATCTGTAAGGTCTTCTGTGTAATGCTGACTTTTACTTAATGCGTATCTTAATTTTACAGTGATTTTTGCAAGCTCACTTGAGACCAGTTTCTTTTCAAGAAAGGAGGAAAGACTGCACTTTTCCATAATGAAGACAATGGATTTAGAAATAGAAATGAGACACCAAATGCTGCCAGCCAGCCATAGTCAACACCAAGAAGTCAGTCCAGAAAGGCAACTACTGAAGGATTTCTACCAAAGCTCTCACCACAGAAAGGATGGAGAACTGGTCCTATGATTTTGGGGGGATGTATCCCATTTTGGAGAAGGTTCTGCAATGTATAAGGATTATTTTAACTCCCCCTCCATAACATGTCTTTTCCATTAGAAACAGACAAATATCAAGAAGGTAATTACCCAGCAATCCATACCACACGTTCAGTCCATTGATACCACTTGGCTCTGGCTCAGTGAGCAACATGTGCAGTAACAAAGCGAATCTACAAAACCATACTGTATGCAAAGTGGACAAGATCACACACTGCACTCTCATGACTGGATATTTAACACAGTGACTGAGTACAATGACTGTTACAGGCACTATTACAGGCCTTCCAAATTCTTTTAATACAAATTCTTCCAAAAGTAGGGTTATGACTTTTTCTCCGACACTGAGTATGTGAAGATCATTATTCTTAATGGCCAGAATCTCAGCCAACACCAGTCAGTTTTCCATGAAATTAGCAAGCAACGGCAGCTGGATAAGAATTTCTGAAAGTTGTAGACCTCTTGGACAGCTTCGGAGAACTCACAACAATGAAGTAACAGGAAATGGAGCACAGATATAAAAGTAATCTAAGATTGAAAGCCAAAAGTCTGTATCCATGGTCAGGATAAGACAAGCTCAGAATTATCCTTGGGTGTTTCGATATATCCATTCCTTGCTGCTCTAATATCTGCATACTGTATAAATCTGAATTGATTAATTATGACCTAATCACACTTTTTAACATACTGCAGAGAACAAATGGCTAATTGAAAAGAGAAATGTAACATTTCAACTTTTTAAAATTAGGGATTAATAAAATCATCACCTTATGGATGAAATGGATGATGAGAGTAACTAATCCCATTTTATTAAGGCTTTCTTTGTAAAGGTGTAAGAGATGCTACAAAATCCTTCTGCATTATCATTTAGGATTAAAATCAAAAGCTTATGCAGGACAGTCCAGTTGAATAACATAGCCTCTTGACTCTGCATTTTCTTAGAGCTGGAAAAAAGTGTATGTATCTGTGATAAATCTTAAGGATCTTTATTTTAAAATTTTCTCTTCAAAATACCAGTATCAGTTCTACAGTTGATCACAAGAGGGAGACTACCTCATCATATTTCCTCTCATTGTTTCAAATTTTTAAAGCATACAAACAATTTGAGTCATTTTGGACCAGCTCTAACCTTTGCTCAGTTAAAAGTATTAATGACTATTCAATTAGCACTTTTTTTCTGAGTTTGTCAAACCTCTGAATTTACAGATAAAGATAACCAATCCAGTAAACAAGATTGAACAGTGCAAAGGCAGTTGGAAAGAAGATTCGAGAATAGGAGTCAATTTTTGCTATACGGATGTGTATTCTTCCTTCTCGCCAAGATCCTGTGCGGCAGTCTTCAAAACAACAAAAGAAACTAGCACAGTCTTTTCCTTCTAGGCACTCATATCCATAATCATCATCACGTTCAGGGAGATGATTAATGTTATTAATTGGAATTAGTGTTGATCCAGGTCGAACAGCAATTGCAGGTGGTTTCTTAAGGAAAAAAAAAAGGGAAATAGAGTTTTGTGTGTTTTTATCCTCACATTAAATAATTCCATAGGCTTTCCCTGGCAATATAATCACCTTCAGTACAATATACAGAAATTCTAATATTAAAGAAAACAGTTTCTGGAGCTTAGCAAATTATGAACTGCTGTGTATAATTAGTGCATGCAGGCAAAGATCATGAATGACTTTCACCTGCCACAGTGAAAACTGGGTTGTACTGGGATTTGGGAATAGTAGATAATTAGTTACACAGACAGGGTTAGCTGATCCCATCTACACAACACAGACAAACATTTTGAAGTCAGTCACTCCTTGACAAATGGGTCACAACCAAGTCCACAAGCACGCTATAATCATCACTAACAAAGGAATGATGGTCCTCCTATCATTTGGAGTCTTTAGAATGAGACTGGATGAGTTTCTGGAAGCTACATTTTCACAAAAATAAAAAAGCTAATGGGATTAGCACAGCATCACTGGTGAGACTCATAAGGGCCAGCTACGCCATCCCCTCAGATGTTAAATCCCTAAGCAATATAGACCCTTTTTAGAATTCAAGACATGAGTCCTTAGGAGAATGCCACTCAAGTCACTGATTAATTCAGCTCTTAATTCTTACTTTCACTTTCTGTGGGCATAACAACCCTCTTGTATCTGATAAAAACTCAGTGTAATATATGTTAAAATTCTCATTGAAAAAATCTAGGTGGCTTATTGCCAGTTACTATATATAGTGTTTGCTATTCTCTTACTTGTGACTTTTGCCTTTTCATCTTCCTTTTACTTACACTAACACAAACCACCTTTCCCCCCTTTTATTTCTTTGTTTCTCCACAGTTTTATATGCATCACCCTTGTTTCCTGAATGTTTCAAAAGACATTCTCTTTCTTCATCTGTCCTTTTTCTTCTCTTTCTAAATCTCACGGTCATTTTAAATTACTCCGTAATCCTCTTCCAACCTCCCTCACCCCACCCTACCTTTGGCATCTCTTCCAAAGTCTTCAGACCAAAGAGAAGGGTTACATTAACACTACTCTAACATTGTGTTCTCTCTTTCCTACATTCTTCATATTCTGCCACGTAAGGAATTAAAACAGCAGGAAAGGAAGCAGTGAGAAAATTTAACTAGATATTTAAGTGTAAAGAATAAGTTCTCTTAACATGTAGGCATGAAAACACATGAAAAAAAAATGAACACTGGGAAGCCATCATTTAGCTTCTTGTTATGCTTTAGAGTCCTGTTGTCCCACTTCCTGGGAATTACTTTGGCCAGTACACAGATCTGTATACATTGCTAAGGTGACATTCTTTCGCTGCAGGGGCATTTTACCCACTATCCCAAGGGATGGTGTTAATGCACTGCAGTATCCACCATGTTTTCAAATAGCTTTATTTAATAAGTGTCTTTATCAGAGAAAGTTTCACACAAACTGCTGTTTCAAAACTTATTATACGTGATGACCTGGGGAGCTAATTATAATCCTAAAGGACCTCATTATTCTTTTCAGCTATGATAAAATACTGACAATACTAAGAAACAGGAGTTACACACTTCTATCCTAATATGAGGCATGTCAAGGAGGGCTTATTTTTATAAAACATGAAAAGTAAGTTCAATTTTTTTTTAACTTAAAAAACATCTTTATTCTGTTGAAGATAACTAGGGAAAGATGCTTATTCCTGATTCACACCTCCTCTGGCTTTACAAAAATTTTCTCACTGTTGGTTTTGCCCATGTAAGATTCAAGGCATGAGTTGTTTCTGCTAGTGGAGTAAAACAGAAACCCCCAACATGGAAACACCATGGGAGGAGGAAAAATTTACAGTACTGCTTTCCACTGCTCACATCACCAGCACAGACTGGAGGTGGCTACTGAATTTTAAGTTTAAAGAGGTGGCTTGCAAGAGGCAGACACAGTCATCCTATAGGCTTAACTACCTACAGGAAATACATAAAATGTTTGTAAGAGGAAGTGTGAGGGACAAGAGGAAAAAAAGACCAACACCTCACAAGAAAACGCCTTTATATAAATTGGCAGAAACTTGAAAAAAACCGAAACCAAATCAACAAAACACCCACAGCATGTAGATATAGAAGTACATGCTGATTTTTTATGGACATGCATAGGGACATTGTAGATAAAACTCCATGTATTGTGAGAAGCATTTATAATACACTCTGATAGGATCAAACCCCAATTATTCTGCAGTAACACTAATACAAGCACAAAAGAAAGCCATTGTCTATGGAGATCATGGCACAGGTGATACATTCATTTCAGGTGAAATGATGATCAGAACAAGGGCCTCAACTAATTAAGTTTAATCTTTCCTGCCCAAACTCATTATCCATTCTAATGTGGATTTACATAAGCCAATTCATACTATCTTTCTTGAATGATGCCAGCACATATTTTCTAAGATAAAACTGCTGTAATCATCTGTAAAATCTCACAATTTTTTTTACAAGATCATTTATTGTGCCTTTTTGGCATCAGTTCCTGGAGTAGCAACCATTATTGCATTTTGCAGTAGAAATAGAAGATCTATGTAAGGCAAGTTTCCCAAGGAAAAAATCACTTGTCAATGAGAAGTTTTCAGAAGGAATTAAACTGACTTTTAAAATTAAATTGGTGTTTTGAGTTACATATCTGTAACTACAAGGCAAAAAGAATAGAAGACTTTGACAAAAATAAAGGGGGAAAAAGAAAAGGAAATAAAAAAGAAAAAAGGGTTTGTAATGGTATGACTTCCCATTAACTAATTAGATGCCTTCTTTATTTATTTGGAGCAAGAAAAGTCATGGCTTTCTATAAACATCACCAGAATAACTCCTATTTATCAAATTAGAATCTTTGCATCTAAGTATGTTAAATTTAATTCTCCCTTTTTTTAGTGTAATCTCTTTATCTTGTATGGTCTTAAAGCCATAACATGTTTAAAGAATTCTGTGCAAAAAGATTCCTTTTTTCAACGTCTTAGAAATAAAAAGCATTGTTTAAGAACCCAGTAAAACACAACTGAACAGTGTTTTTAGTATTATATTGCTAATTTTAATCTTAATGCAAATTCCAGCTATTTATTTGGTAAGTTTCATAGTTTCTATCTCATTATTATTCTACATTTTAAATTTTCACATGCACTGAAAATTTCAAAGCACTTGGCAGATTATTGCACACATGGCTGATGCGTGAACAGACTCTGGAAACTGTCATTATTTCATTCAATAGAGCATACTTGCAAAGTACTTCAGTGTCTTTTGATTTGTCAGCAGCTGATCTTTAGTATCTCCCTGGTTTGAAAAAAGCAGTACTTCCTGCTATCTTCATCCTCTCTGCGTTGTGCATGCCAACAGCAGACCTACTCAGCTCCCTGCTCACTGTCATTGAGACCTCTTTGCAGCAGCAACCTGAAATTGAATCTGCTGTGCTGACACTGGGACACCCCCACATTCTGCAGCCTCTGTTACCTTTCACCCTCGTAACTCAGCTGTGGCCCTTGCCAAACCCTGCATTCTGCCCCTTCTCTTATGCCCACATTTGTTTCTACCACTAGAAGGAAGCAGATTTAAGGTTTCCATTTTCCTGTTTTTCTGGCTGTGCTGGATTCCCTGAGGATCAGAGTGATGTCTGACCAGCACAGTGAAGTATTAACCCTTCACCACTAGCCTTGTCCTAAAAACACAGCTGGTCCACTTGGAACAGCTCACCAAGTGAATCATAAAGGCTCTCATTTCCCTGCCATCAAGCACCAGCAGACTTGCAGTGCCCCTATAAGACACACTCCCAGAGAAGTGCTGCTCAGAATGGGTGCCCCAGCTCTTGCTGACATGAGTTGCAGAACGGTATGGTTCATAACAGGATTTCTGCACTTCCATATCTGCAACTACTTCTGTAATTTCGTATCAATTTCTGTTTCACCCCATACAGAGCTGGTATTCAGCCTTCATCCAGAAAAGGCAACTGGTATTATGGTTCAGGTATGCGCCTGCATCCTTTGATGAAATGACTTGGAAAGGGGCTTTATAACATTGTCCTTCCTCTTATTCTCTCCAGTGTTTTCTTACTTTAAAGACGACCTTTAAATATTTGTACTGACTTCCAACAATAAATTCTTTGGAAATTAGAGTATTCTTACTACACAAACAGAAAGCTTCTTAAAATTGAATAATACCAGATCCTGAGATATCTGAAAATTTACCATAAAAGCATCAACTTGTAAAAGCAGAAGGTTCATTTAACCAGAAAACAACATGGAAGTCAATTTAGGTAGAATTTCTGTAGTGGAGGGGATTCAGAATACTGGCCAATAATAAGCATTTTTTCCTTTGCAAAGCTTTGTAAGACTCAAACTAGGTTATGCAGATCCAAAGGAATCCTCATACCTACATTATCTTTACTGCTACCGTCTGGGCTGTGGTTCTCTGCCAGGTGCTGTTTTCAGAAGCACTGTGCCCAGACAGAACCATCTCCGTGGGCACACAATTCATGGGCAGTTCTAGAAGCACTAAGGGCATGGAATATTATATCAAACCACTCTCCACCTTAGGTTCATGTGTTCCCATTCACATAAGTGAAATCATCTAAACCCTTTACTCATTAGTCATATTTACACAAAATTAGTACAAGCCTCCAACTGTAAAAAAATGACAAAATAAATATTAGTGTTAATTATCTTTGAACATTAGCTTTTCTACTTAAGAAGCAGTCTCTCAAAATGAATGCTACAATAAAAATCCCTCTGTATTGCTTTTTTTTCTTGTTTGACTAAACTTACTGATGGCTTAGATTTTGCCTTCTTTTCTTTTCCTTTGTCCCCTTTTCTGTTGCTGGTAAAGTAATGCAAGGTGCCATATTCCATCAAGGCAGCAAACACAAAAATAAAGCAAACTGAAACAAAAAGGTCCATTGCTGTCACATAGGAAACCTTTGGGAGTGACTTCCTAGCAATTGTACTCAGTGTTGTCATGGTCAGCACCGTGGTGATCCCTGTTTGAGAAAGAAAGAAAAAAAGACAGAAAGAGGGAAATGTATAGGTAATCCAATCACATTGTCACCAAAAAGAGTCATCATATTAGCTCTTAATTCATCGATGAGTCGTGTAAGAACTGAGCCACAGCAGGGCTCACCACTGACTACATCTACACACATTGGTGCTATTGCAAGAAGCCTCGTACCTATGGATACAGCAGCATCCATGGGATCACAGAAAAAGCAGCACATTTCACCTTCCCTTTAAATCCCTCCTATTTTCAACACACCGAATAAACTAAGTTTGATTAATTTTATAAATCTGACATTAAATGTACACATAAATACAGCAGACAAACAGGTACAAATAAGCACACATTTTATAAACACAAGGAAATCCTTTAGCTCTTTAAAGAACAAAATACTTAAAAGGATGCATTCAGAAATAAAAGGTGTGTTATTAATCAATGATTTCAAGCTTTTGATAAACATGGGAAAAGTGAATAATGTTTCCAGTTGTCTGCTTCTGACACATAGAAAATCAAATTACATGACATTCATGGCTTTCTGGTCTCATTCTCTAACTTACCAGATATGCTTTCAACACTGTCTTAAATAACAGAAAATGTTTCCCTTGATTCACTTACATACAAGTTAATTAAAAGAACAAACTGGCCTTAATAGCTATGTGTTCAAAATCTCAACTATACTGCTCTTCATTGGTTTAGCATTTATAAGGTATTAACAGTTTCTTCTTATATTGGATGCTTCAGGGAGATGCAAAGCCTTTTACACAGTAGTCCAACATTAAGGTGTGACCTTTCCTTTGAAGATAATACTTGAACACATAAATAATTTGTTATTTATATGCACAGGACTATTAAAAAAAAAAAAAAGGGTTACACCAGTCTAAAGCTGTCTATGGCTTATAAATCAAAATGTGGAATCAGCGGTTGCTATGGGCTGTTCCTGCAGCAGGAAGGCAGTAGTGATTTTCCAAGAGATTTCCCAATGAAATTACAGGCCTAATAGGGGAAACAGATAACGACAGAGTTCTTCAAAAGTTCTTCACTCCCACTAGATACTTTTGAAAATCAATTAGGCATTTCTCTGTATAGCCAAATATTTAAATACCTTTAATCACCTCAAATCTTTTGCTCTGGGAAACCACAGTCTGCCAGGATCTCCCAATATATATGAGAAAAAAAGCTTTCCAGTGTACCAGACCCCAGCACAGCCTCTGGGTGGGAAGTGCCACCCACCATTCCCTGTACCAACTTCCATTCAGAGAGGACAAAAAGAGACACGAATTTTTCCAGCCCTGTCTACTGTGTGAAGGGCATATGGGTGCTGTCACAGGGAGCAAACCTCCAACAACAAAACATGCCATGATAGACCTTGCTTAGTTTTGGCTTTCTTGTTTAAACTTCTTTTTCCATAAAATAGTGTCTATTTGACAGGTAGTCTCCTTCTCCAGAACATTTGCATGTGAGAAAAGTCATCCTACAATCTGTCAAATGATGAGTTTTGCATGTTCATAAGAAAGGAGTTCAGTTACCTGCAGGGAGCTGTAAATAAGATATTACAAATGTTTGTATTTCATCTCAAGTAGATGAAGGCTACTACTGCTGAAGTGGGAGCTTGAAAACTTCACCTTAACCATGACATCAAAGGTGGATTTCTAGGTTCATTGCATATAAAAAGTACTTTGTAAAAAGAAAAAACTGGATACAGAACCAGCAGGATACTAGTAGAACAGTTTTTCCTGTTATAACTATTGTATTATAACTAGTCAGAACCCATAAGGATGTCATCCAATGATTAGTCAGTCAAAGAAATCTGATGAGATTTATGCATCATGGTCTAAAACTATCAAAAGTAATTTTCACTTATTTATTCAAGACTTTAGCCTCCCTTCACTAAACTTTGCAGTACTTTTAAATAACATAAAGTTAAGATCCAAGACTTGGATTCTCTTCCCTTGCTTTTTCATCAGGCTACTGAGCCATGGCTCATTTTTGCTTACTTTCTCTCTTGACTCATTAATCTGGCAGGCTTGCAGGTGGTCCAGTTTCTGTGGGAAAGGCAGGGAGTTAAGTGTGGACCCATGTTTCTGGTAGTAAATGGCCTTGTAGGGTGGGAATGGTGTGCTCACAACACTATAACTGATGAGGAAAATTAACTCACATCTCTCACTTCCTAAGATACAACCCTTCAGGTCTTGACCTTTCCCCCAGAATAGGTCAGACTACTGTCACTAGTTCTACTATAAGCATCTGTCACTGCTAAGCTCAAAGCTATGTCCTGTGCACTCCACCTACGTGTTTATCAGGCTTTATGTGGGGACTACAACTTTTCTCCAAGGCAGCACATGAATCCTAAACAGTCAAACTTAGGAGACTGACACCATGCTAAACAGGTCAGCCAAGATGACACTAACACGGAGTTATATTTGCAGAGGAACTTGCAACACACTTCAGTACTGTCTGTAGTAAAAACAGGAGTTTTTGTGACTTAAAGGCTCAACTGCTTGAAGTGCAGTTTTGGTTGCAAATTTTCTGTCCTATCCCGGATCTAAAAGAATAATTGAATTGTTCTATTAAAAACAAACAAACAACACCCCCCCCAACACAAACAAACAAACACAAACCAACCAAAAAAACAATACCAACAATACAAAAACCCCAACAAAAAAAAACGAAACCTGATTTTCACAATTTTTGCTCATGTAGTAATAACTTCATTTGTTCCATGATGCTAAGTGTCAGACTAATGATTGCCACATGGCAGTCCCCAGAGATGATAAGAAAAGCATAAAGGAGAAAAAATGTGTTTATGTGAACAACAGCAGACCCACAAGGCCTGGATGAGGATTTCCATGCTCAGCATTGCCTCCTTAAGCTCTGCTGTGCAACTACAGCAGTATTCTCCTACTCCCAATCTTGCAGTTCAAGAGAAAGAATGACCAATGGTCACAATCTGAAGGGGAGTAAGCCGTGCTTTATTCACTCCCTGCTGCACATTTGTATTCTTTGGGAGTACCAGATCCTTCAAGGATGAAAAAAGACATTCTTACCCAGAGAAGTCCTTGCAGGAACTGCATCCTTATTGATCCAAAATGACACCCATGAAAGAACAACTGTGAGTATACAAGGAATGTATGTCTGAATAGTAAAATATCCCATGCGTCTGCTGAGATCAAAGAATATTGTCATAATAATATAATCACCTGAAAATTTGAAAAAAAGAATAAAAAGCATTTACATGACATCTAATAAGGTTTTAGGTTGTATCTTCTTCTGTTAGTCTTGCTCTACATAGAGATTGCACGAAATAAAACTCAACACTTTGCCTTACCAGACAAGGTATGAGAAATCTCAGTTGTATTTCGTAGCCCTACAAATGCAAACTGATACAATCTCCAGTATTTTGGATCTGCCACTTCAACAGAGGTTTTCTTCCATTTGTATTCAATTTCATTTCTGGGATATCCATCTAGAATAAAACAAATCAAACATTCAGCCATAGAATGTACCAAAGCATGTTTTCTGATCTCTGAAGTGACTTACAAACTAAACCAGGCCTATACATAAAGTGGATCTGGGACTGCCTGTAGTCCTCCTGATACATTTAAATTTAACTACAAAATATAGGGCCTCAATTTTAAGCCTAGGTAAATGTATGATCAATCAAAAACTGTATTAGTACAAATGTTTAGAAAATATCTACATGATATTCTCAAACTCCAGTAATAAAAACTGGTTCCGAATCATCACAATGAATTAATACATAAATGTAATTACATTATTGTTAGATGACCAGGAAGAGCTTAAAAGGACAGACACTTATTAATAAGTGGCCTCTTACTCCCAGGCAGCCAGCAACAGGATGAGAGGACACAGACTCAGCCTGCATCAGGGGAGGCTCAGGTTGGATATCAGGAAGAATTTCTTCACTGAAAGGCTGTGAAGCATTGGAATGGTTTGCCATCCAATTGCCCAGGGAGGTAGTGGAGTCACCATCCCTGGAGGCTGTCAAGAAGCAACAGGATGCGGCACTTTGTGATATGGTTCAGTCGAGAAGTTGGTGTTCTCAGCCTATGACTGTAGGTTGGACTTGATGATCCTGGCAGTTTTCTCCAACCTTAATGATTCTATGATTACAATAGCACAATTCCCCTAGGATTTTTTTTTTTTTAAACATAAGTTTGCTTCAAAAAAAAACAGAGCCTGAAGGTTGTGGTTTCACTCATATAAAATAAGTCCCACTGAAATGAAAAGGACTTCTTATACTGATCCAACATTTACAAGAGAAGGTTGAAGACGACATATCTTATTTTTCCTTTCAAGTATACCACATGGAACTAATTCAAAGCTGTCAAGTCTTGCAGGCATAAGAAAACAAAGTTTTTCCAGGGTAGTGCATTTCCATTAACTGGAATAGGCATTGTATTAGACTCCTAAGCAACAAGACTATTTTTAAAGTTGCAAAAAATGCATGTGATTCAACTCATTTTTTAATGCATTAAATAATGCAGTAAATCTACTCAAAACATGAACAGTCAGTTCTTTCTTATGCTGTAAGGCCTTAAGAAGTAAGCATTTGCTCTCCTGCTGCCAGATTTTAAGGAAATTTAAAGCCTAAACGTAAAGAAGAAAAAAAGTGTTTTACCACCTACAGCTTGAAAACTCCAGAGGACAGGAGTGTTCATCCATAGGAAAATTATGAAGCTGAAGATAACATTCAGCATTAATTGTCAACCTAATTAGAAAAGGAAGGGGGAAAAAAAAAAAGAAAAAAGGTTATATTCAAGAATGCAGACATTTCAGACTACATACTAAAGAACATACCCAGAAATAAATTTTTCCCATTCATGGTTATTATGAATAGCCTCCTGTGTATCAGCAAAACTACATCCTGCATCAGCACCAAAGAACAAAACAAGAACTATTACTGCATGCAACTTGAGTCTCTGTTGTTTCAAATGGTATTTCAAGCCATTTCAAAAATTTCAGTTGATTTGGGGGCACCTCTCAGCTCTATAAGAAATGGGATAAAAAGGAGGGTCTGAAGACGGGAAGGAGAGGAGCTTATTATAGCAAATAAAGGCACATATATCAAGTCAAATTGCATTTGGCATTGCTGTACCTGGTAGCTTTAAACAAGAGAAAATATGTGGGGGACATTGGACTTGCTCTACACTCATGGAAGCAGTTCTGGTGAAGAAAGTATTTGGATAGGAAAAAGCAGAAAATGTTTTTACTCATTTAATGTCTAAGGTATTCAAATAATTCACAACTTATAAACATTTTAGAACTGGCTTAGTACTGAAAATTGTCTGAACTGAATCACATTCTGCTTTTGAAAATGCTATCACAGATTTTCACAGGACTTCCAAGTAATCAGTGCAAAACCCAGTTCTGCTACCTTTCACTAGACAAGAAGGGATGGGAAAAGACTCTGAGACATGCTGCCAGATAGTTTCATAAGTCTCTGAAAAATTTATTCTACACCAACTTCCACTATGACCTGACCAAAGGTTTATAAGGAAAAGTGTATTTCTTAGCATACGCTGTGGGAGAGAAGAAGAAAGACCCTTCCCCACACTTTTGAGCCAAATTCTTGCATCACTATGGAGGTGATTTTCAAATTTGTCTACTATGATTTATGTATTTATTGCCTTTACTTTCCATTTTCAATTTTTTGATAGTTAAACACTCAAATAAAAAGAAAATAAGCCAAGCCTTCTGTTAAAAGCAACACAACTAGATCTGGAATCACTGATGGTGCAATGGACAGACCATGGGCTACCCTCAGAGGAGATTCAGTAAGGCTAATTAATTTTCACCATGTCTGCCCCCTCAATTACTGACAAGGAGAGAGTGGTGATACAGGGAAGCCCACAAACCTGGAGCACTGTCAGATCATATTACTGTTCCTTCAATAAGCAAGATATGAACCTCTCAATGTTGTTTTACCTTAGGTCAAATTCAGGCCATATCCTCACCTATACAGATGTTTGCATGTTGCAGTGCTGGGTGAGAGCCTGTTCTGCTGTTTTGTTACCAGATCACTGCACTTTATTGCTCATACTCTGACACCGTAATTCTAATCCATTGCTCTGTGAGGACTCACATGATTTTTCTGCTCATATTTATTTCCTTCTGTTATTTTGAATCTCTTTAGAGGAAATTTTACATTTAAACTGAATGGACAATGGAAGGGTAAAGTCCAAGTATGACTCTACAATTGCTAATTAGAAAAAGAAAAAAAAATTAGCATGTCAACAGAAGGGGCTCTCTAGAGGCTTTTATAAACACCAACTGGCATAATAAACCATTTAAAAAGTGCTCTTCAGAGATGTTTGTATGCTCTCAAATGATGCATACTAAGAAAAAATTCAGTGAAGAGAATCCCTGTAAAGCATTCTAATTCTTCTTACATTCGATACAGGAGAAATTTATAAATTTTTCATACAACATAGCCTGCATATGAACATAGCATAAATGACTGAGAAGAAAGTAATTAAAAGTGCTACTTTTTGTTTTAAATATATAAGTAAATAAACAAATAAATAAACTCTTAAAAAAAAAAATCATATTTATGGCATCCTCTGCATGGACTACTTCTTGACCAGCTCCTGATCTATTGCAAGATTTTTTAGGCGTATTTAAAAAATATGACCGAGATGACCCTAAATAGTTTCTGTAGACTACAGCCTTTCAAGAACTGTTTGATAAGTGCCTCAAAAATCAGTACATATAGCTTTAAGCTTAAAAGCAGCACAGGAGTCTCCCATTTGCCAAGTACAATTATCACCAACATGTTTGCTTATGCCTAATTTGGATGAACAGATTTGTTGATTTTAATAGCTTGCAAGGGTAAATATGTTAAGAAGTACATGCAGGACTGGGGCCTTAGCTTTAATCAAACTCCTTACAATTTTTATTATCTGAAGCATTTAATATTTTACTTACCAAATGTAATTTGGTGGAAACTAGATACTGAAGTATTTAGACCAGAAATAATTTATCTGCAATATATTAGTGACAGACCACCATGATGATAAATATTACATAACATCCTTTTTTAAATATTGCCTGTACCTAAATGAGATCAAAATTTTCTATCCCCTTCAGCTTTCCTTACCCAAATATCCTTGCATTATATTTCAGTACTATGAATTTCATCTTTTTCATGATAGAATAATCTTTATTTTCTTGTTTAATCAACTCTTTGCAAATTCCTGCAGTCCATAACAAAATAGATGCCAGGAATTTGATTCATATTAATTATTTTCATATTCCTGGTCATACCAGGGTTTTGGGGTTTTTTCTATCCAAATAATGAAAACCCACCTTAGAGTGTATAATACTCTTCCATCACTCCAGATTCGAAGCAAACGATTTGGAGTTGTAATCCAGTGAGCATCAGATTTCCTTGAGTTCCGGAAGAAAGTGTCTGGAATCCAAATTTTTCCAACCATATTGCTATTAAGCATAAGCACCTTCATTGAGCTGTTAAATTTTAGACGACTGTCATACCAAGTCTGGGCAAAAATTATATCTATAGTGTATTCCTAAAAACAGAGAAACAACCATATCTATGTTTACATTTACCAAAGTCTGCAAGCCAACTGGTTTTTGACCCATATATAAATCTGAAGCCACCTCCTCTATTCTCTTTTGTATTACCATTTGCATAGCAGACAGCAGCCAGTAAACCCAGAATGAGAGAAAAAAGATGCACACAGCCTTCTGTCCCTTCCTCTTCTCCCCTGACACACAGTGATTATTTCAGGAAGAAGATACATGATGGGAGCTTACTGTAACTTGGAGGTTCCCACACAGTGCAATCACCTCTGGGGGCTTTGGACAGAATTAAGGGCAACCTTAGTACTTCAGGGTTAGACTATGTTTGTTAAGACAGATATTCCACATCTTTTAAGAACCAAACAAAACAAGCTTTCTGTATTTTCCCCCAAACTTTTCAACATGCAATTAAACATCTTTCAAGAAATTTCAGATTATGAAGAATTCATGAATATGTAGAAATTAAACATGACAGTTTGCAGAACCATCTGTTAACATCTGCCTTGTATACCTACCAACATACAAAAGTATACATAATCATAATCAGGAAGGAAATTTCCCTAAAGAAATTCCACTTTACTTATTAAAGCCTCAAGGAAGTGCCTTCTGTAATAGAAAATAAAATTCCTCTGTAGACTTAATGGATTCGGTCAAAAGAAAGGTGGAAAACCAATAAATAAATAAAAGGAAACCCCTTTTTATTAAGAAATTCTTGACACAGTAAAACTTGAGAGAGATAAACAATACAGGTGCATAAAAGAATTCTGCTTTTCAAGGAATCCAGCCAGTTGTTTCTGCACTTCAGAAAAAGGGGCAAAGCAGCAGCTCTCTTTGTGTTGGCACAGCACTAGACCAGGACTCTGACTTTAATGCCAACAGCCTCACTACCTGATGGCAGAAGTGATCTTCTCTGCACAGCTGCCCCATGAGGGCTTCAATGAGCACCTCAGCAGCTCCCCTGCAGGGAAGGAGCAGGAGACCAGACTTAAACACTTGGCGTTGGTTGTTCACCTCTCAGTTACAGGCTGAATGGACAGGCGAAAGCAAGGAAGAGACAGTGTTCACACTCTTACTTTAGCAAAAGGGGTTACTACTAGTTTACTTGGTCAATAAGAATGCATAGTGCAGTCAGTCAATTCTGTTTTTAAATAAAAGCTGAAGGCTTCATTGATTGGAGTGGATTTTTTTTTTGTTCATTTTACTTTTAAACAATCACAGCAGCCAACTGTACAAGTTACAGATTCCTCAAGAATTTCAGCAACTGATACCACCCACCTCTCAGGAAAGTTTGAGAAATTCGGCACTTTATCCTTGAGAAGTGCCAAGGCAGATATTCCAGGACTATCTGAAACTCTCTTAATTTTCCCACCTCACCAGATGGGAGAAGTGGAAGCTTAGGAAACAGATATGCTAGAAGGAGGCTTCCTCTTGCTCTGTGATGTATGGCAGATGAATTACCACCTGAACTGTGGTAACTCAGTGATTTTCAAAGGTTATGAACGACTAATGCATGAGGCAAACAGTGGAGAGACAGAACAAAAGGACTAATAAAAATGCATTTTGAAGGTGACTTTGATCTAAAACTCTGCATATTTTTTGAGAGTCACTGCCATGAAGGTCAAAACAAGTCCCTGATCATTTTTTTTATTTCTGTAAACAGAATTCCAGACACCTGTGAAAACCCTGGAACTGCTTAACTTTAAAATTCAGCTTTCTGTGCTCATGTGTAGTGGTTACAACTGAAAATGAAACTTGCCCTGCTGCGGTATAAAGGAGAGCCCAAGGCAGTGCACCAGAGAAGTGTTTTAATGGGCTTTAATGGAACAGGATGAACAAAGATTCATGCATTGCCTTTACAGTATAAATAGGAGAAGAAAAAAAAAAGAAGTCAGTGAGCAAAATCAACAGACACGACCAAATGTACAAAAAGTGAAGACTGAGTTTGAAGGTGCTACTCTAAGCAGCCCCTTCACACTAGCAATACCCGGTTTGAGAAAAAAAATTATCAAAGAGACATTATAGTCAAATCCATGAAAGCAAAAAAAACCACAGGTTGTCATAGAATATCAACCACTCTAATAAATTAGAATAAAAAAGGAAGATTATTTTGAACACAAAAAACAAGGGAATGGCCTCAGGTATTCTTTTACCTTTCAGTATTAAATGTGCAAGTTTGTATCCTGTTAAATCCAAACTGCAGCACTGTGCCAGCTACTAAGAGGAAAATTAATTCTACCCCTGATGAAACCAGCATGCCATGCAATAGAGCAGTTGTTTAAAAAACTTTTGGAAAAGAAAACACAAAAAACCCCAACAACAATTCTTCATGGTACATTTCTAACTGTTCAAAAATAATCTAGTAGGCAATAATTTAACATCAGAATATTAGTAACTCCTTGTTTCCAAGCATCTTGCTGAATGTCAAAGGAGATCCAAGTCCTAGCCTCTTGTAACACACCTGAAGAGACTTGGCCTCCATTTATAAGCTCACACTTCTGCACTCAGACATCTCCCTCTCCCTCTCTCTCTGCAATCACCCAACCACAGGCATAACGTTACCATTCATCCCACCTGAAAGACATGGGCTTGCAGCCTCATGGTGGGTGGCAGCAGCAGTTCACCCTGCTCTTCAGCAGGGACCCAGAGACAGTGCTCCGATTTCGCCCAAGAACAATTATTCCACTTCTACCATCTGCCTTGGTGACATTACTATCTACTTTTCAGCTATCTATTTGTCCTATGCCTCCCTGAGACCTCTCTGTCTTTGAGGGTCCATAATACATCCTGAGGCAGCACGTATTCTTCACACAATTCATCTTACACGGGATCACATTTTTAGCCTTTACTGTCTTTCTCTGAAGTGAATCACATATTGAATTCCCTAAATTTGCATCACCTGAAAAATATTTCCTTTATGAAGAGGGAATCTGGGTGCATAAAATCTGTTAAAAATTAGGTAGAAAAATCACCATACTGTCTTTTCTGGGAGTACTTTGTTTCTAAAACAAGATGAATAGAAGCCCTATCTTTTTTTCAGATATTGTATAAGCAAGCACAACAGCAGCAAGATTTATATAATATTCTTTTAGTGCAGCGAATCTTTCTAGCCAACTATTTTGCTTTCCTTGTTTTCTTACAAAATTTAAAATTAACGCTCTTATCACGACTTCTACTAGACTTTCATGAAACTCACCATTTAATGCCACTGTGCAACCATAAAAATTGGTTTACTACTCTCTGTTTCAAATTAAACTAATGACAAAATAGCCATGCAGAAAAAAGTGGAATCCATCTATGGCTGTGTTAGTAACAGCCACAGCAGAATGCATGCTTATTCATATTAGGCTCACAGGGTTCAAGAACAATGGCACACATTGGCTCATATTTGGCATTTGATTAAATCACTTTTTTTCACATCTGACATGAAGTGCCCACCTGCCTAATTATTTACAGATAACTTCAATCCTCCTCCCTCTCTTTCCTCTCTAGAAGATAATAACAGATTCCAAAGGCTGGGAACAGTGTGACTAATCAGAGATCACCATTAAAGGGCCAAGCAGGGAACAAACTGTGACTACGGACAAACAGGTTCATAGCCTGAGTGAAAGTCATTTAATAAATAAAAATAATCACTTCAAACAAAGTAGGAACAGCTATTGAAGGGGGATAAATGGAATCCTCAACATATTTCATTGTCATGCACAGTTCAATTACAGTCAGACTTGAAAACAGGTCAGTGGATTGCTTTTTTTTTTTACTGGAAAGCTGTGAAAGAAAGGGAGGCAGATATCATCTGACACTATTGTTTCTCATTACAAACTGCATCACACAAATTCCAACATAATATCAATAAGGATAGAAAAAAGCCTAACAAAGAAGAAAAAGAAGAGTTCTTGGGTATTTTGCCTGACAGTCCAAAAACTGATTTGATATTCCACAATAAAAAAATTGTGGAGAGGGCAAGTAACAAGTAGCTAAATTGTGGGCTGGATTATGTTAAATGCAACACATTTTGTTTAAGAACAGGAAAAAGTGGCCTAGTTTCATGAGGCCAAACAGTAAATCAAGGAAGAGTTCCAAAACCAAACTCAGAACTAAAAAATTTTGCTACAAATTACAGACCTATAATGCAGCTAATGACCGGTGAATTTCAGAGAAAAATTAATAAAAACATATTCCTGTCACTTCATCTTTGCTCAGAAACCCAGCCCAGCTTTTCTTCCAGATTCAAAATTTTATGTGAAGGGCACCTCAAGGTTTCTGTAATGACACATTCTGAAATCTGTTTCATATGGAGCCCCTCAACGCAGTTCAACAAGTTGACATACTTCACTTTATCGGTTATTTTATCATTCTATTCAGCATTCTAATTCCTTAAACTGGAATTCAATGTCAGTGAGGCAGGGAATTTAAAAAAAAAAAAAAAATTAAGAAGGGGAAACTAAAAAAAGCATTCTACCAGTCTATACGTTTCCACAACAAGAGACGTGACTTAATACCAAATACTGGTTTAGTATGCCGATAAAGAGATTTTAAAAACAAAAATCTCATAGACAAAAGCCTTCCTAAGAGGTAAGCACCAAATAAAGCATAGAGCATTAGCCAATTTATCTTCATCTTCCCAGGGTGCTGCCAACAAACACTCATAACCTTTACCTTTTCCCTCACTCAAATATCTTTGGACATAAATACGGGGCCATAAAGTAATTTATTAAAATATTTAACCTATCTGTGATGTATAACCTCTCTTAACAAAATGTTGAAAATGTGGCTTCTCTCCCTGATAAGTTACTTTAAAAGCCCTTTTAAGAGATTTTTTTGAGCTGCTTCAGGGCCAGCAATGGTTTCAGAACTTAATCCCCATAGCTGAGACCAAACCAAAAGTAAAATTTCTTGGTTTAGTAAACCATTTTAGTTTGCTCACTAAAGCAATCTGAACTTACCGACCTTAGGGTGAGATCTAACAGATCCACCAAACCACAGTGCTTCTGAAACATACCTGTAGTATTACATTAATGATACTGCAGCCACGGAAGAGGTGAGTGCTGCAGGAAATGCAGTGAACAGACGTGCATAGTGTCTACTTCCAGAGTCTTTTAATCACTCAGATTGCTGTAATTGTACAGATAATCACACTGGAGGATGCTATGAGAACATATGCAACAGGGTAAGTGGAAATACAGCAAATCATGTCTACTGAAGGTGAGGGAGTACAGCAAGACCCACATAGTCACAATTCAGAAAAAACCTCACTCTTCACATCACAATTCGCCATCTGTGCTTATCTAGTCCTTATTTTGAACATGCAAATTGACAGATGCAAACAACAATATGAATAAAAGGCAAGATTTAGTTCAATGTTTTGTAGATTATAAACTATCATTAAAATCCTGCCAATAGTGAAAAGATAGCTAGAAAAGTAACTAAAGCACTTCAGCAAAATCCATGCTTTTATTTCATCAGCTTAGATTTTGGTCATTTGAAGAGAACAGAAGGAGAGGAAGTAGATAAGTTATATACATAATCTATATACATTCTCATGGTAAAAATTATATAAAAAGTTTGGATTTACTTTTCAACTGAAAATTGAATATTTCAGCCAGTGCCTCTCATAAACAAACTTTAAACTCTAGAAAGTACTAGAGAACTCAGAACAAAACAAAACAAAAACCCTCAACAACTGAAAAACCCCAAAAAGGTGAAACAAAAAAAAAACCAAACAAACAAACCCCCCCCCCCCCCAAAAATAAAAACAAAACAACAAAACAACCACCAAACATATATAAATAAATATATATGAAAAACCCAGGAATAAATACTGGTATGGATTAAGGGCTTGCTTTAGAGATTGTCAATAGTGATTTATCAGCTCCATTGACTCTACTTTCTAAATTAAGCAGCTACATCTACTTTCCTGTAATTAGAGAGACTCTAGCCAAAATTGGACTCACAGGCAACTTTAACAACAAAGCTGTACATTACTCAAGCAGACATGATTTTGTAGCTTCCCTTCTTAAATAAACTATAAAGTTTCAAATACAATACTTCACCATTCAGTATGGTGCAAACATTTTCAAAGCAAGACTAATTGCACAGCTACTGTTTGTTCTTTAATGTACATGGTCTTCCTGCCATGGTTCAAACTCCCAGCATTGATGGCAAACAGACTTACCTAGGGCTTGGTTTCTACTCTGCAACTCCTGCAAAATACACAATCCTACATGAAATACAGCATACCTATTTGGTTTTCTGATTGATGAGGCTCCAAATATCAATTATCTGCTACACTATACAAGATATATAATACATCAGAGCATGTACAGCCACCAAGAACTTCCTAAAAGGAGCCTCTACATACATACTGGTCTCAAGAACATAATCTGTTGTGGGGACAAACCTCTACAATAGAGACACTACTGTTATTCAAAAAGGCAACATCTCAATCAACACTTACTGTAGGCTGGTGAATGACACACTTCAAGAAAAAGTGTTTTGAACATGAATTCTCCATGGTGGTCTAAATAAGCACCCAGATGTGAAAGACTTGATGAAATTTAAAATCATACAAAACCAAAATAAAATGAAAGCCAAGATCAACAGGCAGTGAAGTTGCATTGACTTATTAGCAAAAGCATATTGCATTTTTTAATAGCTACTTTGTCAGTGCAGTCACTCCTACTGCCAAGGGAGTAAGGCAACACTCTTTCCAGGGGTAGGTCTACTTTACTGGCGAACAGCTTGGAGATGCTGCTGCAAGAGAGGCCTTCCAGACTGCTCCCCTTCAGCAAAGTGAACTTCCCATAGCATGCGCCGTGAGGGGAAAAGTCCTGCTGTAGGTGCCTGGCTTTTAAGAGTGAATGAGGTTTTGCAGTGTCAGCAGAGATCCTGACAGCAGCTCTTGTAGGGGCCAGTGAATTACAGCAGCTTTCCCTGGTGCACAGCAGCAGAGGCAGCCATGAAAACCTCTGTGGTAAGAGCCACTGCTGAGGTCCGCCTCTATTGCAACAAGCTGTTTACAAGCTACTGCAACAATCAAAGCACACCCTCTGCCTCTCTTCTCCAAAACCCAGCTCAAATCTAGGCCAGCTGAATTACTCCAACAACTGGAATGCAGCACGACCTGTGTCCATACAGACAGACAGGTCAGGAATTAATAACAAAGAACAGGTGTGTCATGCTCTTCAAAGTATTTATCTTATAGTTGACACAGAGGTAAGAGGTGCAGACAAAAAACTAAATGCAGCTTTTCTTAGCTGCAGACACAAGGGACACAACACAGCTGAAGAAGACAGAAAGTATTTGGAGAGGATATCAGGGCACAGGAAGTAACAATAAACTTTCCAACAGAGCAGACAAGTAGACTGTGCAGCTTTGGGGTGAAAAGGAGGAGTAAAGTGCTGTTTGGGTTAGCTTTAACACTAGTCAATACCTTTACCCTCTTAATGAAGTGCTGTGTAATACTTACATTAACATTACTCTTGATTTAGATCATGTCAGATCACAACTGAACTGTGCAGGCACTCAATACTGGTTATACAGGATACATAACCTCTACAAGGAGCTTGTGGTTTGAATTTAACATAAAAGACAGGATTTGGAAAGCCAATGGGGGCATAATTACAGATAGCAACTTTAGCACAACACGAGCTTAATTCTTTGTGATAATTTTTAACCTTCACAGAGGAAAAAAAACCCATGACATGAACAAAAGGAAAAGTAAGTTTAAACAGAAACATAATGAGAAACAATGAAATGACTTTGCAGACATTTATAGAAAGCTTCTTTCAAGCATAAAGGGCAGCTTGGTAGAAATTGATATAAAAAGTTGAAAGTATGGGAGCAGAAACTAGCAAGATCTGAGACAGGAAATGGCCTCTTGAGAAAAAAAAAAACAACTAAAAATCGCTGAGGACAGGTTTTGAAGTACCTTGAAAGTGAAAGGAAACAGTTTATGTGTGAGATCCAATGAAAGAGAAGACAAAAGAAGAACTTGAGCAAGAGATAAGTCAGTAGAAAAAGTGGAAAATTCTCTCTGTAGGACCTCTCTAGATGATATGAGAGGAGCTAAGCTGCAACAGGAAAGGTTATAGAAATACATTAGCAAAAAAATGGGAATTTGGACAAGAGTTTCCATGTGATGGATTAAAAAATAAAGAAATATAAAATCTCTTTGCATTCAGAATCTGAAAGTCTAAAACTGAGACCCTATTCCTGGTTCTAAGATCCATCACATCAGAAAATTTTTAGGTATCAGTCCTCAATGACATACAATAGTGATTATGTACAGCAACTGAGAGTGTGAAAGAGGTGAAAAGTTGTAAGCTTTAAAGATGTGATTCAGTCATACTGAGCTAACAAAACAACCGTGAACACATATGAGTGACACATAGACTGGACAAAAGGAGACACAGAAGAGCAAGCAACTGGCACAGAAAGGTGGCTGAATTTGTGCATGAAACTTCCAAGAAGGAACTGAGAGCAGGAGAAGAGAAGATGACCATGGAAGACGTACTGTGCAGAAGCACCTAAGGAAGAGCTTTAAGAAATATATTCACGTCAACACTTAAATAGACCAAGTGTTAGGAACACAAGAAACTAAGAGACTTTATCACAACACACTGACAGACTGACCACAGATAAAAAGCAAGCTTTTTCAGAATTGTTGTCTAGCCTTAGTCACGTCCACAGCTCAGCACTTCTGCCATTTCTTTAACAAATTACAGAATCAAAGATCAGCCCAATGCAACAACAGAGCACTTACATCTGAAATCTTGGATACTTCAGAGGCAGTTTGGTTATTGCTCTGGCTGTGAATGCTAAGAATCTGAGATGATATAAACTGGATTTCCAATTAGGGGAGTGAAGTAAAAATAAACAGTAGTTGTAGTAGTAGTAGTAGTAGTAGTAGTAGTAGTAGTAGTAGTGCTATATTGATAATTATCATTACTGCAACCATGCCAACTGTGGCTTAAGTGATGCAATGGTACAATATGAAACCAGTATTTCCTAAAGCATGAACTAATCTAAGATATAAGAACCAACCACAGCACAAAAAGACTGCAGCCTTACATAATAACATTGCTATTATATGGCACACAGAAATCAGGCCATATTTTACAGCAAGGAGCATAGATTTTCCTAGTGACTTGTGTGGAACCTTCAGTACCTCTCCTGGCTTCATACCTATTAAGGGACAACAGGTAAACTGCAGCTAAAAACAGGAAAAATACTGAATGCTGTTTAAAGTGCAGACTGAAAAGATGCCTGTTCTCTGCTTTGGCTTCGGAAGGCTACAGCAACATTTGTCAGTTGTACAGTAGCTGCATTTTCCCTCATCCCTCACCATTCCCTTCAAATTGATCACAGAAATTGGGAACAACACAGGAACTGCTATGCTGAGCCAGTATGAGCAGAATACTGCGTGTATTTGGCCAATTCTCCCTGAACAAGACAAGCTTAGAGTTATCTTGCAATAGCAGCAGCCAAACTGCAAGAACCAGATTAATCAATTTAAGCTAATCTTTTTTTGGGGGGGAGGAAAAAAGAGAGAACAATCATGAAATTGTACTTGTGAAGTATCATGTAGCTTCTAGAGCTGGTACCATAAGAACTGCCAGCAGAAATATGGGGTTTGACTTCTAAGTATACTCCATAACAGAAAAAAACAATGCTCAAGCCTACTGAAGGAGTATTTACTCAGCTGCTGTAAATGAACAGTGTCCATCAATCTCAAACAGTCATCTGAGCAAGCCAATCAACCATGATCACTTGCCGTGCTGACAAGCACCACAATGATTGGAATCTATCTTCCCTAATTGAAATAACAGAGTGAGTTGGGAAAAAAAATATTATTCTAGCTTATTTCAAAGAAGATACTGTACAGTAAGAAGCAGGTAATATTTATAGGCTCGTTGTTTTATGAACAAATGGATCACAGAACACCTGCCATTTGAAAGAGAATTAAACCAATGTGCATAAAGTGCACACACTTGACTTTCCAAAAATTTTGACTGCTTGCACAATGAATGACCACAACCTAGGAAACCTCATAAATTCTCAAATATGGGCCAAACTGCATCCCTCATGATCTTCCTTTCAGAAAGTCTGTATAAAGCTCATAGAGACAGTGGTTCTCCTCAAAACAGTCTTCTTCAAACATGAAAGCAATTTTAACCTCCAAGAAAAGCTTCAGGTGCATTTCACTAACCACGACAAGACCTATCAAACAGTGTTAATTAACCCAGTTCTGAATTCTTACTACTATTGCAGCATTTGCATAGCCCTGATTTACTGTGTTTACATTTCTCATGTGGAACCGTGTTCATTTAGACACAGAGCTCTGTAACAGACAGTCAGACAAGGAGGAAGACAGAGAGTTCACATCTTTCCTTCTGGACAATTCTTACTTTGGATTTTTTTCTCTAGCGTTTGTTAAATCCTTAAGTCAATGTGACATGTGAAGTCAATGTTCACACATGTAAACTGACTAGTTATCTGCAGGATCAGGGCCTTGCTAAATCCAGTACCATTGAGTAACACAACACTGAATACAATTCAAAACCAGAGTTTAAACTACCTTTACAGAATAATGCACAGAAAGAGTGTGTATCTTTAAGTACTGGATTTCAGGGTACCTTTAGGTAAAGTATCTTCAGGTCATGATTACTTATACTGTAGTATACTTTGTGTAAATTAAATTGCATTGTAAAGTAAGAGTACAAACCTTCAAACCCTCAATACAAATTTAGTGACCAGTAGAATAAGTGCAGTGACACACCAGGCTATAAAGTATCCTCCACATGTGCAATAGTGTTGAGCAATCTGTTTCAGGATGCTGATCCCATTGATACATGAATACTTTGAAAAAAAAAAAAATCTGCAGCTAATTACTGCAACTAGAGAAAGAAGTGGAATTTACAAGTCAAAGGATACTTAAAATTCACCACCATTCTACATAAAGTCATAAATGGTACAATATGACAAGACAAATTGTATCCTACCAACGTCCAGGCCATGCAGTCTGCCTACTAAAGTAGCATATTGTATACTCTGTGAGTATCTGATTTTCTAAGTGATTTAGCTCTCCTGTTAAAAATTAGAGTGGTAGGCTTTAAAGTATGGCTTCAACCTGCAGTCACAGTAGCCTTCAATGGATAACAAGCAAAGATCATGTGACAAAAGCTAAATTATCCACAGAAGAGAAATGTTGGAAAATAACAAGGAAACTGAACTACTCTAGTGAAGTGCAGTCCTAAAAATTTATCCTGGAATTTTCATATTGGACCTTCTAACAGCAAGTTCCAGTAATAAATACAGAAAGGGAATACAGAGCATCATCTCATCTGCAGGAAGGGAAATAAAAAATAGTAGCACTCACACTAAAATGGCTATGA
The DNA here is from genome assembly GCF_020740725.1 of Corvus hawaiiensis. Lineage (NCBI taxonomy): Eukaryota > Metazoa > Chordata > Aves > Passeriformes > Corvidae > Corvus > Corvus hawaiiensis. The sequence continues at coordinate 26,318,891 of NC_063217.1, forward strand.
TATCAGAATGCTACAAAGTGCTAAGTCATGACTTAGAAACACATTAAAAAGCAAAGGAATTTAAAAGCATCATTTTGTTTCGGTAAACTTACATATTTATATATGTATGCAGTTTTATACAGACAGATATAGACAGTGTGGTGGAGCACTTTCAGTTTTTAGTCTATCAGTCACAATATCTGTGCATCTATCCAGAAACAATCTGCTTCTTTCTAACTATTTACTATATGAAACTTGAGTAAATATACACCAAATACAGGGAAAGTATAAACTCTTCTCTTTGATCTTCATTTTTGACACAATGCAATTCTGCATCTTACTTAAGGAACTGCTCCCGCATTCCTTCTCAAAAAATTTCTCTAATTTGTGGTATTAGTCTTTATTGTCATGAGAGTTTTGTTCAAACAGAAATTACAAGAAAAGGTCTTCTCTTAGTTAAAGGAAGGCAAAAATGTCTTGGAGGGGTGCCATGCCTCTCCCAGCCAGCTGAATTGTCCACTTGAACCATCTTGTCAAACCACAAAAGCTGTGATTGCCAGCTGTGTGCTGGCATGGTTCTCCCCTGGACATCTTGGGGCATCAGCAGCACAAAACTTTGCATATTTATGAATACACAGGGTTTGGGGGATGAATACAGGGCAGAGGAAGCTAATGAGGCCAACAGGCAGCATGGACCAACATGCATTTTTGCACTGGGACCATATATCTGACTCTGCTACTTTGATCACCACCAAACAGTGGTTGCTTTTCATCTTGGCCCTAGCTTGGAAGGAGAAAGGCAGTAAAAGCCTAATACTTCTACTTATAATGTTCAATATAAAGTAAAAATAGGTTCTAAATAGCCACTGCATATCTAAACTCTGTAAAGAAAACCCTAGACTACTGCAGAGCTACTGAGGATCAAGATTTTGCTAATAAAAATGCACTTAAAATCATCAAATCATCAAGGTTGGAAGAAAGCTGTAAGATCACGAAGTCTGACCACCAATCCAGAACTGTAGCCCCTAAATCAGTAAACCACATCACCCAGCAGGAGATCCAGACACCTACTAAACACCTCCAGGTGACTGCCAATGCTGACTCTACCACCTCCCCAGGCAGCCTATTCCAATGCCTGACTATCCAAACAGCGAAAAAAGTTTCTCAATATCCAATCTGAGTATCACCTGCCTCACCTTGAGGCCAGTTCCTCTTGTCCTCCCACTGTAGGCACAGTAAAAGACAGTGGGCCCTGCTTCACTACCTCCTTTCAGGGAGTTGTACCAAAATGATGAGGTTCCTTCCCCCTGAGCCTCCTCTTCTCAAGAGTAAACAAACCCAGCTCCCTCAGCTGTTCCTCCTAAGACAGGTTTTCTAGATATTTCATAAGCCTTGCTGCACTTTACTGGACATGCTCCAGCACCTCAATGTCCTTTTTAAAGTGAGGGACCCAGAACTGAAGCACTCAAGGTGCAGCCTCACCAGTGCCAAGCACAGGGGGACAATCCCTGCCATGGTCCTGCTGGCCACACTATTGCTGATACAGGCCAGGATGGCACCTGGGCACACACTGGCTCGTGTTCAGCTGCTGTCGATCAGCACTCCCAAGTCCCTTTCTGCTGAACAGCTCTCAAGCCACTCTTACCCCCGCCTGTAGCACTGCATAGGGTTGTTGAGATCAAAGTGCAAGACCTGGCACATTGCCTTATTAACTTCCTACAGTTGTCCTTGGCCAACTGATGAAGTTTGGCCAAGTCTCTCTGCAGAGCCTTCCTACCCTCAAGCAGATGAACCCTCCCACTCAACTTAGTGTCATCTGCAAATTTACTGAAGGCACACTTGATCCCCTCATCCAGATCATCAATAAAGACAGAACTTGCCCCAATATATCGACCCCTGGGGAACACTGCTAGCAACTGGCTGCCAACTGAATTGAGCTCCATGTGCCACAACTCTCTGGGACCGACCAGCCAGCCAGTTTTTTACCCATTCTAGAGTTCACCCATCCAAGCTATGAGCTGCCCGTTTTTTCAGGAGGATGCTGTGGGAGATGGTGTCAAGTATTATACTGAAGTCTAGATGGACCACAGCCTTTCCCTTGTCTACTTAGCTGGTCATTTTGTCACAGAAGGAGACCAGGTTGATCAAGACAGACCTTACTTTCACAAATCCACGTTGGCTGGGCTTGATACCCTGGTAGTCCTGCATGTGCCACGTAATGGCACTTAGCTGCATTTTAGATGGCTTTGTACAATGCATAGCACAGGTTAGCTCTAAAAGACAGATTCAAAAATTTTTAGACTTAGTATTTTAAGCCTAAATATGCTACTGATCCAGACACTTGTTAAAGGTGTTTCCTCAGGTTGCAGGTGCCTGAAGAGGTCACAATCTCTAGCAAAATGCACCTTAATCATGGGATGACTATAGCATCCAAAATGTTGTGCCAAAATACAACAGCCTTCAAAAACAAGTCCTAATGAATGTCATGCATAGACCCCAATTACAAAAGTTTATCAAATAGCAAGGGGAAAATAGACAATTAAAAAAACAAATCTGTTTCCTCTCATAGTATGTGTTCTCTAAAGCTTTCAGACAAACATACTCCCTTGATATGCTGCTTCAGCATCACTGTCAGAAAAAATACCCTCTACATCATGTGGTATCCAAGCTTAATAGTTAAAGGACAACATTTGCCAGTGTAAATTAACGTATGTGGCAAATGGGGATTGGAAATCACAGAAAATGTATTCTCTTATTAAGTAATCAAATAAGGGACTAAGGACAGCCCTTGAAATGGAAGCAATTTTTGGATTATTAGTTAAAAATCTCAAACAGTATTGACTCCAAGTGCCTTCCTAAGGAAACCAACAGCCCGCATTAAGAGAGCTTACTGGGTAAAATTTGTTACTATTTATTTTGCTGAGAACATTGTTTCCCAGAACAAAAACTTTTTTTTTGAAACCCTAATCAAATTATTTTCAGATATATGGTTTTACTTATTTTTACAAATGTTTGATCTCTGTGCTGATGTCAGATGCTCATACAAGCCATGTTCTTGAAGTCCAAGGCCAGTGAAAGCAATTGGCCTTTCATGAAGGCCACAGTAGTTTTAGACTGTAATTTAAATTGCTAAGTAGTTTTCTGTCCATTTTTAAAAAGACTAGAATAGTTTTTAAAGTTCTATACCTTAGTAACATTTACCTTATTACCCTTTGGTGGCATGCTTCATTATCTTTTCTTTTAAGAGAAATCAGAAAGTTGGAGAGAAACATCTAGTTAATATACATTATTAAATAATAGGATCCCTCTCTCTAGTGAAGTAATACACCTTTTCAGTAGGATACCAATCCTTACCTTGGACTATAAGCCAGTATGACTGGCTTTTACTAGCAGCATGGCAAGGACATCACCACCCAGCTTGAGCACAGCTCTAGCAGATGTGGAGAGACCTCTAAATAACTGACATGAAACAGTTCCATGGCTGATACTCCCAGCTCTGGGCTGAGTAAGCAGAAGGCAGCTGTGGGCACAGGAGAGGTCACGGTTCACAGCTGAACCATAACTGGAAGACTACCCAGTGGCTGTAGAGACAAGAGGAGGGCATGGGAGATGGGGCAGGGTTATTCTGCAAAGCCAGCCATGTGCTGGCTCTTTAAAACTAGAAAACTGAATCTGTAAGCATTTCTCATGTTCAGTTCCAGTGTGTGCAATACCTACTGGCCCCAGGCTGAAGAGCTTACATAGGTTACTGGAAAAAGAAGTCTCTACCACTTGCTAGATCCTCCTCACACATCCTCACAGTTTGCTTCCACAGTTAAGTTCCTTCAGAAGATGACTGGACAGAGAGAACCAAAAGAGAAATACCACAAAAGGGAGACAGAAAAAAACAAAGACACCACTTACACCGGACATGGAAGCTGGAAAATTTTCCCCACTCCATCGCTCTTATGCTCTATCACACACTTCATTACATACAGTCCTGGCCTGAGACATGGATTTCCCTGCCACAGCCCCAGGTAAAGACAACCCTAAGTTTTTTTGATCACTATGCTAGAATGAATATCCTTTGCCACAGATCTGCCTGTTTATCCACAGTATCTATACCACTGGTTTTTCTTGCTTGGCTTCCCATTACCAAAAGTCGCTATTCCCCACCCACACATGATGACGTACATCTAAACCACAAGATCCTCAACAATAACTGAGAATTACTGCACTCTCAGAAAATGCTCAGAAGCCCCCTGCACTGGCATACTCCAGCCTCTGAACAAAACTCTTCTCTGCCATGCAAATTCAACACTGTCAGCAATTTTGTAGGGAGGTAAAAGGAGTTTACCTTTGTTAAAGGAGGTAAACTCAAAATAACCTGAGGGCAAGTCCCCATCTTGGTCCTGGGCAGAAGTCATGCCAAAAGGCCTTTATAAAGCTTCCAACACTACCATCTCATACAATGCATGACCTAAGGGAACTAAGAAAATACCACACACTCAACTTCCTCATAAGTGCTGTTACTTCAGTGTTGGTACTAAACAGATAGGTGAGAGCTCAAGAGGTCTACCAGAAACCAGGTGAGATGCATTGCTCAACTTCTAAGAAACCAGCCACGTATACACACACACAGAAAAGGACACAGAAGACTAAATGGAAAAAGGAAGACAAAAGAGTTAATTTCAAATTTTTCTTTCCATGAATTTGAAGAAAAACCAACCAAACAATGGATCACCTCACTGAAAATAATTTTGTTCACAACTGCTGTGTCAAATGTTATTTTTCTTAGGCTCTGAAGAGTAGCTCCAGGAAATCAAACCAGGCCAGAGATAAACCAGGTATATGCAAACATTGTGGAAATATTCAACACAAACTAAAACAAGAATCTGATGCAATGTATTCTGTGTGGCCCCATTTTTTTAAAAGAACAAATGTATTTTTAAAATTACAACAATTTCAAACAGAGAGACTAAATGTACCTTTGCAATAACCACAATCATATCCAACAGCATAAAAATACACAATAAGAAATAAAGAAACTTATTTAATTGAGATTAGAATTATTTCATAATATTAATCCATAGCAACATGCAGATGATGTATTCTGTCAATAATCAGAACTTACCATATTGATTGGGTCAACTGGACCGATGCTGTTAACATAGACATCTGTTTCAATTACCGTAGTTCTCACTAAACAAAACAGTAACCATAATAATTACATCTTTAATTAACTCTGTGCATTGTCAGTGCAATATAATTTATTTAACTAAAACAACAGTGTTGTTCTGATATTCTTTTATTTGATTCAGAATAATTAAATTTCTGGTTTGTTCATTTTGTGAAGGATCATATATGACTTGGCTCTCTTATTTCATATGAATTTTCAGAATTATCAAATTGAATTTCTTAGTTCATAACACAATCCCCACCTGCGCTTTTTGAACAAATATAAGATAGCTAAAAAAAGGTAAAGGAAGAAAAACAAATAAAACAGGAAACCCAAAAACTGTCTTCCAACATAAAAATACAATCCTAAACAGAAAAAAAGTTTGGAAAAATTTTTTTTCATACAACAAACCATGAGGTTTGGGACAGATGTGTTTATCAGCTGTAAGGAATCAATATGAAGTGCCTTCTATCAATTTCTACTGAGAATGTGTAACAAATACAAAATAACTTTTCACAACAGGTTTCGTCAGTTCATGAAGCTATAGCACACCAAGGGATTACTAATGTTCCTTCACCAGCTTGATGAATACACTGGTTCAAACACCAAACTGAAAGCTCCTCTATGAAAGTCATTTAGAAGTTAAACATTACCAAACTTACTTTTCTTTAAAAACAGGGAAAGCACTCTCACTGAGCAGACAAAAGACCAAAAATTTTTAAAAATATATTCCCTTACAGAATATACTCTCTCCTTTGTGCGTTTACAGAAGGACACAAAGTCTAAGAGAGTTTCCCTGAAAGGCCCACCTCAAGTACAGGAGGCTTTGATAGTTCAGTTTTTAACTCTTAACTGGTTTATACAGAAAAAAAAATGCACAAATCAAAGAGGTGAGGATGCATTTTAATTTCATCAATTTACCAAGAATTTTCTTCTAGTTTGTACTGGAGAACCAGAATGTGGACACAAGAGGATGTTATGTCCTAGTACCCAGTGGAATGAAGTGGGATAATAATAATAGAGCTCTGCTGGTCTTTTTATGATATGGCACAATAAAATAAGCATCTCTTTCTATCTGAAGATAAAAAAGGGGGAAGGTACAAACAAAAAAGCATTTTGATTTCATAGGAGATGGACCCTGGGTCATTAGATTTAATTTTTTTATACAGAAAAACTTCAGAGGTTGTCCAAGAACAAAGAGGTTGTTCAAGAACAAACCTAAAATGTTAAGAAGATTTTTCAAATTTCTTAAAACTTGAACAGATGTACAGAAAGAAAGATGGTATCACTGACATCCTTGCAAGCTACAATGACAGGAAACATACATTTCCTAAACATCCCAAGATACGTTCTCCCTGCCAAGCTTACCTGGGAGGAAATTCTCCCTGATTCCAAATCTGGTTAATGATGTGAACATAAGCCTGACAGAAAGAACACTAGTGAGGCTGCACAAAGGATTTTCTTTATGACCAGAGCACAGTCACTTGGTCAGCATCCCCAGCATGCTTCACAGAAAGTTTAAAAAAGATTCTGGAAACCGATTTATTTCCTTGGGGAAAAAATAAATACTTCCTGTCAGTGACACAGTTTTTAATGGGGGCTGCATCAATTTTAAGAAATTCCAACTTGCATCACACAGTACTTCACCTGCCACACGGGCTCTCCTGTGGTGAGCCACATAGTTCATTTTGCCTTTTCCATGCTGCTCTGAGTAAGATTATTAGAGGTATTAAGAGCCAGAGAACAGTTCAAAATTTTGCCTCTGTTGAAATTATTTTAATTGACGTAAATGATCCAGAGAAAGAAACCCAATTCAAGAGGGCTGGAAGAAGCTATTTTGTTACCTGTATGGTACAGAGAAAAGTACTTCTGAATTAGAAGAATCAATTAATACTTCTTGAGTTCTTGAACTAGAATTGATAAGAGTTCATGAAAATGACAAATGCTGGAGGAAAATACCTTCTTGATACTAATTTGACATCCATAAAATTAGTATTGTTCATTTGCTCTTCACAAAGAGCTAATAGTGAAAGATGGTTTGAGAAGATTTTCCTACCATGAATGCTTCCTATTTCACTTTAAAATTTGGTATCAGCCCTGAAAACACTACAAGTAGGAAGAAGACTGTTAAACACATCCTGCATGAAGTGCAGAACAGCAGTGATCTAAACAAGGGGAGAAAGGGCTTGAACACTTTAAATGTTTGCACTGAAGGACAGTTATGACCCAGGCTAGAGTAAAGTAAGAAGGTGAGAGGATAACAGAGTGCATATTCAAGAGGGAGGGAAAGAGAAAGAAGAGCACAAAGGAGCAGCTGACCACAAGGGACTGTTCATCAGCTTCTAATGTAGCTGAAGCACACAGGGAACCTGTTTGGTAAGCCCAATCTAGAGAGATATTCTCACTTTCTAATTTCCTGCTTTGACACCTTCTTTCCACTACACTAAACTTCTTCTAGTTTTAAAAATTTTGAAAAATGTTTATTCCTGATAGACATATCGTAGTGATAAAAATCTACCTCAACCATTGACAAATTATTTTAGTAATTGCCCCTGCCATCCAAAGGGCCTGGTTTTTAGCCTATATTTTTGCAGGTACAATTTTCAGCTTTTGGTATTTGAAGTATCTCTTCTTGGTACACTTAAGAGCTCTTCTGATCAGCTATTCTCATTCTATAAACACCTATCTCCTGACAGAAATAATTATCATTATCGTAAAATTGCAGAACATTGCACTTTTTATTGCCTAATACTGCTCCATTTTCATTACTCCAATCCCTTACTTCAATACATTAACCAAGAGCATGGTAGTACATCTAAATTCACTAACCAGTCCCCACAGTTTACCACAATTCCCTCATTTTCTAATGAAGGTCTAAGTCACATCACCTCTGTTTTTAATTATTACTTATTATGCTCTTTAACTAAGACCACTTTTGTAATTTCATCCAGGCTAATTTTCTTTGAGCATATTTTCTATAACTCCTCATTACTTGCCTAAAGAAGCATCCCCTTTTGGTGATAAAGCAGTTATTCAACAAAGAAATTAGGTGACTACCACATTCAGAAATAACAGAGACCTTCAATTTGTAATAGCTTTTAATGGAATAATACAATTCTCACAACCAGCTATCTAAGATTATTACTTACATGGCTACTTATATTGAAAATTCAACTTCAAGTGTCTGCAGCAGGCTTCCAGGTAACCTCTGAAAAATTTTTTCAAAGTGATTTTGATGAAAGCAGAGCCCTGTTCTCCACAATTTTTGCCCTTTTATTTAAAAGAAATCCATCTTCAGCAAATAATCCTACCCACCACTTTTATTATTTCCATCATTCTCTATGCAATGCACACATCCAATACCTTTATCCTTCCCTGAATATGTGTTTCTACATCTTGCTCTTGTATTTTGATTTTCTTTAATTCTTGGAAAATATTCTTAAACTCAGAATACATCTCTCGCTACCTTTACTTGATATTTTCCTGCTTGTTTTGTTGCCTTGAATAAAACTCAAAACCTTTCCAGTGTTAAAATGATAATATAAAAGCAAGCCTTTAATCCAAAGCTTTCGAGGTGCACAATATGGCGATATGCACATGTGATACAGTATTTCTACAATTTTTATAAGGTTATTAACTAGTATATTGAACAAATATTGTCCAGTTAGAAGAGCAGTTGGCTAGGTAACTTCCCCCAGGTTCTGGCCCACTGGACCCCCCCCCAACCTTTTGGCCCTACACTTTATTTTGTCTACAATGTAAGGTGCAAAACAAAGTGTCCTTGCTAGACTAAAGGCAAGACTGAACAGAATTTCAAGAATGTACTAGTAAGAGTTTGTTAAACTATGGGAGAGGTCAGGAAAAGTACTTGAAATTATAACTATGTATTAACAGTCTACAAAGTTACAAATACATTAAAAATATATAAAAATATGAAAATCTTTAAACATTAGTTTGAGCTTGTTACTTTTCTGCCTATATCATACTTTCATCAATGTTACACTAAGAGCACCTGTTCAACAGAATACCTCCCTAACACCTATTATTGTCTGAGAATTAGCACTTCTATTTGAAAGTCCAGTATTTTCCATGTATCCTTTATATCTCTTAGAACATTCACATTAGTGCACTTGAGAGATGTAATTATTTACCCATGCCCTGCTTATAGGACAAGAACAACTATCTGAATTTCTCTAGGTATCCAATTTTTCTATGTCCATGAGCAATCATCCCTAAATTACGACCATTCTTAAAATTTCCATCAATGATGACTTGTCTTAAACCGCTGCTTGAACACACCCACTAAAGTTGTAGATATGTGATGATTTTTTCCTATTTTTAATTGTATTTTCAGATAGATCAGTTGTGTTTCACCCATACACATATCACTGCTGGAAAAAAATGATCTGTACATTGATAGGATAATATTAATATATCACTGTCCCTAAGATGAGAGAGGTGGAACAATGAGCAGCCAGAATTCTTTCCTTTAAAAATGAAAGTTCAAAAATAATAGCTACGTTGATGCAGGACTGAACCTAAAACAGTGTGGTTATAAAATCATGCATCCAAAAGGTAATGCTACAGTGAGAATAATACTGCTTTATTAGTATATCAACACTCCAAGGTCGTATCTGTAATTAAAGGTATTTATACCGCAGACAGGAGACTTCGTCTGATAACTACTATTATTTCATACTGAGAGAAGAATGTTAGAACCCTTATGCTCCAAACACCACAAGCCCACTACATAAATTGAATTAAAGACTAGCAAGGTTAATAAACTTGGCAAAGGGTAGCAGCTAAGAAATTAATACAACTCATGGATATTTGAATGAGACAAACAGAAAATAACAGACTGGTTTTCCCCTATTACATTTCAGTATTGCCTCCAAAACTTCAATTTTCATTTGGCTCTCCTTTACTATCTCTCTCAACTGACTTCACGTTTAACAATGAAACCCTTATCTCACTCTGAGATGGTGAAATTCTGTGTCTACACCAGGAAGAAAACACAAAATTCTGCTCTGGGATTCAAACCGAAAAAGTCCAAGTTAAAAAAAAAAAAGTTGCTATTTTAAATGAGCTTTGTAATTCAATCATAAGAATGTTCTGTGGGATACTAATGGTTTGAAAGGTAAAGAGAATTCCAGTTCAATAACCTTGTTGTACAAGACCTGACTCTGAAGAAAGGGATCTGACACCAGATTTTTTTTCTGCATATTTGAAGCAGATTAAGATGAATAAACTATAGTCTGATTTTGTTTTTCTGTCAGATATCTGCTGCAGTTCCCAAACAACTGGACAGAATCCAGTGCCTTCACCTGAAGTCAGAAATTTCAGCTTATGTTGTCCAAAATTTCTTCCTTGTGGCGAAATCATACTTAACATTTGCTCTCCTCAAAACCAAGTGAATACTCCCAAATTCATTTATTTCCTTTATTCATTAATCTGGCTGATAACTCATGAACTTTATGTTCTAGTATAGTGGATGGAGGCAGGCCCCAGAATTGGTACAGAACTTTTGAGAAGAGAGAGAGAGACTAGAACTATGTGAGAGAGACTAGAACTAAGTGTCTTCTTTTGCGAACTGATATTTTGAATCCAAAAAGCTGTACATTGAGTTACTCACAAAAAGACAGAGTGTTTTTCCTATCAAGACTCTCTATGTAACCAGAAAAGTAAAGGTAAGAATTACATCAAAATTCTTTCATGCCCATCTAAATGCATTTAACATGACAGAATGAATTCCTCCTCTGTGTTTTCTCCATTTACTTGTAAGTTTTTTGAGGAGAGAAGAGAAAAAGAATTCTTTTCTTTCATCCCCACCTACCAGCTACTCATTAGAAGGAATCCTAGAAGAGACCATTTATTTCCTCATAATCACTTTTCTGTCTGTTGCATGAAACGGGAAAAAAACACAACAGTAATCCTATACAATTGTCACACATTGAGAATTTAAGGAAAATCATGCTGGAGGACTTTTCATGTTGTCTAAATGTTTTTAGAAATTCAATTAAATGAACATGAAGAAAAAGACTTAAACCAAACTTTATGAGATTCACATGTGACCATATTATGACAGGGAGAGAATTACTGCCTTTCAATATCTTCAGGATAACAGTCAAAAATAAAACAGAACTACGAAGTTTGGGAAAGAAAACAATTTGTCAGAAGCTTTCAAAGGAAAATGCACAGTTTGAGATCACATCTTTCTCTTCCCCTGTGTAAATGAAACAGGCCTAGATTGTTGTATTATTTATCATATAAGTAACTTTCAGATTCACATGGCATTCCTTTGATAGGGAATACCAGGTATGTAACAAATACTTATGTCCTCCACCTCTTCCTTCACATTTCAGGAAATAAACTCAGAGAAAATATATTGTTTTCCTTATTTGACCCTGCATGCAAGTGGCAGACAGGAGCTGGCAAGGTTTCATGTATTCATGTTTTCAAAACAAGATTCTTCCAAATATTTACATTCAATAGTTATATGCAAATTGATGCTTTGACTATTGAAAGACAAAATTGCCTTTCTACTAGCTGCAAAGTTTGATCTATAGCAATGCAGTTTTTCTTCCTATATTTCACCAGAAAAGATGGGTCCTAAGTTATATTTTTAGACTCCTAAATTTTTTTTTCAAAATCTTAGCTAAGGAAAGAAGAGAACTGAGTTGAGTTCTATTTTCTCAAAACAGATACAATGCATTTCCCACAGTAAGAATAAAACCTCTAGGAATAATTCTTTAATGAAGTCCTACAGACTCAAGATCAATTTTTGAAATGACCATGGCTAGTTTACATCTACAATTCTTTCTGTCAGAAGATCTTTGTTAAAAAAAACATAATTGCCTTTTAGTGACTTATTATAGATTGCTCACTGTCCCCCAAAACCAATACTTTCCATAAGAAAAAAAAAGATTATAAGTAGAACATGAAGTCTAATCTTGCATAGAACATTATTTTTACTAGTTCCAGAAAACCACTGCATTTTATTGCTCTTACATTTAGCTTGCTATATTGAGTTTTTAAAATTGCAATAAGCAGAGTTTTGTCATCTTTCACAAAATGCACACCATCTCTAGTTCACTTTTGCTATTACACTGAATCCTTTTATGAGCTTACCCCCAATATCTGGCCGAAGCTTATTGTCATATCCTTGAAGCAAGGAGTCCAGTATGTGAGTTACATCGCCACCATGTATCTTTGGTGCAAGGACCCATGTCTTATTCACCATGAGATCTTCATCATCCTCATCATCTGCTTTATCAGCTCTATGTGATGTGATTAAAAAAAAACAAACCACCAAGATTAGAAAAACACAAGACACAATGAAACTGAATACATATAAGTTGGAGAAGAAAGAGATAAAAAATTGAAAACTGTTTAGAGTACTTTGTGAACACCCAAATGCACTTTTCTGGTGCCAAAAGAAAGAAGCAGGCCCTTATTTACAATATATATATATATACACCAACATTTTATTTTATGGTGGTGGAGAGTGTAAGCTAATAAATGTGTTAATAGAGGCATTTACATATCACCCATACAGAAAAACTCAAGCCATGAGTCAAACCCATAAAAGCAGCAGCAGGCATCATCTTACTGTCAGCCTTTTCCTGTTGTAAAACAGAAGTGTAACTCCAAAGCTTTTCCCTACACACATTTCTTTTTCAAATACTATTTCTAAGAGATGCTTAATCTTCACACTAGCATACCTATTGTATGCCACTTGAAAGAGTATCAACAGAATCCCCCCTCCTAGTAGCCTCTGTTCTAACTATGATATAAAAAAATAAGACTTGTACACTTACTAAACTCCATTCACATTTTAAGCCAGCAAACAAACATTACATCCATGTGCTACAACTAAACATTAGCAGAAGCAGTAAGCTGCAGATATACGTCAATTATGTATCTGTATGTATACATGGTATAGTTAACTGAAAGGAATGGTACACCATTTTAAGACCATTTGTTAACTATCTAATATTTTATCAAGAAAAAAATGCACAACGAAATTAATTACACTTTCATTTATTACCTATCTTTTAATTAGATAAGCAGCAATAGATAGTGAATCACTAGATCATTAAAAAAAATTGCAATACCTTGGTTGCATCTGCAAATTCACTCAGATATCACCAAAAGGTCAAAGAATGCCTGGAAGTAGTGTTCTTTCCATTTCAATCAAATGAGTATGGACTTCAGTATTCCTCCAGTGCTAAAAACTGCAATCTGTATTACTCATTCCGTTTATTTCAAGGAAGTTCTATGGGCTTGAGGTCAAGCAAAGTGCATCAGACTGATAGCAGTAACTAAGTCACACAACCTATATCCACAAATGGGCACTGGCTAGCAATTGCAGAAAATATGCAGCCCCTATAAATCAGATCCAATGCTAACACAAGTACAATATTCCAGTAAAAGAAAGGAATTAAATTACCATCCTTGTGCCAATTCGCATTGTATACCAAAACTAAAAATGTTACCGCTTTATTATTAAAAAAAGGATTTAAGGGCTTCTAGGTTACACAGACATATGCTGCCCTCAAAACTAAGGGTGGAATTTTCCGGCAAGTTTACGACAGGAAAGAAGACTACCAGTATGTTCCGTATGAAGAAAGGACAGAAAAAGTCAGGAAAGGACAGAGTAAGAGAAAGCATGCCTGGCTCTTATTGCAGTCCTTTGTGGGAAAGCCTCAAACCAGTCTGTAATAGCAAGGCCTTGCATCACCTCTTGGATAACACTAGCAAGCCTCACTGAAAATCAAAACTGTCATGGCTGTGGAAACTCCTCTGTGGTTTTGGCATGCCTGCTTAATTTGGGAAGCGCAACAGAAACCTTGCCACAGCTCAATAGGTTCCCAGAGGCTGAACAAAAGCACTGTTAGGATATCAGGGCTTTCATACCTAGCTTGCTGCAAACAAGTTGAAAGAGTCTATTATAGCTGAAAGTAATATGCAGTCTAAATACAAGGCTCACTGACAGCTTCCCCATAACAGCCTGAAAAGCTCTTTCATTCTTTTAAATTGAAATGCATCATAAAATCCTTAATCTTTACTGCACTACATAGACATTACAGAAATGTCAGATATTAAATATTTAACATTTCCCATTAGCAGGATCCCACTAATGGGAGCACTAAAACTAGGAAGCTAAGTTTTGTAAATGTACACTCTTTTTCCCTTAAAGCTACCTATTGCCATCTCTTTCATGTTTTGTTGCCACACAGCGATTTTTCTCATATATCTATTTATGGTCTGCTTGCACTTTTTGGCATTTAATTACTTTATAAATTAGCTTACAGTTGCTCAGAGCACAGAGGCGATCCCAGCCTTTTCCCAGAGGCATTAAGATGATGAGTTAAAAGTTAATTTATAAATAGCTCTCTAAGGAAAGAGACATAACCACCACAAAACTGACCTTCTTCTTTGTGTCTTCCATCCCATAAACAGCAGACAGTACAGTGAAATTAAGAGACCTCCTTGCAGATACAGGGCACCTGACTCTCTGGATCAGCCCAGTTATTTGCAGAGAATTTGAAGTGATTGCGACACTATTATGTTCTGCTTTAATGTTTTTTCCACAACTCTTTTAAGAAGAGCAAAGATTTAGCCAAAATGGAAAGTACAAGAGGTCATGCCATCATCACCTAAACCCAATAGGAGTTACAGCCACAACACCTCAACTCACAGTCACTTGAATATCTTGACATTTCAAAGAGTCCTTAATTTTATTTATAGATTCACAGGACAAATCACGTGGGAAAGAGATCATGAGAGGTCTCTCTAGTCCAGCCTCCTGCTCAAATCAGGGCTTGCTCTGAGGTCACAGCAGGTTACTCATGGCTTGGTCAAGTTGGGTTTTGCAGACATCCAAAAATGGAAGCTGCACAACTTCTCTGAACTCCACTTGCCTCTTTTCTGTGATTTACTATATTTAAAAAACTTGAAATTAACAAGAAAAAAATGCAAATACAAACACATTTCAAATTTTCAATTTTCATTTTTTTTTACTTCCGGTCTTATTTAACTGGAGCACCTCTGGTCCTCCTCCAATTTTAAAACTCTGAACTACAAATAGGTATACAATGACAGCTTACAGAAAGCTATTAATGCAATTCCAGGGGGAGAGGGAAAAATTCCATCCCAACATCTGAGTGATTTTCCAGACACTAGTAAATAAATCCATTTAGGAAGATACTTTCATTAGAGGCAACATTTCTTTACTTAGTGTCTGACAAGTCTTGGTTTAAAATGCACATTTCTGATGATTTACATGGAACTCTTTGATTTTATCTAGGAAATATTGTACACTGAAAAAAGTGCCAACCACTAGAAAAGAAATACAATTGACTTCTCTACTAGTACACAAGGCTTACAAGAGCTTGTGACTCACTAACCCATTTGCTAAACCAGCAGAGAAACCAACATGAATCAGATAATAATATAACCAAATGTGGAAGACCTGAATTATTGCTGTTCTACATGGTGAAAACAGCTATTCTTACTCTCGCTATTCCTATCTTGCCAGCCTTTTCAGAGGTGACTGACTGAGATTAACCCATCTCACTACCAGAATACCATCTTTTTAATTCTTCTTTAAAATGTGCCCAACATCACCGTGTGTAATAACGGGTTTCTGAAATGCTGACGGCACCCAGTTGTACAGTTCTGATTCCTAAACTACAGCCACTGATGTACAGCAACCAGACTGTGGTAAGAAGGAATTATGCTGGATGGAAGAAGGAAGTGACCAGAATATATAGGAAATCTTTTGAATGCCCTCCAGTGAAGCAGAGCACACCACCTGCCAACTTGAATTTTCAATCCAGTTGTTTTTGGAGGAGCTGCAAAAAGCTCCCTCAAAAGAGCAGCTAGTCATGTGAAGGCAACAGGACAGGCACAGTGTACATATTCATTTCTAGGAATATGAACTACCAGTATTTTTCATGCTAAACAGATTTTAATTAGTCTGTTTTAAAGATAGAAATTCCTTCAGATGTACACAGCCATCAGGATCAGTTGAGATGGTGCTACCAGGATTTAACCGAGCTTGCTAGACCACGTTCTATAAAGAAACACTCACTTTAGAAAACAAGATGGGTCAAAACTGTTTATCTTTTACCAACTTCCTGTGTATCTCCAGCATTTTCTCCAGGGTTTGGAATGGGATAGAGGGAAAGACAGAAGGCAGAAAACTTCATTCCAAACGAGAAAACAGAATGTTAAATTCAGGTATGCCATTCAATTATTTAACAACAGTTAACTTGGGCTGAGGACCTTTTTACTTCTTTGCCATTAAAATAAATCTAAGAAACCTATGAAGATTAATGTCAATTAACTCCACTTCCACTTTAATGGTAGCACTTTCCCATCTCTTTCACAACCCCAGGAAGAAAGGCAAACTTAATTAAAGAGGAATTCCTTTCCCTTCCAAGTTCATCTAAAGGTTATTTTACTATACACAGAACATAACACTTGATCCTCTCTCCATTTACTGTAAAATATATTTGTTCCAGCAAGGTTCACATTTTTCACAATGTCTGGAGAGACTATGATTTAGAACAAAAATACATCATCAAGCATTAGAAGATTTCTGTTCCATGGCACAGTGCTACTTTATATCTATTACTGCAGGTGCTAATTCTGATTTTAATGATTTTATAAATAAGAAAGAGACCTCACTTCTTAAGACGCTTGCTGTTGTAACACTTCAGCTAGCCTCATAAACTCAACAGTAAGCTGCATGTACACAGCTAACAGCAATTAGGCAAAAAGTGCCCCCATTATGCTCTCTGTCCTTCAACTAATTGGAGACATTACCATGACTAATAAATTCCTGGGCACAAGTGACTAAGGACTAAATAAGTCTTTTCAACATCAGGCAACATGCTCATCTTCAGACATTAATATCATAGGGTTTTGTTCTCCTTTAAATATGAGAAAAATTGGTCAGGTGAGATTTGAGTGGCAATTAGCATCTGTCAAGTTATGTAATGGACTGGAAAAAAAATTAATATAGTGAAAGTGTTCTGACTGCTATTTACATCATGCATGTCAAAGTACTACACATAGAAGTACATGTATAGCATAAGTGGGAGTATTTAAACAAGGGTAAGTATCAATTTAGCTGTCCATTCCTAGGTTCCTATTCCCATCCAACACACAAAAGGATATCCAGTCTTCCAAGCTGGGTTGATTTATGGGGAACCCGTAAACCTCTGGAAAAGTAGAGACTTGGCAGGGAACCTGAGTTATCTCTGCTGATGCTTCAAGTCTGTGCAGAAGCAACTCAATCAAGCCCTTGGTATCTGTAAGGTTTAGACAATCTGCACTGTCTATTTGGAGATAGTGATCCTTCCGTACAAGGAATACTCTGATGATTATTTAATAAACAAATAAGGAGGAAAGTCAGTGTTTCAGATCATTTCTATGCTGAAAGAGCTAAAACGAATACACTTTTTTCCTTGTTGCCTTACATATGTGAATGAAAACAGTAAGACTAGTTGTGTTACTTCATTTAGCTGAGAATCTTCAGTTTCTTCAGGAGTTTTACCAATACAGGGGTAGGGCAGTGACACAGTGACGCTTACCTAAATGATGAAACATGCAGCAAGACAGTTGTTATTCACTGGCTTTGCTCCAGCGTCCTTTGTCTAAAAATAATACAATTTAACCTTTATTTTCCATTACTTAAAAAAAAAGAAAAAAAAATACCAAACCAAACTATTTCTCTCAACTTTCAGAAAAAGTGGTAATGTTCCTTGAAGTGTAAACATGACAGATTACTTTGTTAGCAGCAATACAGCTTCACAGGTTTGTCAAGATAGTGCATTTAACCAGACTAGCCTTCATAAAAAATCAGTCAAAACAGATAAGGTTCCCAGAGAAGTTTTCCAACAGATCATCTAACCAGACACTAGCTTGCTCTAGAACACCAAGCATTATATGCTTGTGTGTGGTAAAGAAGTATATTTCACGGCCCCATCTATGAGACGTCAGAGCTCATCTGACCTAGCCAAATTCCACACATGAAAAAAGACCTAAAGCACTACCGAAAACCTAAACACGGTCACCGACACCCCAGTGTCCAGAATCAGACATTTGTACAGAGGTTGGTGATAATTCTAGTTCAGAAGATAAAAATGTAAGTACTTAGACATGTGTCATGTGAATGACCAAGGCATAGGACCAGGTATAGACAAAAATCTCAACTCTAGCAGGATGGTAAATTTAAGAAATGCCTGAAACAGAGCAAAATTCCTTAAATAGGGATAAAAATGCAACTTCAACATGGAAGGAATGAGTAATCACTCCCATGTCAGCAATTTAAATTACATATTTGCATATTTTCTTGAATCTTCTTAAGATAAAACATGGACCTCAGACAGACTTGCAATATCCTTAGAAGCTGAGAAATTATTGGGACTCCTGCATGTATGCAAATACTACTTTCTAGTAGCAAAAATAAGCAGGACCACATAGTCATGATTGCTGAATAGAAGTCAATTCCATTTTTCTACATAAGACTTTCCTGAAAGCTCACTATCACTGCTAGCTTTCAGTAGTGAATGGTTCAAACATCTCTCAAGATTTATCTTTCAGATCTGATGGTTGACTTCATACTCATCAGTTCTATTACATTTCTGTGGAAGTGAACTCTCTTTCCCATTTCTCATCACCATCTTCACTGATATGTTTTATGTGTCGCAGATAATTTCTTGAAAAATAAATGTAACTGCAGGCAAAAAATACAGCTACTGAAAATATGTCTCCAAAAAGCATTACTTACTCCTCTTAATCCTGTGGGATATAGAGTCACTGCTGTTGTATTCCTTCTTCTTTATCTTTCCTAAACTGGTTTAGACATTCTCTTGACAAGAATCTCTTTCCCCCCCCTTTCCATTCCATGTCTGATGTTTTCATCAATTTCCCACCCCCTCTGCCTTGCCAGACTTGGGTATATTCTTTTGTGTGTCAAAATGTATTTCTCTCTCCCACTGAAGTATGTTTTACTTATTCCCTGTATCTTTTTTCCAGTACACCTACCACATACTGTTAGGTTGATTCTTCTGCATACACATATTGCCTTGTGCTCTTTGTCTTTTTCGTATTTGTCTGGCTATATATAATAGAATATTTATATAAATGTGGATTTTTAACATTAAGAACAACAGGTATTATTAAAGCTATCTTCCAGAAGAACAATTTTGTTCTGAGATCCACACAAATTGCTCTTCTCCAAGTCAATTTTCACATAATGCTGCATACTGTTTGAAATTACACTGGTCAAATGTTATTAATTCAAACGGATTCTACAGATCTCACAAAAATATCATAAAGACTCAAAGCATTGCAGATACTCTTTATCCATCAGTCTTCTCACATAATACAAAGTTTATCTTCTCTCCTTGAAAGCTCATCCAAACACTGATATGGTCAGACCAGTATAACTGCTGCCTCTACTCCTATCAAGCTGCAGTCCAGAAATCAATTGACAATTTTTCTCATATGTGTCTAACCAAGTACAGGTAATTCTCTGCACCACTTCAGAGCTGCTGGATTCTCAAACATATTCAGCTTGATTAGTATAGCAGTCTTACTTTGACCATCTCTTTACCTCCATATGTCATGACAAAAATATTCTTCCCTGTTTTGTAGACCTGATGGAGACAACTACCTGTTTCTACAATCCCCTTTTTTGTACTACAATAGAGAGCAAGGACTTTGCACAAGTAACGAAACAAAACAAAAAATACAAGTTGATTTCTGCAATTTTCCAGAGAAATTATCAGTTTCCACATAAAACTTAGAAGGGATCTTGGGAAGATTACTTCTAGTCAAAGAAGGGCTGATACCAAGTTCAGACCAGGGTGCTTGCCTAATCCAGCTGGATTAAAAATTCCATGGACAGACATCCCAAAACCTCACTGGACATCTTGTTACGCTGTTTAATTATCTTCCTAGTGATTTTTTTCTTTATATCTAGTTGAGATTTCCCTGTGGAAATTCATCACCATTGTTTCTCATTCTCTTACCATCCACCACTAGGACGTGCCTACCTCCGCTTTCTTGATCACCTCCCTGTAAGTGCTGGGACTGAGGCTGGATCCCCCAAAAGTCATTTTTTCTCCAGTCAGATCAGCCCTTGCCTCCTAGGGCAGGTGGTCCTCCTTGACCAGCTTGGTAGCCATCTACTGAGTTCCCTCCAGTTTAAACCCCAAACTGGATGCAGTATCTACATGCGGTTTCACAAGTGTTGAGCAGAGGGAGACAATCGCTTTCCTCAACTTCCTGAATCTGTACCTGATCCCACAGCCCAGGACACTGCTGGACCTCACTGCTGCCAAGGTGCCATGCTCTCCAGGTCCTTTTGGAAGAGCTGCTCCCCAGCCACTAGCTCCAGTCCTGCTGAGGGGGACTTTCCACTCAGGTGCAGGACTTCAGCACTCATCCTTGATGAATTCTATAATGATCCTGTCAACCCATTACTGCAACCTCTCCTGCTCTGTCTGAACAGCAGACATATGAATCTTGGTAAAAAACAGTATTTCAAGATGGAAAAAAAACTGTCTTCAAGAAAAATTATGCTAATATCGTTATTCCTGATGCTTTGAGCAGTTCTTGTTGCACCCCAGACAAAGGAGGAAATAGGATACACTTCTCACTTCTCTTTCCTTGCAGCAATTATTTCACTTCCTCATTACAAACTTGCAGAACATGTTGTATAATCTCTTTTTGTAGAATCACAGACTCATTTACTTTGGAAAAGATGTCTGAGATCATCGAGTCCAACCTTTGATCACCACCTTGTCAACCAGACCACGTCACCAAGTGTCACAGAACTGTTTCTTGAACACCTCCAGGGATGGTGACTCCACCACCTCCCTGCGCAGCCCCTTCCAATGCTTCACAACCCTTTCTGGGAACAAATTCATCCTGATGTCTAACCTGAACCTCCCCTGCCACAGTCTGAGGCCACAAGTCCTCTTGTCCTGTCTAGCTTCCTGAGAGTACAGGTCAACCCCCACCTTTACAATCCCCTTTCAGGCAGTTGTAGAGAGTGATAAGGTCACCCCTGAGCCTCCTTTTCTCTAGGCTAAACATCCCGAGCTCACTCAGCTGCTCCTCATAGGACTTAACCTCTAGACCCTTCACCAGCTTTGTTTGTCCTTCTTTGAACACACTCCAGCACCTTAATGTTTTTCTCGTAATGAGGGGCCCAGAACTGAACACAGGACTTGAGGTGCAATCTTATTTTCTCTTGTTGGTAAGTTGTAACTTCTTTGTGGGTTTTGGCCATACCATGTGATCAAATAATTAAAATGTAAAAAGCCATAGTCCACTGTTCATCCAGACCAAACAGCAGGAAACAAATGAAGACTTGAACAGAAGGTAAGGGGATAACCAAAGCAAATTACAGAACCTCAGTAAATATAACTGAAGAGGGACAAATGGTATTAAATAAACTGCTAAGGAAGGACACAGTGCTGATAACCTCTCCGGATACGTGAAACATGTACTAACCATGGCAGTACCAGATCTCTGGGAAGTTTCAGACCGATCATCACACAAAGACAGCCACACATAAATCCATGTGCACATCAGTACACCACTGTCTACACTTGACTGATGAAAGGTTAATTGACATCAAGTTCAAAATGAACAGATATACTGTTGATGGACTAAGTGCCTTGATCCAAGATACACTTTCCATAGTGAAACTAGACTTAAAACAAATCTATGATAAATGAATGCTGAGAACCATAACCTCAGTAAAAAGCAGTAAACTTAATTGAATGCCATCCCACACTAACTATAAAATTCACCAAATTGCAAAGTCAACTTTCTACCTTAAAATATCACCAGCATCTCAACGGATATATCAAATGAGCACTCCTTTATAAGGCATTTTCAGTCATTTAAGCCAATGGTATTTCAACATATCCATATGAACATTTGTTCTAACACAATTCATCACGTATTTCCTGCAAAATCTTCAGGTGACAAGAAATCTACTACAACCCTTCACAAAAACAAGCTTGTTTGAAATAGTTCCAAATTCTGCTACACATGTGAGTACGTACCATCATCCTCCTACAGGAGCCAAAGAAATATGTATGGAAGCAGCAACAGAACCAGAGACTTGCAGTGAATTGCACACTGTGATTGTGGCATATAGGTAAATCTGGCCTGAAATCACAGAAAAAGCCATACAACTGCAATAACTCAGCAATGACAACATGTCCCCAAAAGAAATACAGTGACAATAGGTTCTACTGAAATTTTAGTGTAATTAGGCAATTATGGACTAATCCAAAGGTCAATTAAGTTAGCGAATGATTGCATAAAAAAGTGAATATACTGTGTAAGAACTAATGGAAATATCTAAACCATGTAATCAAAAGCTTGATGTCTCTGTCTATGAGCAAAATTATGTTTTTCCTGATGTAATTTGTTGTGTATTATATGTAACACATATCTTTAAAGCGGTAGAGTAACACCTCTTGTTAGATGATGACTAAACTTTATGGCAGTCAGAGTTGACCCCTGCTGGACACAACCCATAGGCCATCAGCTGCATGGCCCTCCCTGGCAGTGCAAGAACCTAAGGTAGATGTCCACAGCTCACCTGCAGTAGGTTTGACACAACCCAATACATATCCAGTGGCTGTATGGTGATGAGATTAAAAACGGTTCTCCTCCAGAGAAAACACTAAGGACACTTTATTTCTAAAAACATCTACATAATTTATTCTGTCATGCAAATTTAACACTGGACAATTAAATAAATTGTTATGAATTACATTGACAGTTAACCACCTAAATGAACACCTGATGCTATAATTTTTTACTAATATAAATTCTATCCAGTTAAACTTTATTCAGAAAGAAAAATTGGGCAATAATACTACATTACTAATAATAATAATACTTAATCCCTCATGGTACACTGCCTTAAACAAGAAGAAAACTGTATTAAAGGAAAGGACTAACAATCTATTTGAGACATCAAATAATTTAATCCAAAGGGGATGTATCTTATTCTACCTCAGATTTTTCCTATCCAGTATGTCTGTCTGCCTTCCTGAAAACAAAGAAAAATTGCTGCATATAAATTTAGAAACACAGAATTAGCCATTCATACCTCGCCAGAGATGAACGCAGTGACACAGAAAAGGATTTGAGGACCAATGCAGAAAGAAAAAAAAACCCATGAGTTATACCTGAACAGTATTGAAGCTAATCCTGTGAGAGAGTCTCTGAGCAGTATGAAGTACTAGTGAAGCAATATTCCGTGTGTATCTCTTCTTCAGAGAAAAAAATGGAAAGGGTTTAAAAGTGGTTAAGCAAATAATTAAATATTTCCTGAAGAAACGTAAGTTTCTCAGTTCTCTTATCTGAGAGGAAAATGTAAGCGGCTATCAAGTTGTCTCTTAAACTACATATACCAGGGATATGCTTCGAAGAATAGTTCGTATGACTGTAGCATGGGTAAATCCAATTCAGTGGAAATTGCCACTCTAGAGTGTCTCCAATTGTGACACATTTGTATAGAACTTTCATTTTGGACTCGATAATTCATTCTGTAACAATTGCTTGGAATTTAACCACACTGGAGCTTCCTGTCACTCAGAGGTCAGGAGGTTTCTACAACATATTATGAAAGACTAGGCTGGAAGAGAAAGGCATCAGGATGTTTTCTGACCAAAATGCTGATTCTTTTAAGAATTTTCAGGATTCGCTTGAGATGCTCTGAGTTCTTGTCAGGTTAAAACTTGGCAGAGGCAGTCAGAACAAGGAAGAGTTTGATGACTGGTTTCCTTGCTGAAGAGCAGATGCATGTAGACCACACTTTGTTCTTGAAGATCAGCTCCAGCCATTTGTCTATACTTTGAGGCTACCGTGCACAACCAGAAGTATCAATCAAGACCTGGATTTCCCCACAGAGAGATGAACATGGGATCCAGTGGCTGAGCCAGTTGTAGCAGGTTACACTGGGAAAAAAACCAGGCTTTTTCTGCTAGCAGAAGAAAATGGGAGACCCACTGGCTGGAAGCCAGAGAAACCTCAGACTAAAAATACTGTATAATACTTCAACGCATTCCTCCTCATCAAGTCTATATGCAGGGACTTAGTTAAACTGAAGGAGCAAACCTGATAGAGAAGCCAGGGTAAATTCTCCAGTTTTGTTTAGCCTCTTACATATTCTTATATAAGTCTGGATTATCTCAACGGTTCCTACTGATTGGAATATCCCAAATTAAAGCGTATTTTAGGAACAATTTCTTTCCATCACATCCGTATCACTGAAACTGCCCTCTTCTTTGAAGTAAGTTCTGTTCTGATGAACTCCTGATGACTTTCCGAGTCTCTCCAGTTACCTCTGTTATTTCAGTGTTGCTCCACAATTTACCATTTAAGTTTATATATAGAATCAAGTTTTTACACAGGCCTGTAAGGCCACTGAACTCACCACACTACTTTCAGTCTTAAAAAATGTTTGCATGTGTAAAAATGCAAAATCAGGACTTCTGTGTCATCTTCAGATTAATTCAATTGCATCTGAATTACTCTGTACAAATTATTACCATTCAGAGAAATTGTTAAGAAATAAAAGTCAGTGTCATTGTCATCCACCAGCCTTCGAAAGGTTCCTGTCAGTGTGTTACAGTCATTTATAATTAGTACTTTTCTCTGCTGCTCTTTACCAAATAAGTTATGATATTGTTATTTCACTCAAGCACATGATCAGTTTAGGATGCAGTGCAAGAAAGAGTTATGCAGGTAATTCAAAAAGTGCTGTTACTCTTCTATCATAAATGGTACTACAAAAATGGGGTTTGAGCTGCTCACTTCTGGCTTTCTGTGAATTCAACACACATGACTCTTTTAGTTTATATATATGATAGCCCAAACCAAAGCAACTCACTTTCAAACAGTGCCTATACCTAGTCCATTTAAGTGGTCCTACCTACTAGCTGTTCTATTTGACTCAGATTAATACAATTCCTCTAGAACTTCAAAGAAAAAAACACCTATTCCCCCAATCCCCTTGTAATCTACTCTGTAGACAGACTTATGTATTCAGAAAAAGAAGTTGAACAAGGTCGACAAGAGCCCACCTGTAACCTTTTCTGTCCAGCTCAAAAAGGCTTGAATTTGTAGTGAAGGTGCTTTTTTAGCATCAGGCATATTTAACAAACAGAAAGTTGAAAGTAAATGAAAATTTGGTTCAATTTGCTGAGAGCCTTTTTTTTTAACAGATTGGCATAGTTTGAAGGTTTCCTTGAAACCACTGTAAGAAAATTATGTGCAAAGAATGTAAGTATTTCTCAATACTTATATCTCTTTAAACTTTATACTAACAAAAGAAAATACTAAAAAACTTTTAAGAAAATAAACTGTATTTTAAACCACTGGGACTGCTGAATAACAAGTTCTTCACTGTCACGTCATGAACAAAGCACATAAGAGTGAGGATAATAATGAATAAACATCACAGATGTTCAAATGTAACAGTAAATCACTATTATCAAGCACTAAGAAACCAACGTTGTTATGACAGGCTTAACTCTGATCCAGGAATTTATACGAGAAGAAAACATAGGCCATATTATGTATTTTCCTAACAGATACTTTGAAATGGAAAAGAAAATATTAGTTGACATTTGCACCTGCTGACAGCTGCATTTCAACAGAGCATTTATAACTGCATTTAAAACATCAGATTACAAAACTACAGGGAAGATATGGCCAAAATTAAGTTAAGCTTACAGTACAGTTTCAGGCATGCTGACCAGCACATACCATTTAAAGAAGTATAAATTAGAAGAAATGTTACAGTTATGGTACACCTGTATGGTTGGAACTAAGGAAATAACATTAATTATATTGTCAGTTCTTATGCTCTGCCTATCAATTATCTGTTTATTTGGATTCAACATAAATAATGGGCTTGCTGAACATTTAGGTCTGCAGTGACAGCTCGGTAAGTACTCTTTTCCTGCACACACTTTGTAGAAAGGCTCACAGCCCAATTTCTCCTACAGAAGAGATATCTGCTATTGACAAAAGTAGTCCTTCAAAATACTGACCCATGAAATTATATCAAGTGCATTGGCCATTCTGATCTGTTAGTGCTGAAGGTGAAGAACTGGAGGTAAAACACTGTTTTACGGGACAGAGCTCCCACATTTTGTTGTATGAAGTTTGGTGTAATGTCATGCAACAGCTTTTGGGGCAGAACCTTAAAAGAATAAACTCTTGGTTGGGCTAAACTTCGAGTGCCCTTGCTTAGGCTTTAGCTCCATTTGTTACAGCTGAAGCAACTTTACTCATACTCAGCACAAAGTACTTTGTGTATAAATGCACACTAAAAGTGATGCAACTTGCATCCTTTTAAAAGTATCTGTTGAAAAGGCAGATTGGCTCCAGCAAGTTTTAGAAAAATAGGCAGAATTGGTGCAGCCTGGTCTATTCTTGAGAAAAGCGTTACTCCTTTGTTTTAGTTCGAACTTCAAGGAAAATCTTGGGCTGAAACTATAGAGAGGCATCCAAAGAAGCAGAAAAATAGTATTTCCGTCCTACTTTGTGGCAGACTGTTGAAGAGCACCAGAGGTCCTGAGCTCTCTGCAAACACCCATGAATTGCAATGCAGTACATACCAGAGAATCATGTTCTGTGAAACAGGTCCATTTGAGGTCACTTAAAAAAAAAAAAAAGGAGGAGGGAAAAATCTTTCAGACACCATTTTTCCATGTAATCTCTGAAAAAGAGGCAAGGCTGAAAATAGTTGATTCAGATACATGGATATTTATACCAAATATTCACTTTTATCTGAGATGTCCTGGAACACAGAACAAAACAAGGCATGTAAGTTACCTCTTTTTCTCACTGAAGACTTCTTATCGACTTATTTACAAATGGTAATGTTAATAATATGCATACATAATAAGCTACACCTAGTCTTATAATCCCAACCACAGTTTGACAAGCAAAGCAAAATAAATTATTTTTTTAGCTAGTCCTCCTTCTTTGTAACTAAGTCTTTGAACTGGTACATTAGCATGCATATTCTTTTCTCTCAAACCACTTGATAATTTCTTTCACACCTGAGGTACACTATGATCATTAAGAAACATTCTGAAGATGCACAGCTGCACTGGTATCATTTTCGTCAATGCCTTTGAAAAATACTTCCATAATTTATCAGGGTTTTAAAAGACACAGGTTAAGAAAAGTATAATCAGTGGTGTTTCTGACTAGGATAACACAGCAGCCTTCTGAAGACGAGAAATGTGATGAGATCAACATACCTCACACAGACTGATAAATCATCATTCAGTGTGAAGAAGGGGTCTAGAGTATGACAGACTTTAAAAAAATGTTTAATAGATTTTTCCCCCTTTTTTTTTTTTTTGCCAGTCTTTACACTACATATTTTTATATCCCCTAGAATGATAATTTGGTCTTTCACTAAAAAGACAGACACACTGAGCAACAAATACCCTTTCAGTGCTGCTTTGTGATTTTTATGAGTGTAACCTGTGGAATGGTTCACATTAGCTCTGCATTATTAATGGAGTTGGATTATCACATTGCTTTTCGTTGTTATGGGTACTAATAACGTAAGTACACCGCTGTACCACACTGTTGTCTCTTCAGAGCCCTTCAGATCAGTTTTCTAACTCTCCTTTAAAATGCACGTTTCCAGC
The DNA here is from genome assembly GCF_020740725.1 of Corvus hawaiiensis. Classification (NCBI taxonomy): domain Eukaryota; kingdom Metazoa; phylum Chordata; class Aves; order Passeriformes; family Corvidae; genus Corvus; species Corvus hawaiiensis. Next base: position 26,346,755 of record NC_063217.1, read on the forward strand.
TTCTGGGACTTGAGCAGCTGCCCTGCTCCATCCCACGCGTGAGCCCGACCCCCCTCCCGAGCGCTGCAGCGGCAGGAGCCGGTGCCGTGCGGGAGGCCCCGCGCAGCGCACAGGTCCCGCCGCCGCGATGGGTGCCCCGCACCGCCAGCCGCGGTCCTGCCCCCTCTCCCCGCAGCCGCCGGCGGGGACGGGCGGAACCGCGCCGGGGAGCTCGATGCGCCGGGCCGCCCCCAGCATGGGAGGACTCGCTTTTCCCAGTACCGAGCCGAGCCTGGACTCACCAAGCCGCCCAGCGAACAAGTGGGATGCGGCTGAAGTTTTACTTTGCCGGTGCCGGCTCCCGCCGCAGCCGCCCGCGGGAGCCACAGCGGCAGCACCGACACGTTTTGTGGTTGAAGTTTGGCGGCGCGACACGCCGCCTCCCCTGCCCCTGCCCCTGCCCCCGCCCCCAGCCCGCCCGGAGCCCCCCAGCTCAGCCTGGGGCGCGATTCGCGGGTAGCCGGATCCCGGCGGGAGCAGGTGCGGGGTCCCCGCCGTACTCACCCGCTCCCCAGCCGCACGGTCAGCAGCAGCAGCAGCAGCCGGGCCCCGCGGCGGCGGATCCAGCGGGGCGCGGGGCCCCCCCATGCATCCATGAGCGTGAAGGCGCTCTCCCTTGCCCGAGTTTTCTCCGGAGAGGCTGGCGGATAGCGACCCTACCAATCCCACCACCCCCCGGCACACGGCAGGCAGAGGGAGCGGAGGGGAAGGGGAAAAAAAAAATAAAACACCCAAACAGGTAGAAACCCACTCTGCAAGGACCGAACAACTCGTCCAATAGGCTCATCAGGTTGCTTCATAAATTATCCTAAAAACTGCTGGGCGAATCAATCCCTAGCAGAGGTGGAGCCTCCTTTACTAGAAGGGAAACATGCTTGGGAGAAAGGGTGGCATTGATTTGGTATTTTTCTCCAAAGAGGGAAATGAAATAGACCATGTATATGTATATATATACATATACATACAAATATAAATAGGCAGAATATATAAAACGTTAAATGTATGTTTAAAGCTACACATAGGTATTTAAATATTTCTATTTTTGAAGCTACTCAGAGGGCGGCTCTCCGAGAGGCAGCCGGTCCGCCCTGCCAAGCGGAGACCCGCAGCCAGGAGCAGAAGCTCCGGGGGATGTGCACGGACACCCACGGGGACTGCGCGTCTCTAGGTCCGGCACGATCGAGATTTTGGGGAGGGCGGCCGCAGCCGCAGGGAAGGGGGCATCCGCCAGCCCCTCATTCGTCCCCAGGAGAGGGAGCACACCCCTCCAGCCGCAGTCCCTGAAGCCGTGCTGGAGGCAGGCGGCATGCTGGACCGCAAGGGCAGCCGCGGGAATTCCGCGCCCCCGAGACGCGAGCGGCGCAGGCTCGGCGGCTGCAGGCGGCTCTGCGCGGCCGCGGAGCGCCCCGGGGGGGACGGGCGGGAAGCGGACGATGCGCGGTGCTGCGCTGTGAAATGCGCCAGGGCATGCAAAACGCAAGGGTATGGGGGTTTTTTCTTCTTTTTTTTTCCTTCTTGTCTCCTCTCGGCTGCTTCCTCCTCCTGTCTCTCTCAGGACACGTAGGCGGGAAAGTAGCCAGACATCCCCCCCCCCCCAGCAACCTTGCACACACACCCCGAACCTGAGGCAGGAGAAGCACCGCGGCGGACGAGGACACCAGCGGTTCCGTGCTCGCAGCTTTTGACTGGCCGTGGGGACGGGCGGGCACGTCCCGGCGGGACCAGCGCTTAGATAAACGCGTATTTCTTCTCTCGGCTTCAGGCTGTCACCAACCCAAATCCCTGGCCCCGGAGATGCCCTCGCTCGCAGCTCTCCATAGGGCACTTATGGAGTAACCTGTGCACCGAGTTCTCGGTGTAAGGAGCAAACCGTTTTACAGTCATCATCATCATCATCTTCCTTTGAGTCAAGTTGTCACTGCACAGAAATGTAAATAATCCCCCATCCAGTGGTTATTCCGATGAAAGGCAGTGTTTTGTCTTCTTTACACATCATCATCTGGTTATTATTTTATATACGCAGCTTACAGCTGCTTTAATGGTTAAAGAAACTCACCATGCTTCAGAGAGCTGCAGTACATTAAGTGGAAATTCAACGACTTGAAAATTAATAGCCAGTCCTGGGGGTACTGGCGGACGGTAAAGGCACATATTATTGCATGACCTGAGGTCTCTTTACTGGTGGATTAACACAGCAGGCAGCATCCTAGCATGATGGCAAAGGCATGAGCTCAGAGGAGAGCATATGCATGTATTACAGAATAAGTGCAGAAGCAGCTCCTCTGCTGCAGCTGGTGGCACTAGCTCCAAGAAGCAGGATTGCTGTCCCCCTCAGCAAGGCAATAAGCACAGCCCACTCCCAAGTCCCTTACTCTCTGGGAAGTCCTTCTGCCCTGAAAATGGCCATTATCCTTAGGTTTATTATAAATCGATCTGTCAAATTGGCTGCATTTTGCAAAATATGCAATGAATGCTTATGTCTTTGCATTCTGATGTTTATGGAATCATTAAAGCTCTTTACCAGTCTATAAAATTCCAGCCTGTCACTAAAAGATATGCAGTTAAAGTGACTGCTGTGAAAATTTGACATAAGAAGTTTAAACATACTTACAGGATTCCAAGACATCTTCTTTCTACATGAACAGTTTGGAGCATCTATTTAAAACCTTAATTTCACCCCTGTGTAGATCCAGCAGCTTGCTAGCTGTGAAAGAGGTGGAAGATTACAGCTGAAATAACATGTAGCATGAACAGTGAGAAAATGGAATTTTTCACTTGTTTTCAGGGTTTAAAACACTAAGGCGCATAAAAGTACTATTAAAAAAAATTATAATAAAAGCAGCGCCAATGATATTTCTCAAATGACACAAGACTAAGGATGACATCCTGCCAAGCTGGTTTCAGATAGACCCAAATCTGATTTTTTCTTGTACTTTACTGTAAACAATAGAAATCCATCCCTCTAATAAGTAGAGAAGAAAATTTTCCACGAATAAGTAAAATTCTAGATGAGAAATAGCTCTAAAAGTTTTGAAAAGCAAACAGGAAACAGAAAATAACAAAAAATCTTTCACCATCTGGAGAAAACATGAAGAAAAAGAAATCAACTCAGATTTCCTGTATTCCTAAGGAAAATAAAAGAAGTGATAAATTCACACTAGTTGAGTGTCAAAAGAAGGACACGATACAGGATAATACACTAAAAGACAGTGAGTTAGTTACTAAAGCCTGTAGATATTTCTCATCTACTTGGTACTGGCACAGCTAGCCTAATAACTGTATTTAAATTCTCAGTTAAAAACACCTTCTGATGCTGGAAGTAAGAGGGCAATCTTTAAAAAAAACAGCACAGAGGTGAAGAAAGGAGTAAATTGTGTCACTTCAAACCTGCTAGGCATCATTTCAGAAACAGCAAATTGACCAAAGTTAAGCAAAACTGTAGGATTCACATCACTATTAATACTAAGAAGGAACAAACCAGAATGGCTTTTGCAAAGGAAAACCACTGTCTCTATCTTCTTCAGTCATATTTAATGAGTCTATCAATAGAAGAACAGAGCTTCCTAAGTCACTGTCCTTCAAAACCATTTTCAGTCTGGCAGTTATTTGCTAAAGAAGCTACATAATTCTGGGGTCAGTAGGAAAGTAAGACCATCTTTCAGAAACTGCTTGAGACTACCGTTGGCAATTAACTTTCCATGTTAAAAAGTTGAGTACTTACACATCTGCTCTTGAGACCATTTTATTTAATGGATTACTCACTGAACTAATGGTTTCAAAGAAATACAAAAATTTACAGATGAAAGTTTCAGATTGGTTAAGCCTATAGAACAAAAAAAAAGTGAATATATTGTTAAATCATCACAGTGTAGAATATCAATTGTAAAATGGGAAGTGATGACATGCTGACAAATGAAAAAAAAGAAAAATAATTCATGGGTTGAATTTGGTACAGATTTTAAGTACCTAAATGTAAAATCACATCTCAGCTGTAACATCACATCTGCTGCTGCCTAGTAGTGGAAAATCCAAAGACATATATTCAGACTTAACTGAAATTTCTCCAGGACTTTAGAGGAATACCCATACAAACAACAGGAGGAGCACTAATTTGAGCACCTCAGCACCTAAATGCTGCCCAAGCTCACTGAAGAACTTTCTCTACTCTTCAGATTTAAGGAGTGCAAGTAACAAGATAATCCAATGTAAAAGACCTCTAAAACACAGCCAGACCAGATCACCAGTTCCCTAATTTCTTAAAAGTGTAATTATTAATTTGGATTCCATAGTAATACACCTAACTTCATGCACTATAAAAGGAGCAAAGGCACTTAGCTCAAGCTCTTGATTTCCAGTCTGGAAGACACCTATTCAACCTCAAGGTATCTACAATATGTGATTTGTCTAAAAGGACATGAGAAAGAATTTTCATGCTTAAAGCTGAAGTCCAAACAGAAGGAGGAGGAAAAAGTCCACCACTTTAATATATAAACAGCAATATCATTATTTTTCACCTGGGAGACTTCACACTTTGTATAGAAGAGCATTTTGATTCTTCACTATTCAATTGTTGAAGACCAGAGAGGAACTTAAAAACAGTCATATGTCATTTTACATAGCTGACATCCACCTTCTGCTGTATTTCTCTTGGATATAGCTACTTCCCTGACAGGAACATGTGAGACTTGATGCCATATTTGTATGGCTGCATACCATTTTGAGTGCATAAGAGCTTTGAAAACCTAGGCTTAGTGGATGGCCCATCTTCATTCACTGTGCTTGAGGGAACTTGATGGCTCTCACATGGTTCTGTAAGGATCACTTACCCTGCTGAGAGCAAAGTTATTCAGTGTGTGGAGACAGAAGAAAAAATTATTATTGTGTTCTGTCTTCCACCAAAAAAAGCATATAGAACAGCAAGCAAGAGATCAAGGACCATTGCAGTCATGTCTTCAAAAGGATAGATTTACATAACAATATTTTGATGAAATTGCATTTGTAGACCTTAACTGTGGATTCAGAAAACAATTCCTTGTGTGCACCTCACACCTTAGATTATTAGAATCAGAGAATACTTCAGGTTGGAAGAGACCTTTGAAGATCATCTAGTCCAATCCCCCTGTCATGGTCAGGGACATCCTCAAAAAGTACACACATGACATTTGTGTGCTTGCATTTGAGAAAGCACAAACATAAGATCACAGTCACATGCATGGTATTTAAAACCTGCAACCCAAATGAAAACAGTTCCATTCTTCTTAGGGAAGTTCAGAAAAAGTGGTTTTAAATATGCATCATCATGGTTAATCCTACCTGAATATTTACTATAAATCAAAAAAATATCTTAAACAGGATAGTAGCCTAGTGTTACAATAAATGTGAAAAACATCTCAAGAATAAAGAAAACAAATGCAAACATTTTGGTACTGGCCTTTTTAAAAGAGGCCTTTAAATCTGAGGATGGTGGATATCTGCAGGAGGAGAACAGAAAGATGCAGAAATGGAACTTCAGTGCAGCTTTCATATTGTGATTTGAACCACAAAATAATTGCTTTCAGTGAAACAGTCAACATCTTAATAGGAAATTTAACTGCTCACTTACGTTACTCATTAAAATGATTACTAACAGTACATCTTCAGCTGCACTTAAAAATTAAGCAAGAGAAGTAATCTCAAGTAGAGAAAAACTGATGAAGAAAGAGGACTGCACCTATCTTTGCATCCAGGGAAAGGGGAAGTGTTACAGCATATAAGATGATATTCCTTTACATTTAGCATGTTACACTTCCTCTCCTTTTAAGTAATGATGAAATGAAAAGCAAGTTCAAGTGTAGACACATCTGTGGTAACTAGGCTGGGGTGCTTAGGTACAGAAAGATAACTTCAAATCACAAACATTTGCTTGGTATTAATATTGTCACTGCCTTTCACTATACCTTCAAGTATTTTCAACACGAGCCAGCAAACAGCAAATAAATACATTTGGATCTTTCCTGTTTTACAAGACATAAGTCCACAATCCCTAACTCTTCTTTACCCTAAGAGCGCAATATTATCTTTGCTTCTCCCTCACCTATCAGACAACTTCCCAGTAAACAGACTAGGACCCTGGATTTCTCAGGAGCCTGGATTTACCATCTGTCAAGACACACCTTCGAAGTCAACAGGTTTTGATAGGGAATATGGTGACCAGTGAGAAGAGGGGTACTTCCAAGTGGAGGGCCCATGTATGCGGTAGAAAATGCAAGGAGTCTTACAGGGGACTTGGACATCAAGATGCACTCAATTTCATTTAGGAAGTTAAATTCAGCTTGGATTACCCCAAAGTCATGTGCAGCAGGTGAGCACTATTCAAACTCTTCTCCAGTCTGTGCTCTATTTTCCCAGTCAAGGAAGTGACACAGTTCAACCCAGTGAACCCCACTGGCACAAATGTACAAGGAGTACATGGTACACATTGGCACCTCAGTGCAAATGAGGTGTGTTCAATTCACAGGTGGGCCTTGAAGTACATGATGATTGCAGCGGATGTGCTTACCAGGACTGCTAGAATATGCTGTGCTCCAGCACCAGTGGGTCTTCCATCTATGGAACTAGATTGGCACTAGTCTAAAGTAAATCCCCTCCAAACCACACTTACTGTGGGTGCTGCCTTCTGAGTACCAATGGATTGTCTCTGAAGATCTGCTTCTGTTTCACCCCAGTATCTGCCAATGTAGCCAAAGCCACAGCAAATTATTAGAGGACTAGGACCCTGGCATGAATCATGGCAAATCAGCATGCCAATGTATGTTTGATGTATGTTCACCCATATTTTGAAATCCAATAGCAAAGAAATCTTTTCGTTTTGCTGGTTCCTCTTATCTCCAGCTAAGATGAAAATTCCCTTCAAGTGGTTAAGGATAAGAATAATTTCACAGCTTATAGGATGCTCTCAGGAGAATACTATTTGATTATCTGTCTGGTCTTATTTTTTTAGAGGCTAACAGGGCAGCTGTTCTACCTGACTACTGTGAGCACTTACTGTTCCAGCCAGATCAGGAGGACAAAGACATGTGAAAATGAAAAATAATGGGGCAGGCAAAGACTGTGGTCTGTACTTTTTCCGGTTTCAAAAAGATTTGGTTGATACTTGGCTCAGCCTTTGTTGAAAGTTGAAAGTGGCTTTTCAGTACACCCTATCCTGAGCAATCCTCCTTAGAGTATAAGAAGTTTTTTAATCTGCAAAGCACAAGAGATAAAAAGGTCTCTTCATAAGGCTGGTCTGTCTGATAATTGGAAAACATTTTCTCCAGAATGACAATTTAAACTCTTGGTAACAGTATCCCATAGCAAATCTAAAGGAAGGGTGAAATAATTCTATCCAGAACATTAACACTCTCTCTGCAATATATTATGTCACTTGCTGCACTTCTACAATTGCCATTAATTGACCTCTAGGTCTCTCAATTGGAACAAAAGTCTCAGATATGTAGAGATTGCTTTTTTGTATATTAGACTTTATTTTGCTGCCTTTTACATTCTCTAAAATTGCACTAAATTTATCCTTTTGCATCTCCATTTTTCTTAAGGTTCCTTTTCCATCTTCCAATTATTGGTTACTATGCTACACTTTGCAAAACAAATCTTTAATAACCAAATGGAATATGTCACAATCATAAGTATCTCCTGTGTTTCCTAGAAAAATAAGCAGAGATCTGGCTGAGCTTCAAATTATTTTAATTGCTGTTGGATATTCACTACATAATCAAACAGAAGTGTTCTACAATATACCTTGGTGTAAACTCAGCTGTCAGGTCAATAGATTTATTTACAGTTGTAGGATTGGGTCAAAATACTTCATGTAAACCAGCATTGCTTCCTAGTTTAATTATTGAGAAAAAAATTAGTCTATTATGACAGGTCCTCACTAGATTGTGTAAGGAAAATACTGTTGATTATCAAAAATCATTTGTGGATCATATCAAACATTTCAAAATTTAGCAGCATTGAGATAGCATGGAGGTTAAAGAATATATTCATATTCCACTGTGTCATAATGCAGAAGTCTGCCAATATTTTAAATACATATTTCATGGTATGTTTTCAAAACTACTTCATTGCATCATCAGCATGAAAGTGCTTTGATTTTTATATTTTTTAAACTTGTCCCAGAGAAGAATAATTTTCCCTCTTAAACAACAGCAGAGAATAGGACTAGAAGATCCTTAGTCTTAGGTCTGTTGCTCCTAGACAAACTCATTTTTCTCTGGTTGTCTTTAATCACAGCTTGCATATTCTATCATTTGCATATGATGAAAATTCATCATTCTAGCATGACAAAAAAAATGTTGCTGTGCAGAGATAATTCTAGTGCATAACAGGGAAATCAACTGTTTTTGAAAGTAGATGAATTATCTTATGGTTTATCATATGCTCTCAGGAAGGCCATTATCAGTTATGATTATCAATAACAATTCACCCTTTTGACTGGAGACTGATGAAACAGTTGCTTTGGTTTGCACCATTGATGACTAGTCTTAAGAATGATCCTTCTCTGGAGTAAATCAACCATTCTCTTGAAAGTATCTCCTAAAATAATACCACTGACAATATAGGTGATAACTTAAATTATCTTCTGCTTCAGCTGTGTTGCAAATGATACTCTGTATGTCAGAGTCTTTGATTTCCCTAATAGCTGTTAAAAGCATTGCATGTTTTTATGAAGCTTCACCTCAGTTATCACACTGTATTAGCCATGTAAAACAGCTTTATTTAGTCTGAAAAAAGTCATTATAATTTAATCTGATTTAATAAAATAAACTGTAATTTAATTTTCTCATCTGTTTTGTTTCATATCTCCTTTACTTTAAAATATATCTTCTAAACTACTAATCTTTTTTTTTCCATAAATGCTCATTAGCTCCCGGCAAAACATTGTCCACCTACAGACTCACCTTTCCTTTTTTAGGAAGTATTGCAAAGGCTGCAGTATGTTAACAGCTGCCAGTCTCAGTGTGCCACAGGCTCATGACAGGTGTTGAGCAGAAGCTGCCATTTGTGCAGTTTGACAGTGTCCCATAGCTGAGGAATTTTCATAATCTATCATCCATATAACTTTATCATAGCGTGCAGTTTTGGGCACCACGATACAAAAAAGACATAAGGCTATTACAGATCATCAAGACATGGCCATGAAGATGATGACGGGTTTGGAGGGGAAGTTGTATGAGGAGCAGCTGAGGGCACTCAGTCTGGAGAAGAGGAGACTGAGAAGAGACCTCATTGCAGTCTATAACATCTTCACAAGGGGAAGTGGAGGGGCAGACACTGATCTCTTCTTTCTGGTGACCAGTGACAGGACCCAAGAGAATGGCATGAAGCTGAGTCAGGGGAGAATTAGGTTAGATAACAGGAAAAGGTTCTTCACCTTTTCTCTTCCAGAGAGTGGTTGGACACTAGAAGAGGCTCCCTAGGGAAGTGGTCACAGCACCAGCCTGACAGAGCTCAGGAAGTGCTTGGACAACACTCTCAGGCACCTGGTGTGACTTTTGGGGATGTACTCTGCAGGGCCAGGAGTTGGACTCGATGATCCTTGTGGGTCCCTTCCAACTCATAATATTCTATGACAAATCCTGCTTCCTTCCAGATCAATACCAGGGCCTGGATGCCTATTTACAGCAGAGTTTGCAGCTCTTCCTGCATCACACTGTTTCTGCTATGAAAAGATTCTTTTCAGAGGACTATACCCCTACTTCCATTTTTCCGACTTGAATCTTTTTCACCCCAGACATTTTTCAAAGTAGCCACTGTAGTATCAGAGACTTTGTGTAATTTCTTAAACTACCTTATTAAGTTTCTGAGCTCGTTGCACACTGTCCACTTAGTCAAAAGAGTAGGGTTTGAGTGAAAAATCTTATGAAAACACAGAAAAAGACAGGAAGATATAAAGACAGTCACTCTTTTCAGTGTCAGGGCTCTGCAGAGCCTTGTGTCCATCAGGAACCTTGCTTGGCTTTGCTCATTCCACAAATTGTTTCCAGTGGATTGTTACGCTGTCATCTGATAAAGTCCTGCCTCCAAGTTTTGACATTTGTAGCCTGCTTGTGAGCATTACCTGAAGTCCAGCTGTGCTCTCAGGAGATCATGGCAAGAATGGGATCTTTTGCTCAGCTTTGTTGTAGCTCCACATGCTGGGTAGATAACAAAATAAGATCTGCCCCTTGTAATAAATGTTTGTTGCTTAGGAATGGTATTCTCCAATTCAGTATTCTCACTAAATCCACATACTGCTTCCCCTCCCACTCCCCTCATGGGCTGAGAAAAGAACTGGAAACAGCAATGAGATGAGAAAGCAAACAGTAACAGTAGTAAGAATAACAATATAGGAAAAATAAATGGTTTGCATGAAAGTGCCCAACAATAAACAAATACCAGACCACTCCATCATGACACTGCTTACTCAACCAAGAGAATCCCATTCCCAGCCAACAATGAGGTGAGGTGGTGTCAAATAACATCTGGGCCCTGGCCACACCCCCTCCCGGCTACAGCAAAAAATTAACCCTGTCCTGGCCAGAACCAAGACAAATGTAGCACCAATGGAAAAGACACACTCGTTATCTCTTGGCTTTGGGTCACAGTCACATTGTGCCAAGCAGTAGCCCCAGTGTAAGCCCAGACAAAGTGAATCATAAATGTACAAAAACCAGGGATTGCCAGAGCCTGCTGCAAATGCAAAAAAATTGAATAGCAGTGGTGTGGTCCCCAGAACACTTTTGTAATGGTGAGTAAACACTAATTGTCTTTAAGAAGGAAAGCAGCTTGCATTTTCAGGATGATGGAGACTTTTGCTAGGAGCAAATATTCTGGCTGGAACCTCATGTGAATTTGTTAGAAAGGAGCACCTATTTTTTGTTTGGACTTAGAATAAGCTGCTTATTCACAAACATACAAGTCTTCAACACTTGTCACAACTTGTGACTTAACACACTGCATCTGTTGAGGACAGATGAGTTAATAATCCTATTCAAGCCATTGATGATTAAGAATGTATTGAAAATAAATCCAAAGATTAAATTGCATCTAAATAGAGTTTGGATAACATAAAAAGGCAGGATATGTTACTAGGTCATTCTTCAGACTGAAGGACTGCCATCTCACACCAGCAGAAATGACTCCTTGTTACCCTTACTCTGACATCAACTAAGTAGGTGACCACTGTTAAAAAGCTTGATGTTGTGTAACTACATTGCACTTCCTGATTTGCAATTATGCATTTTTCCAGTCACTATAAAAATATTTCAATTTTTTTTCTGCATTTAATCTGTAAAAACACAGATATTTATAATGTCACTGATATTTTGATAGTTAAACACTTGGGAACTAAACAGCTAGGATAGCAATTTTAGCAACTGATTAGATAAATGTGACATACAATTGATTAGACATTGTCCTGAAGTACCTCGGTTAAGAGATTTATTTCCCAGAATCCCTGTGTAGTCCATGAAGATGAAGGTACCTATCTTTTGGAAGGTTCCATTTCTCTTCTCAACTTCATAGAGAGCATACAGTTTATCTGTGTGCCTAGTGCTTCCCTCCCATTTCTTTAGATATGTTTTGCTGTAGCTGGGACTACTGGTAATTACTCTTTCTGACAAATTACTGGTGTTCACTTAATTCCTGGAAGCTCAATACGGTCCGAGTCTCCCTTCTACCTTATGCCCCACTGTACAACCTCTTGTACTCTTCGCTCTGCAGTACAGCCGTGTACGTGCCGTGTGATCGTGCTCAAGATTATCTCTTCCATAACCTTCTCTGACACCAACATTAGACTGACAGGCCTGTTCTTCCCCAGATCCTCCTTCTGACTCTTCCTGTAGATTGGCGTCACATGGGCAAACCTCCAGTTGTCTGGGACCTCTCGAGCTAACTAGGACTGATGAAAAATGATGGAGTGGCTTGGTGAGCTCTTCCACCAGTGCCCTTAGTACCCACAGGTGAATTCCAAGTGGCCCCATAGATTTGTGAGTGTCTGAGTAGAACAGGTCACTAACTACTTCCTCCTGGGTTGTAGGACATCCTTGTCCCTGTATACCAACTCCGAAGGCTGGTTGTCCTGAGGATAACTGGCCTTTCTGTGAAAGACTGAGGTAAAGAAGGCATTAAGTACCTCATCCTTGATGACAAGTATGGAGTCCCTAAGTACTTTATGCCTTTTCCTCATCCGTGGTGACAATGTTTCCCCCCATATCCAATAAAAGATGGAGATTTTCCTTTTCCCTTCTTTCGTTGTTAATATACTTATAAAACCACTTTTTATTATCTTTCACAGCAGTAGCAAGATTGAGTTCTAGCTGAGTTTTCGCCTTTATAATTTTCTCTCTACATGATCTAGCAACACCCTTGTACTCTTCCTGAATTGCCTGCCCCTTCTTCCAAAGGTCATAAACCCTTTTTTTTTTCCCCCTGAGTTCTGGCCAAAGCGCTCTGTTCAACCATCCCAGTCTTCTTCCATGATGGTTTGTCTTTTAGCACATAGGGACAGCCTGCTCCTGCATCTTTAAGATTTGCCTTTTAAAGTATCTCCCACCTTCCTGGACTCCTTTGTTATTAAGGTCTGTTTCCCAAGGGTCTCTCTGAACCACTGTCCTGAACAGGCGAATGACCCACCTGTGGATGTCCAATGTAGAGGTTTTGCTGACCACTTTCCTTACTTCACCTAGATTGAGAACTCTGTCATTTCATGGTCACTGAATCCAGTACAGCCTCCAACCACCACATGTCCCACCAGCCCTTCTCTGCTTGCAAACACCAGGTCTAATGGGATCCCACCCCTGGTAGGCTTGCTCACCAGCTGTGTCAGGAAATTATCTTCCACACACTCCAGGAACTTCCTAGACTGCGTCCTCTCCTCTGTGTTGAGTTTCCAGAAGACATCCAGCACGTTAACATCTCCCACAGGAACAAGGACTAGCAATTGTGAAACATCAGCCAGCCACTTATACAATACTTCACCTGCCTCTTCACCCTGGTAGTTTATAACAGGCTCCCACCAGGACATCTGCCTTGTTAGATGTCCTCTGATTCTTTCCCATAAACACTCAACTCTATTATCACCATCATTAAAATAGTAGACAATTAAAATACTTCCTAACATACAAGGCCCCCCACCAGCTCTGCTTCCTTGCCCGTTCCTTCTGAAGAGCATGTAGCCATCCGTTGCAGCACTTCAGTCATGCGAGTTTTCCATTTTAATTCTTCATCTTTGGCTACAAAAGCATTTATAGCCCTCATATCTCTAAATAATGGTGACTTTCCAATAACTTCTAGTCTTGTTTTAAATTTCGCATTTCTGCTTTTGTGTGGGATCTCAAACTATTGCTCAGGCTTGCAGGCCTGGAATATTATGTTGAATGTAGACTCTTCATCCTTATCCCCATATAGCTCTACCATGCAGGATAGCATAAACACATCTGTTGTATCAATTTATGTCTTCTTGGAGGGAAACAAATGTAAGATGGTATATTAGAGCAGCTGAAATAGCTGGAGAAAGCATACGAGCTTGCAAGTACACGGTGTCTTCACCAAGTCTGAAAAAACGGAGAAAAATTCCAAGCAAAGCAGAGATTAAGTGCAGTTGCTTTGGATTTACCATGGTTGCATTTGTCAAACAGACAAGTTGAAAGCAAAGAGCACTTAGCACTTGTTCAACAAAGAAATACAGGAGATAGATGAGGTAGGTTGGTTTAATGATCAATTTGCAATGTGGTTCTCAATCAGAATTTTAGGTTTGAATAGCTCCCTATATAGCTCTTTCTTCTAATATAGCCAGTCCACAGTTTTCAGTAAAGAATTCCAAATCATATTTTAAGTATGTAACAGTCAAAATGTCTGATCTGGAATGGGAGAGGGCTTGGTAATCAACGTACTGGTCTGCCCTCATTCTGTTACCAACCTGCTTAAGGTGGAGTATATACCTATGCAAAATATAAATGGATTTTAAACAACTGTTGTTTGTGACCAGAATTAAATTATGGTTGTAGTAACAACAAGGTGGAATCAATGAGTTAGAAATAGCATCCCTACCAATGAATTTTTCACATGCAATGCACTCAAACAGAATTACTCCACAGTTAATCCTACACAGCTTTTGACAATGTGCAAAGTGCACTAAGGATTTGAGTTCAACTGTTCAAATCTACCCTTAGATCTAGAAGCTACTAACTCATACTGACAAGTTATAAACACCGAAAGTAACACACTATAAACTTTTTAAAATAGCTGCTCCATTTCTAGTGACTGAAATCCCTCCTCTGGTAAAGTAATTCCAGTAACAGTGATACTGCCATAACTAATAGTATGTAATATTATATTAATAACATGTAGTTACTGAAACTTCTCAGTATACAAATAGATGTGCCTGTAGAGCATTCATTTTTGCGGCATGAACCCTTGAGTTACCCTTGAATGAGACTGTGTGCTTGACTGGATTGTGCTAATATGCTGCTATATTCCTGGCAAAGAACCAGCTCCAGGCTTTTGAAGAAAAACAGTGGTCTCCAAAAATTCAAGCATAAGATGCAGAATGGGCCTTAAAAGTGCAAGAGCAGGATCGCATCAGAGCCCTTAGGGCCGCAGACCAGGGTAGTACTGGATATACAGGTAACAAAGACAGCAAAAGTCAAGTATCTAACACATGGAAAACACACTATATATACTAAAACCCAATGATAACAAACAATTTGCAGACCACCAAAGAAAGAGCAAATAATTTTGTTAGTAAACCCATAAATATAACACCAAGTGAAACCAGAAATGATGAGGAGGAAGTCCTACTATAACCACCATTTTCCTGTCAGTGAAGTATCTCAGATGCTGGATCCAAACTACAACTACACTCCCCTATTATATTCTGCTTAACGGTAACTCCATCAGTCTACTGACCCAGAATAATAGAGGTGTGTGTAGAAGAGACTAGGAAATCTGTGTTCAACCATTGTAGGATAAATGAGAAATTGTTGTAATTAGATAATTTCAAGTGTATGTGCTAGCATTATTGTAGCTAGATTAGTAATAAAATTTTGATTTCTAATACTTTAATTGGACTAATAATAAACTCCCGAGTTCGCATGACGTGTGTTTCATTAGCCCCCATGCACTGCACAAAGCATTTGGTCTGCTACCTTACCCTTAATTGTAATTTGAATGCACTGCTCCTTCAAGTTATGTAGCGTATCTCATGTATTATTTATTCTTCTTTACATATTGATCCAATGTAATGATAGACAAATTGTTAGGATAGCTTTTCTTTTAACAAAAGGCTGTGCATATATGAAGGCCTGGTGAGCAGGTATGTTTCATCACTTTTGATGCCATGACAATCAAAATTAGAATAGTGGCAGTTCTGCCACAGGCTGTCCTAACACTCCGACGCTCTGGAAACAAGCAGGGATAGCAAAGGCTAAAGGCACAAGCTACAGCAAGGGAGGAGCACAAGCCTTTACAGCACTAGCTAGCTGCCATCGCCAAGTGGTGCTTCCTAAGCTGCACGAGTCAGAAGGCCTGTGTCACCCACAAAGAAGTTACCTGTACCCTCAGTTCACTCATATAGACACTGTTTGACTTCCTGTCCATCTCTGAAATGCCTGCATGCTCTGGTTGCTACAAATGCAGATGAAGAGGTAATCCCATCTTGGTGCAAGTCTGGCTAGAGGGTTTGTCTTTTCCACTCACAGTTCCTCTTCCAATGTTCCTGTAAAGCACCTGAGATCAAACTCTTCCCTTTGCACAGAAAGTTCTATTTCCTCCTGTCTACAGAAGACTTCTACCTAAAATTACAACATTTCTGAGACTTTACTGGGAGGAAATCACACCAAAAAAAGTTCCTTATATCTTTGATATTTGTTTGAGTATAATTATTATTTTTCACTAGTAGAAGCATACCACATGAAACAAGGGTTTATAAGTTAGTGATAAATGCTCATGAAATGAACTTCTGGAATCCCTTATAAAAATCATGGCCAGTCAGACCAAGACACAGTTACAGAAGAACAACAAACTACTTTGTATACCAAACTACTTTTTAAAATAATATATAGCAGCCCCTTGAACACATAACCCTTGCAAAAGTCCTTTCCAGAGAATCCATGTCTTTTTACGTCCCTAATGTGTCTGATTCCTTTACAGAGTTCTTAAATAATCTGCATCTTAACATAAATCAATAATCTTTAAGGAGAATATCTTCAGGAAATTCCCTTTAAAAGGAATAATACAGTAGCTTGTGATTAAATATTGCAAATTATCAATGTGTTTGCTTGTTACTTTCCCCATTCTGAATTGCCTAAACATAATTTTTAATTTGTTTTCCCTGTATCTACTTTGTAGAAATTCTTTCCACTTCAAAATACTGTTTTAGTCGTAAATCATAAAAGACCTATAAAAGCTGTCTTTAAGTGGTGTCCTGACATCCCTTAGGGACCGTCCAGCATTCAGCAGATTAAAGTGGTAGTTCTTCAAGACTGAAATGACATCTAAGTGTGAAAAGTACTTTTCAGAAAAAGTATCCTCTTGGATACTATAGTAGACAAACAAGTCTTTTAAAAGACAGCTCTTGCAGAGCAAAGTCACTGCCTGGGTATTAATATATGTCTCAAGTATTTTTTCACACCCTAAATGAAAGTGTCTGGGATAAAAAAAGCTGCCTGTGCTCCCTCATTGTTTACAGTACGCAGCACTGAGCTTAGCTAATGCTTAGTCATCTCCCAGCTCTACCTGTTGCTATGTAAAGGCCTCTCTAATGGAAAACAAACCATTCACACTTAAAACTAATTGCAAAGTTACCAGCTGGGCTTTAAACAGGGCATCTTGGAGATGCTGTGGTGACTGGATATTGTGCAGCAGCTCTAACATTCTGACAAAATAATTACCTGTTTACAGACAACGAGCTAGAAATGTTCTTTTGCCAATAAACATAAAATGCTCACACCAATGAAAACACAACTAAAATTCAAATAAGTAGTGTAGGTAAATTTACTAGCAATACAAACCTGTAACAGAACTTAGGAATTATATTTGTGACACAATACCCCAGCAATTACCCTTCCATGGCTGCAGTAAAAGCAGCAGGGCACTGCAGGCTCCTAGGAGGTTCATAATGTTGGAGGGAAGAGCTTCTTGGTTTAACAAAAGCTTCATAAATCTCAAAATCAAACTTACGAAGAGGTATCTGAGGGAACGAGACTTTGAGGTTGACCTTTCTTTGCTGTTATTCCTAGAGAAGGAAATGATGGAACCATTTCAGTCTTCCTGCTCAGACAAGAAAGTACAGATGTGTTCTTTGTGCATGCAAAGTAAGTGGGAAGCATTCTTGTGGGGCAAGTTAAAGGGCAAACAAGATAAAATTATTTTTCATGCAATTCATAGTAACTGAACTGGGAATGGAAATACTGAAGGAAAGGAAATTGTAAAACTCTGAGCGGTATTTTATCAAGAGCTACAATGTGATCTGCTTTAAGAGAATTCCCTGGAGATCAGTTTAATATGCAAGAATTAATATACGCTCTCACACAGCATTTCAGTAATAATTTGAGACACCATGCAAGTTGGAAGAGGTAGAAAATATCTTAAATAAATTTGAGTTAAATATCCCTTATAAAAATGTTGTGAGTTTACTGAGCCAACAAGCTCGTTTAGGGATATTTAGCACTTGTTACAATTCTAATTTTCTCCCACATTATTCCAATACTTAAGCAATCCCAATCACTTCTCAGTGGAAAAAAAACAGCACGCTACTTTGCCAAAATACACCAGGTAAAGTGATTGCTTACATCTGATGCATCTAGAGGGAATTTTATTCCCAAAAGTGCTTCTAAGGCACCTGGCTATCTTATAAACACAACAAATGTACTCCATCATTTTCATTATAGAGTACTAATGTGGGATTTTCTGGGAGTTAATAAAGGTTTGAATTGTCTCTAGGCCCTTTCTGAGCAAATTTTTCGTTTCTGTAGAAAGAAACATCTAATGATATGGATCCTCTGCTTGACTTAAATGCGTGTTTTCTTTGATGTCTTGATAAGTTCTCCCACTGTCTCCAGCAAACTTACTGTAATTCTCCACCATGGATTTTTGGAATAACTTTCATTGCTGCTATTTCATCTTACACAAGCCCTCTCTTCTGCTGCAGAAGGATGGGTCCTAATCTGCATCCTGTCCTGCGCAGTCTTAAGTCAGTTTGTAAGGGAAAAAGAGAAGACAGCAAACACCCTGGCAGCTGGCAGTTCCCTCCCTGCCCTTGCTACCCTGCAGGAGCAGGAGGCTCACTGTGCTGTTTGCACCACCTGCAGCTCCAAAAACCTCTGAGCATCCCCTCCCTGAGCCAGAGGCTGAGCCAGCCTACAGGAACAAGGCAGAATTTCTCAGATGATTCAGAAAAGCTAAGGAAAGGATTATGGCTTTACATATATTATAAATGCTTATGCCTTCATACCTTCAAACCATCTGCAGAGGGTATTATGTAGCTGAGGTTTGCCTGTTATTTTGCCTGACTTCTCTCCGACGCATGCAGAAGTTTCTGTAAACAAAAATGTTTCTTCCTCAGAGTTCTGTGCCTCAGAAATAAGAGGTGCATGGAATCTAATCTTCCTTGGGTTTGAGGGGAGATAGGGGACTCAGAAATTCTCTTACAAGCTCTCATACTTTTACAGAAAGAAATATGATATTGTGTATTGAGTCCAAGGAAAAATTCATTTCACTAAGCTAAGAAGAAATTCACTGGAATGAAACAAGTCAGGAAAACAACCAACACCAAAATCTAATAGAAAACAACCCCCCCAAAACCCCAAATGAATGGAATTTAAACAAATTATCTTCAGAAAAGTTTGAAGGTGTAAAAAAATTGGAAAAGTACTGGAAAAGCCTGACCCTAATGAAAAATTCTTTTCAACTAAACTAAGGAAAAATTTAGTGGGATTAAATGTGTTAGGAAAAAACAAAAGCAAACAGAAACCCCTTAACCAAATAGAATCTAAACAAACTGGTTTTGAAAAAAGCTTTTCCTCCTCAATTGTTCAGCAAGTTTCCCTTGAGAAAGTGCAAGTTCAATAGCTCTGTTTGTCTGACTCTCTGCTATGAGGAAAAAAGCACAAAACTGAAATATTTTTCTTTTGATAAAACCCTCCTTGCCTTGTACATGCATTACAAAGAGCTGAAACACAATAACAACTGCCTTTATCCTGTACAAGTCACCTTGAGAGGTACAATCTAACCCTGAATTTATTTATGGTGACTATGAAATATGACTATGAAAGGGATATATAGTACTGAAGAATGAATATGAAATACATTTTAGTTGAAGTGGTACATTATTACATAATCTCTCCTTTGTTATATAGCCTCTTGTAATCTGATAGAACACTGCAAGAACAAAAGGGAGGCACTTTAAGTAGAGGAAGATTTTCTAAAAGTCAACTGCAACACAAGCTCCCTGTTAAGTATGAAGTCTAATCAACTACTTCCAAAATCTCTGTGGGATGGCTTCCAGACAAAAAGCAGATCTAAGTATTAATATTTTGGGGAAAAAACAGTATAGAAGAAGAGAAACACACAAAAAATGGTTGTTCATTAATTTTAAAGAATCTGCATTTCTTCTTTTTTATGCATGCCTCTATCAGAGGAAAACATGCCCAGGTTGAAGCTGCATATCTGCACCATCATCTGCTTGCAGGAAGAAATTAAGTCAAGGGTCTGTTTATTCAGAGACTTCATCAGGATGTGAGTTGCCTCAAAATACTGCCTATTGAAAATAGCAATAACTTTTTCTAAACACGTATATACTAATTTTAAATTATTCACTAATAGTACAGGTACTGATATTCACATTCTGATGCTTTCTGTGTGAGATAACTTTGAGTTACTCCCCAATTATCTAATGACAATTACCTAGACTGAGTTTCTGATTCACAATAAGGGAAATAGTCCATGAAATGAAAATACATACTCTTATCCCAGAAAAAATTTACTGAAATCCAGGTGCCTCTCAAGTAGTTTTATGCTTTAAAGAGTATAACACAGTTGCATGAGCAGGTGAGATGGAAAGCTTATACAGGTTTTCTTGTTATTTTTCTAAATATTAATTATAATTACTTTAAAAATAATCCTTAAAGAACCAGTGATTCTCTAATGGAAGACTTTTCTCATTTATTTTTGTTATAGATGCTCGCTATGAATGAAACTTAGTTGTCATGCTTGTGTATACAATGTTCTTTGTGCAATCTACATTTTTAACCCTAATTTAAGACTGAAATGACCATACTTCTGGCTTGGCAAGAAATATGTCTGTTGTGCTTTTTGCTGAACTTCTTTTTAAAAAACATGTATCAATAAATCATGTTCCTTTATGTAGTCAGATTTTCTGAAGTGCAAAATAAAATGATAAGCATCAATTCTTTAAAGGTGTGTCAGACTACAAGCCAGTTTGGATTAGAAACAAGAACATTTTCTAAGATTTTAATTTAAAATCCATCCAAAATATTTAAACATACAAATAATATACCAAATTGCCAAGATCTTTTTTTGTAATTTGCTATGAAAATAGTGCGAGTCATTATACTGAAGTATTCTTCTTGAATGATTTCTCTCCTTCCAATTATTTCTCAATTAAAGTAATAATTTTCTTAGATGCTTTGCATATTTCACTTTAATTCCCTATGATACTTTACCATACAACAGATGTGTTTTAGCTCTTTGCTCTTAAAATTAAACCATTTTTGGGGGGGGAGAATGGTCCGTGGGTAGAGGAATCCACTGAGATATTGGGTCAAAGGGCTGCTAAACAGATACCCGAGTTATTTTATGGCTTCAACACTTCTTTATATTTTAAAATCTTTTATGCAAAATGGCAAACTATAAAAAATAATGGTCCTTGAAGGTTAGATAATGCCTTCAGGCTTAACTGCTGGCACTGATCCTTGATTAGGTAGTTTGAAAACAATTCTTGGTACAACACCTATGGAAAGTCACTGTCTTTGCGGCAATATGACCACGCTTTGCACCACTACAATGAGAGGACAGAGCACTGGCCTCGTCCTCTCTGCATTCCATTGTGCTACCTTTGGGACTGCAGTTAAGCTAATGAATGAGCTGGTCAGATAGCTGAGAGACA